>NC_044562.1:119488284-119825547 GCF_007565055.1 Rhinopithecus roxellana
CGTCGTTATCCAGGAGAATGGGTCTCTTGTTGAAATCCGAACTTTCTTGGGTGAGAAATATATCCGCAGGGTTCGGATGAGACCAGGTGTTGCTTGTTCAGTATCTCAAGCCCAGAAAGAGAATTAATCCTTGAAGGAAATGACATTGAACTTGTTTCAAATTCAGCGGCTTTGATTCAGCAAGCCACAACAGTTAAAAATAAGGATATCAGGACATTTTTGGATGGTATCTATGTCTCTGAAAAAGGAACTGTTCAGCAGGCTGATGAATAAGATCTAAGAGTTATCCAGCTACAGAAAGAAGATGCCAGATGACTCCTAAGACCTACTTGTGATATTTAAATGATGCAATAAAAGACCTGTTGATTTGGAGCTTCTTAAAAAAAAAAAAAAAAAAAAAAAAAAAACTGCCTATAGGCAGTAAAGTGCTCTACTCATCCTAATGAAGGTTCTACCCTTCATTAGCTGGGGATGGAGTGGGAGCCCTGTCTTGTCCATCAGTGCCTATGACTGGGTGTGTTAGTCTGTCTAATCTAGGTTCAGCATTAGGCATTCTCTCTCCCACTGATATAAGCCACATCCACCTACTCAGCTATTTTAGTAGTAACTGACATTTTAGTCCCCCATCTGCTTACTCTTTTGTTTTATTTCTCAATTCCATATTCAAGTGGGGAAGAGGGGCATTTTAACTAGTCCCTCTCAAATACCAGAATGGTGTACGTAGATTCTGACCATGTTAATCTTCTGTTCCCAGGCTAATGTTTTGTTTAGGCTTATATTTATGTTCTTAATTGGAAGAACACATTTTAACCCCCTCATTTGAAGTATTAACTTCCCCTTTTAAAGACAAACAATTAATTAGTTCAACTTAGTTGTAAACAGAATAGTTCTCACCACCAAGTTTTAAATGTGCTGTTCATTGTTATATGTTTGTGACTGTGGTTTCGTTTTAATCTATATAAGAAGGCATGGGAAAAATAGAGAACAAATTGTCAAAATCTAACAGCTTTTTTCTCACAGATTCCAATCAGATGATCTGCAATTGAAAATTGCAGACAGGAATGAGATATTTCACTGAAATTTAGGTTCTTCCAGATCAAAATCCATTTAAGGAATTCTAGAGTAGAAAGGAAGAGAGATGTTTGACAATCATGTTGGTATGTATGTCCTCACTTTGATTCATTCCAGTTATTGATATTTAAAAATATTTTTACATAAGTACGTCAAGAGATTGTTTTTGTTGAGGAGGTTAATGTGCTGTTCTGTTCTGGCAAGACTCTCGAATGTCTTATATTTACTCCCCCTATCCCCTTTATTACCTGAGTGTACAGGGTGGAGATTCAGAATTCTTCTGTCTATCTAGTCAGGAGGACAGTTTTTAACTCTCCGTACTCTGGGAGTATTTCCTTTGATGTTTCAGTCCTTTAATGCTGGATTCCATGTTGAAAGCATCAACAGGATTGCAAAACGTCAGCAAAACCATCTAGATTCTTTGTTTTTCTGTTAGTGAATTGTTAAAATTTTACAGCTCTAGTGCAGTTAAATAAGAGTATTCCTTAGTTTTGTACTCCAGGTTTCTCACAACCTGGAGTTTCATATGTGCTTAGGGAAGCACATATGAAATATCCAGCAGAACTGAATCCTGTGAAAATCAGAGTACTTAAAATACTTCATGAATACCTATGGCATTTTGAAGTTAGATTGTTGTAGTCTTTATAAGTCAGCTAACAACACGATTCCTGGGTAATTAGTCTTCTAAAAGATATGTAATTACATGCTAAGAAATGTATTTATTGTTGTAATATATGTTGTATACATCTAGCCTCATATACCATTGAAAGCAAAGCAGAAGACTACAAAATTTGAAAGAATCTACAAGATCATTGAGTTAGACACCTAATTTCTTATTTGGGGAAAAAATACTGATAAATAGGCTTGCCCAAATTTGTTGGTGGCCAATTTGGCATTAGAAACTTAGAATTCTAATTCAATTCTGTGTGCTTTTCATTACATCACATTTAATAGAAAGGGAAGGCTTACTAATTATACATCGTTTGGGCCCATGATAAGAAGTTCTTCACAATGTTCTCATTTGTTGCCAGTATCAGCCATTTAGTTGCCCAACCCCATTTTAGCTAGGCTTTCCCTAGGGCTACACTGCTTGTTCTGTCTTCTTTCCTCAGCATCAAACTATTATGTGGGTTAATGCTATGGACAGGACCTGATGGCTACAGTTGCCCAATCCAAACTTGGAGATGATGCTTGACCTGCCTCACCAGAAATGCCAAGATGTGCTCAAAATAGATTATAGTCCCATGATCTTGTTTGAACTTAAGTTTAGTTGGTCAGCTCTTCTCTGGAGCTGTGACTTCTTAGCTTTTTTTCTTCCTGAGGCAGCTCTCTTTCTATCCTGTTGAACAACCAGCTCCATGGTTTCACTCCCTTGACCCTGACTCTTGCACTGTGGCTATATGCTTTTGCTAGAGAAGATGTCATCAGATGTTGTCAGCAGTCTGATGAAAAAGCTGAAGAGTTAGGAGTAGAAACTATTGATTAAAAGAGTTAGTGTTAGTCTTCTTTTGCTGCCATAACAGAATACCTGAGGCTTGATGATTTATAAAGAACAGAAATTTATTTCTCACAGTAGTAGAGGTTGAAAATCCCAAGATTAAGAGGCTGGCATCTGGCCAGGGACTTTTTGCAGTAAAAGGGCAGAGAGAAGACAAGAAAGAGAAAGAGAAATAGAGACTGAACGTATTTTTTTTTATAAGGAATCTACTCTCATTATAATAGCATTAATCCATTCATGAGGGCATGGCCCTTGCGGGCTAATCACCTCTCATTATGCCCCATCTCCCAAAACTTGAATTGCAGGTTAAGTTATCAGCACAGGCTTTTTAGAGAACACATTAACCATAGCACTGCCTTTTATACTTACCTCTACTCCAGACAGCAGTGGGCAAGCCTGAATAGTGACACAGATAGTAAGTTTATTTTGTGGGGAAGGAAAAAATATTTATCCTTAGTTATTATTAGATGCATGGCTGAAGCCTCTACAAGAAAGAGTAATATAAATCATCAAATTAAAAAGTAATCATCAAATTTATTTGAAAGAGGTTACTATACACAGGAGCCTATATAAAGAAAGAAAAATGCAAAGAAACAGGTAAACTTTGTATATTTTTATGCTAGGTTTGATGAAGTGGATAGTCATGGAAAAGTATGATTGGACAAATCAGGTATAATCCAATGGTAATAAATAAATGGAAAGAACTTAGCAAGGCATGTTTGATCTTCTTGGCATCTGCCTTTGGCTTCTGTCCTCTGGATATAGGTAGGGCACCTCTGGAATGAGGGTCTCATTACCTACTTCACTGAGAAGGGATGAGGAGAAAAGGTGAGAGTGACTTTCCTGCTTCTGCTGTTTTCTTAAATTCCTAGATGCTATATTTTGAAGTAGCACGTCCTGAACTCCATTATTCTACTAAACAATTGAAACAGAATACATTGTCTTGTCACTTCTTTTACCTTTGTGTCCCTTCCTAACACTTAGCCGTTATATGCATCATTTTGTGGATAGGATTTCAGTGCACAAGCAAGCAAAATAATGGTACAGACTCTCTGGATTATTATCTTGGCTTTGCCACTGATTAGTCATGCAAGCCAGGGTAAGTGTCTTAACCTCTCAACCTCAGTCTTCTCATTTAATAAATGAAATGACCATTGTAGCACTGTCAAAATTAAATGAATGAACTCACAGTGGTCTGTCAAAGGGGATACTATTGGAATTTTGAGTTCATCAATTATTCATTTTGTGGAACTGTTTAGTATCCCTGGCCTCTACTTCCTAAACGCCAGTAGTGACTCTAGCCATTGTTACAACTCAAAATGCTCCTCTATGCTTCCAAAACGGAATTTTTCAAACTAATATATATAAATTTCTTAGCATAATATTTGGTACATTTAAAATAACTGCTTCTAAATAACACCTTCATCTTCATTATTTCAGAATTTTTTTCAGGAGAAAATGTTTGGAGTCTTCCAGAGCCTTGGCGTCAAGTTTATACATATGCGATGGACTTCTGTGAGCTTCTCTTGTGCTATGAGGGCTGTTTCAAGGTACTAGGATTGGCCTAGATCAGATGTGGGGGCCCATTTAAGCCTGCTACCCAAAAAGTCTGGTTTGTTAGGGACTGGATCTGATGGTCTAGCTTACTGACTTTAGGTCCTCCCACTGGCCGCCATGGGATCCCATAAGTACTCTATAATTCCTGGAGAGATCTTCTTGGGATACTCTGGTCCAAGAGTATTCTCATCTTGTTTGTTTGTTTTAAACCAATCTCTGTCATCTACAGCAGCCCAGTCCTTTATATCGGCCATTTAGTTGCCCAACCCCATTTTAGCTAGGCTTTCCCTAGGGCTACACTGCTTGTTTTGTCTCCTTTCCTCAGCATCAAACTATTATGTGGGTTAATGCTATGGACAGGACCTGATGGTTACATTGCCCAATCCAAACTTGGAGATGATGCTTGATCTGCCTCACCAGAAATGCCAAGATGTGCTCAAAATAGATTATAGTCCCATGATCTTGTTTGAACTTAAGTTTAGTTGGTCAGCTCCTCTCTGGAGCTATGACTTCTTAGCTTTTTTTCTTCCTGAGGCAGCTCTCTTTCTATCATGTTGAACGACCAGCTCCATGGTTTCACTCCCTTAACCCTGACTCTTGCACTGTGGCTATATGCTTTTGCTAGAGAAGATGTCAGTCAATTCTCCTTGTTGTTAGCAGTCTGATGAAAAGGTTGAAGAGTTAGGAGTAGAAACTATTGACTAAAATAGTTTAAGTTATCCTGCTCATCCTTAATTGATTTGAAGTCTACTTCAAAGAGAGTTAATGAGCTTTGGATGTCAGTGTATAGAAAAATGTGAACACACCTGAGAGCTGACACCAGTGAAGTTTTGATATTAAGATTGCTTTTGACAACACAATATGGGGAGGAGATAGCAATTGAAATGACAGGCTAATGGGAACCCAAAACCTACCTGGGCATGGAAAGTTATAGCAAACATAGATAATTCTTTCTTCCTACTCTTTTTTTTCCTTGCTATCATTGATTTGTCAATGAGCTTAAACAAAGTGGTAAAAACTGACTTTACCAATGAATTTCAACAGTAATCACTACTAACACTTATTTTTCTTTTTCTCTTCCCCATCCCCCTCCATTATAGAGCAATATAGCATAGTGGTTAAACATTGGGCTTTCGAGTTGGATAGACCTGAGTTTAAATGGAATTTCAGACAAATACAAACTTTGGGCAAATTACTTCATCTCTCTGAGCCTTAGTTTCTTTGTAAGACAGGTACAATATTACCTACCCCATGGGCTTCTTGTGATAGCTAAATGAAATAATGTATGCAGGTGCTAAGCAGAATGTTTTCTTCATAATGAGTACTAAAAAATAAAGGAAGATAATCATGACTGTCCAGGTAAAGGCTTGGCCTCTCCAAATAGCTTTTCAAACCCTATAAAAAGTGAAGTGGTGGTCCTCATACCTTTGGATATTCCTGGGTCATCACTGTCTTCCTTGGTCTGCTCCATATTCCAAATGAAGTTGGAAATTTTCCATAGCCAAGTTATCCAGGAAGCACTGGGTAAGTCAGCAAAAGTAATGGGGAAATACAAGATTGGGAACATATGTATATGATCCCAAGTGCAATAAAACAATGCCATTCAGAGGAAATGTGTTGATAAGACACATTAGAAAGTGTTGTCATTAAACCAGCACATGATTTTATTATGTGAAGACCAGTAAAGCTTTTTCTCATGTTTTCACTTGATTTTGGTAATCATACTCAAAGCTCTCATCAAAATAAGATGTATGTGACGTTTGATCATTGTCAGTATTTCCTTTAATGCACAAGGGAGTATGGAAAATATATATAGAATCAGAAATCATTCATAATGTGTTTGAAGAGTTCTGAGGGTAAGGATTTTGTCTGTGTCTGTCTTGTTTTCTGCTGTATTTTTACTATCTAGCATTGGTCCTTGCACACAGTGGTACTGAAAAATAAAATAATTAATTTAATTGCCTATTTTGTATATAATTATTAATATGATTGAACATTGGTCTTAATTATGCATGTATAAAGTAGTTGGTAAAAAATCTAAAGATGACATTCAGCTAAAGGTTACTGTCAGATTTGTCTAATAAGACTCCTTTTCTGTGAACCAATTAAACTTAGGTCATTGCTCTGCCTTAAGGGAGCAGTATTCAGTCATGATCAATTTGTGTGACTCTTTTCCAAGGAGTATTTTATTTTTAATGAAAAATTGGCCAGTGGTATTTTTTTAGACTTATTCATTAACATTTCAGCTGTGTTGTCTAAAACATTGATGTATGGTTAAATTAAGAGTGTGGTTTTAGGGGATAAACTAAAAAATACCAGAATGTTACATTATATATAAAGGACAAGGAGATATAAATTAGTAATAAACCAATCTAAATTGGGTTTTCTTGATATCCTTAATTATTGTACAAAGGACTAATGGTGAGTGTATATGTATTTTTAAAGCTTCAGCATCTATTAAAATTTGTGTAAAATTAACTTATTTGGGGTGTCTTGTTAAATGTTTTATTAAAAATATAAAACACTAGTGAAATACGAAGACTTCAACACTGAATATATATTTACTTCAAATTGGTCATTTATTCTAAGTATCCAGTCATGTTCAGACTTTGTGTTTGAGATTTTCATATAGAAATAGGAAAATAGAGGGATAGCATTAGGAGATATACCTAATGTAAATGACGAGTTAATGGGTGCAGCACACCAACATGGCACCTGTATACATATGTAACAAACCTGCACGTTGTGCACATGTACCCTAGAACTTAAAGTATAAAAAAAAAGATATAGGAAAATAGAAGATAACCATAGCAATTATATTATGATTATGCTTCACTCTTGAACTTAGTTATATACCTTGATCACTTACATTATGTGTCACACTTGGCTGCAAATGATATTTAGAGCATAAATCAAATCTAGCTTTAAATGATTAGAATTTGCTGTCATTTAGTACATTAAAGTAGGAATGCCAGGCTTTGATTATTCTTAAGGAATTCTAATGTTTGGAAAGATGGCAGTATCATTGGGAAAAAAGGGTGCAGCCTCATGGAAATGACCACTACATTGAGGATGCAAACAGAGATAGGTGTGTTTTCTTCTTTTTAAGAAAAACCAGCCTCATTATTTTAAAGTTCTAGCAGAGGAGCATAGTTAAAGCTACAATCTTTGCTTGAAACACAGGCCTCTTTGATCTAGGAAAGTCTTCATCAGCAGTACAATCTTGGGATACATACTTATAAGGTAAAAAAGGAGAAAGCAAACTTTCTTAATAAACCACTCTCTGAAATCAGTATGGGCAGTCAAGTGGTCATTGACAGATTAATTTCTGAGCAACTACATAGTTATCAAGGCTCATATAGTCCCGATATGACTTTTCCTGTCAAATATAGAGTGAGTATGTTGGAGTCAGCATCACAAAATGGAATGATCACCAAACTTTATTAGAAACATGAAAGAGAAAATGTTTTGGTTATATAGTTATGTGGTTATTTCCATATAAAACTTACTCATGGAAAAACTGGGAATGGGAGATATTATTCAGCTTGATGGATACACCCATCTTGTATTTATTTTGGTGCAGTTGAGGTAGCATGGTGTCATCTAATTTTATTCAAAATAGAGTATAACTTCTAGGTGAGTTCATTTACTCACACACTTACATGTTGATGTCTCCTAAATCCAAAGATGCGCACACAGGCACCTTTGCTTGAATTTCCTGTAGGCACCTCACACTTCACTTACCCTGTTATGATCTAAAGTCATCATGGTCTTCCCCCTCCCTTCCACTAATCTGGTTGTCTTCTGTATTCCTTATGCTTGTTATTGTCATGACCAGTCAAGTTCGAAGAGCTGAAAATCAGTTTCTTTCTTAAGCAGTCCCTCTGCCCTGCCTAATTTGTCACCAACTCGAAAAGTTTCCTAGAACTGTCCTTTGTTCTTAGTCCCTAATGCCTCTGCCTTGGTTTGCCTTATTATCTATTATCTTTTCCTTGAACTGTGGTCACAGCAGGTTTTTGGCTTTCTTGATTCCAGTCAATCCTTAACACTGGTAACTGAATTATCTTTCTAAGAAACAAATCTATAATGTCACTACATACCAACACACACATGCACACACACCATATAAATCTACCTCTGA
The DNA here is from genome assembly GCF_007565055.1 of Rhinopithecus roxellana. Classification (NCBI taxonomy): domain Eukaryota; kingdom Metazoa; phylum Chordata; class Mammalia; order Primates; family Cercopithecidae; genus Rhinopithecus; species Rhinopithecus roxellana. Next base: position 119,496,552 of record NC_044562.1, read on the forward strand.
CTTCTTTCTTTACAAAAGAAAAGTCAGTAGTATTTACCTGGTACACAAAGGCATTTTCTCCCTAGTTGCAACCTAAAACTTCTTCAAACACAACAGCTGAAATTTCAGTTGCCCTTAATTTCCTGCGATGCACTGTGCTAGTTCACAAGTCCTCTTCCTCAGACAGGCTATCCTTCCTTCCCAGGGCAACCATCACCCCTTTCTATCTCACAGTACCTACTTTCCCTCTAACACCAACTCCAAGGGCAAACTTTGCTGGCTTCATACAAGCAAGTGGTTACTCCCTGTTCTGTGCTCTTTTGGACCTTCCCACTTTGTGGTACAATTATCTAATTAGTTATAAGTGGTCCACCCACTATTATCATTAGCCTTTTTTTACTAGACTGTGGATACTAGAGGTCTGTCACATATCTTGCTGATCTGTGTAGCTGTAGGGTCAAGAAGAGCCCCTAGCATAAAGGCTCAATAAATAATTGTTGAATTAAAAAATGAAGAAATATTGATAATAGCTAATACTTTTATAGTTCATTATGAGCCATGCATTATTCTAGGAGCCATGCATTATTCTAGGTTATTAACTCATGTAAATTTTACCACAGTGCTATCAAGTAGATAAAATTATTATCTTCATATTATAGGTGAGAAGACATTGAAGTACAGAGAGGTTAAATAACTTTGAGGTTGATATGGTTTGACTGTGTCCCCACCCAAATCTCATCTTGAACTTTAGTTCCCATAATCCCCATGTGTTGTGGGAGGAACCTGGTAGGAGGCAGTTGGATCATGGGGGTGGTTACCTCTATGTTGTTCTCATGATAGTGAGTGAGTTTTCATGAAATCTGATAGTTTTATAAGGGACCTTCCCCACTCTTTGCTTTGCACTTCTCCTTGCCGCTGCCATGTGAAGAAGGGCATGTTTTCTTCCCCTTCTGCCATGATTGTAATTTTCCTGAGGTCTCCCCAGTCAGGCTGAATTGTGAGTCAATTAAACCTCTTTCCTTTATAAATGACCCAGTCTTGGGTATGTCTTTATGAGCAGTGTGAGAATGAACTAATACATAAGTGCACAGCTAGTAAGCATCTGAGCTCTTTATTAAACCCATATAGTTTGGCTTTAGACACAGGGCTTATTAACAACTATACCTTACCACTTCTCAGTACAGCCCAATACTAGAACCCTAAATTAATAAGTTTTTCTAAAATTCTTGCCTTTAGGGGAAAGAAAGGGCCATTAGAGTAAAATTAAAGTAACAGAGATTTATTTACTGAAAAGTAATTTCTAGCTTATATTGGAGAGTAGGAAACAAAATTATTTGTCCACCATGACCACAATATATAGTGTTAAATAAGTTACACATAAAATAAGATAAAAATGGCACTGTCAGTGCCCCAGATTTGTATTTTATACACCTTAATATGTGCTTCAGCTGACTTCTGCTGACAGGCTCTGCACTTGTTTGTAGGACTCCTTGAATTTTCTGAAACTGTGACAAGCCATGTTGCCTATGCACATGCCAGGCTAGAAGAGCCAAGGCATTAGTACCCTTTGGGAGCTGCCTTCCCAGAGAATACCTTCTCTGAAGGTATTCCCCTTCAGAGAATACCCCAGCTCTCTTGCTCCTTGAATGAGATTGTTCTGAGATGTGAGTTTTGTATAATTTCCAGAGTTTCTCTGAGGGATTAAGCTTCAGTTGTGAACTGTGGTAGATGTCTTAACATGTATTCTACATTTTCTGGCTTTCTTTCCCTACATCATGTTTCCCTATATTTTAAAATATTGCCTTTATATGCCCTACATATCTACTATCTATCATAAATAGCGATTTTTCTTGGAAAGCTTCTCTCAGGATTTGCTTCTGGGAGAACTCAACTAAGACAGCGATGTTTATAATTATTACCTTGGTTGCAAAATGTCGAATAAACAAAGTTTTGAGTGTGTTAATATATTAAGAAGAAAGTTATAGTACCTTGGGGAATACTTTTTATAGTCATTGATTGTAAACCCACCTCAAAGTTCTCCTCTGGGTCTCTGGTAGTCTGCCCAGTTTACTGTTTCAATTCTACTTTGACAAAGCAACTACCTCAACACACACAAGGACTCCACCCAACTCTTCTCTTCACATGGTAGATTCTTTTCAGTATAAAGGAAAATAAGTCTTCCCTTCAAATATGCAAGATTTAGAAATGAAAATTGACTATTATCTACCAAGGGTTGAAGTGATATATGTATCACAACTATAAAAAAAATTTTATTTGTATCTTTTAAGTTTCTCTTTGAGTGGACCATAGGATCTTGACTGTGATTTGTCTTTAGGCCAGTTTTTTTCTACTTATGACCCTCAGACATCTGAGGACAAAGTAATGGGAATGCAGCAGCTACTTTTAATATTGTTGGATTCCTAATGAAAATCAGCATTTATCCATAAAAATAATTGTCCTAGATAACTGTGATCAAATATACTTGCCTTTAGTTGGAATTTTACTGCCTCATGTGTGTCTGAAGCTCTATCTGGAAGTTAGTTTTTATCTTTAATATAAAGATAAATTATTTGTTATTCAGTACAAGCAATTTTGTAAATAAGCATGTTAGAAGCTTAGAGTTAGAGCCAGAGGATGAGTGAGAGGGTCCTTGTTGGTCAGAAAGTTGGGAGTAGAACCTCTCCTTCTTTTTGCCAGGCTCACAGCTGGAGGGGCCAGAGAGAAAGCTTTCTCTTAATGAGAGTGAAGCCAAATGTGATGTATCTAGGAAAAATAACTCAAACTCTAGTTATTGTGTGATCTGCTCCAAAGTATTAGTTATGATTAGGAAAATGAATCTGAGGCATTTGGAGCATTTCAATTTGATCCTATAGTCATAATCTTAGTGCCTATTGTTAAAGTGCTACTCCAGTTAGAAAGACCACCAAAATGCTGGACCTCATCAGGAGGATACTGGGGTAGAAGAGAAAAACATGATAGCATTCTTGAATTCAAGCCCAGTGCATCTAGCATTAGAAGAGTTTCATCTGGGCTGTGTGCTGCAAGATAGACCTTCCAAAGCTGAAGACCACTAAATTCCCCTGACATTTGTAGATTATTTGCCAGGCACTGTAACCAGTTAATTTACAAATAATTTAAAAACACAATTATTCTAATTTCAAAAGCAATCTATTCCTTCTGTGGAAATTAGTTTTAAAAATCTAAAATAGATGAAAAAACTAAATGCTTTCATTCAGCATAACTGTTAACTTATACTCTATTTTTTCTGATTTCAAATTTACAGTAATTCTTGAATATATAAAACAGAAAGTAGAAGTCCCTATTAACCCCATTCTCCTCAATTAACTACTGTTAATGAACTGGTACAGATGAATAATTTTCCTATTGCTAGATATTTGTTATTTCACTTATTTAGTTAATGTTGGCATGAATAGTTTTGATTAAAAATAATTTTAGATTTCTTAAATTATAGTTCCTTTAGAATGAGGTATAAACTTTACCTGTTTTTCACTGTAGCGCCCCTTATACCAAGTGCAATGTCTGCTATATGGTGTGCACTTCATAAAGTTTTGTTAAATGAACAAATGATGAAGAATTATTGGCTTAAATGGCATGAACAAATTTTTGTTGCTATTTTTTATCCCCAAAAGTGTAGTATTTTGAACTGGCTAGATACTTTTACAAATGTTAATTCTAAGAAAAACTCAGTGAGACAGTTGAAGAAATGGAGGTACAGAGTCGATTTACAGTCATACAGCTGATGTGGAGCCAGGGTTCAGATTTACATCCTTTGATGTGTTAACTTTAATATTCTATTCACTTTGCCACACCTACATTTTGTCCCTCACCTACATTTTCTGATTAAGAGGATGCAGAAGACAAAGCCCTAGAGGCTTGTTGTTAGTGGACAAGGATAGTTGGTTGGCTTGAGTGGAGCTTGCCAAATTGTGGTGTGGGCACCACTCTCATAGAGCACCCCTGCAGAGCTGGTCCAACCACCAGAAACCTAATCCCTTCCAAGACTTGTAAATATCAGTTTCCAGGGGATGGAAAGTTCTTATGGGACTGGAATCTGCATCTTTACCAAGCACCCTGTTGTGTGTTGAATTATACCTCCCTCACCCCAAAAATATATTAAGTCCTAACCCCATAGCTGTGGATGTGACTTATTTGATAATAGATTCATTGCAGATATAATAAAGTTAAAATAAGGCTATGCTAGATTAGAGTGGGCCCTAATCTAATGACTGGTGTTCTTATAAGATGAAGGAACTGGAGATACAATGGAGACACAGAGGAGAATGCCATGTGAAGATACAGAGGACACAGGGGAGAATCCCATGTGAAGATACAGAAGACACAGGGATGAATGCCATATGGAGATACAGAAGACATAGGGATGAATGCCATACGAAGACAGAGGCAGAGACAGGAGAGATGCATCTACAAGCTAGGAAACACCAAGGATTGCTAGCAACCACTAGATGCTAGGAAGAGGCAAGAAAGGATTTTCCCCTAGAGCTCTTAAGAGACTGTGGACCTATTGACACCTTAACTTTAAACTTCCAGCCTCCAAAAGAGCCACTTGGTTTGTGGTACTTTTAGTAAGGCACCACCAGAAACCTGACACATGCCAAAGACCTTAAATTTGACTAAATTTAAATCCAGAATTGACTGTTTACTAACCTAAAATAGTAGTTTAGACCAAGAAACAAGTAAAGAACAAGGTGAAGGGTGTTAGAACATCAATGAAATACAAACTAATAAATATGGAAAGTTTGAATCAATAAAGTTACATTTCAGCACACCTGAGTTGTGACTCCAACTTTTGAGACAGGAATAAACCAAATCTGCATGCTTCTTATGGCAAAGGAGCATATCTATCAGAGATCTTGGAAGAATGCTAACTACATAGGATATAATGATAATAATGATTAAATTTCATTTCGATCCAAAGCCTAATGTCTTTAATGTTAGCCATTAATTTTTAAGGGCCAAATACAGAGACTTCATATTAATTGATAAATTACGCTTAACTCAGAATAGCTGTTCAGTATTTTTTTCCAGAAAAAAATTGTTCAAAGTATAGTAAGCAGTGTCTAAAATTGTTCTTAATGATTCCCACCTCTTGATATTCACATTTTGTATAACCCCTTCCCTGGATTGTGGGCTGGACCTACTGACTTGCTTCTGACAACTAGCATATGGGAAACATAATGATATATCAATGCTAAGGTGAGGTTATAAAAGACTGTGACTTCTATCTTACTCGCTCTCTAGCTCTTCTTGCTTGCTCTGATAAATCAAGCTGCCGTGTTGTGAGCTGCCTTATAGAGAGGCCCACATAGCAAGGAACTGAGGGTAGCCAGCAGCCAGCCAGAAACTGAGGCCCTCAGTCCAACAACCTGCAAGATACTAAACCCTGTTAGAATTTAGTGTAACATGAGTTAAGTTTAGAAGCAAGTTGTCCATTTGACCTTTGAAATAATAACTATAGCCTTAGTCAAAATCTTCACCGTATTCTTATGAGATCCTGAGCCAGAGAACTCGAACTGTGCATGGATTTCTAACTCACAGAAACTGTGATATAATAAATGTTGTTTTAAGCCACTAAGTTTTGAAGTGATTTATTATGTAGCCGTAGATAGCAAATATAAAAGCTCTTTAAATGCTTGAGCTTTTTCTCCAAGTTTGGACATTTACAGAAATACTATATCCATCTTCATCATTAAGCAAACAGGTTAGCTCGCTTTGTTTTTTTTGTTTGATTTTTTTAAGACGGAGCCTCGCTCTGTCACCAGGCTGGAGTGCAGTGGCGTGATCTCGGCTCACTGCAACCTTTGCCTCCTGGATTCAAGCGACTCTCCTGCCTCAGCCTCCTGAGTAGCTGGGACTACAGGCACATGCCACCATGCCCAGCTAGTTTTTGTGGTTTTGGTAGAGATGGGTTTCACCATGTTGGCCAGATGGTCTCGATCTCTTGACCTCATGATCTGCCCACCTTGGCCTCCCAAAGTACTGGGATTACAGGTGTGAGCCACCACGCCCAGCCAGCTTGCTTTGTTTTAAATGTGTGTAATTTTCATGAATAACTGCTTAATAATTAGGGCAAACAAATATGGCAAGTTTTGCTTCTTGCTTAATCTATGAACCCAATAGTTTTATGGTGTCTTACTTAGAGGTCATTCTGTCTAACCCCTGTACTTCTTAAATGATGAAGCTATCATTGTATTAATAGTTTGCCCAAGTAAGATTGCCAGATTTAGCAAATAAAAATACAGGATGTCCAATTAGATTTGAATTTCAGATAATCAGTGAATCATTAAAAAATATAAGTATATACCATATAATATTTGGGACATACTTACCCTAAAACATAATTTGATGTTGATTTGAAACTCAAATTTAATTGGTGTCCTGTATTTTATATGGCAATCCTATGCCCAAGGTCAGGCAACCAATTAGTAACAGAATCTGCATTAGCAGCCAGGTGTCTGGTTTCCAGGCCAGTATTCTTCCTCCCACATGACACTGTGATGCTGATGAAAGTCTTGCTTTAGAAACTCATCTTGTGGCTGTGCATGTTTGAAGTTTTAATGTAGTAACCATTACTGAACTGCTTTTGAAAGGAGCTCATGGGTCATTAAAGGACAAAACTGATGTCTTTTATACAATCAATGGAACTCATTCTGCAAACGAAAGTCCAGTCTGAGAGCGTTAATGGAAGGCAGCTGTGGACCCTGATGTTCTTATAATAGTGAGCAAGACTAAATGTTGTTAGTTTCTGACTTGACTGCATTAATATAGTGATTTTAAGTATGCAGGCATATTATGAAAAGGGGCAATTTGTGGGAAGAAAATTGAATCAATTTAAAGGAGCTTTTATATTTATATATTTAACATATGCAGATCTATAAGCATTAACGTAATTACGTGAAATACATAAAAGTATGCAGTAAGCATTAAGAAGCCCTCTGCTAATGTGTACTAAGAGACTTTAAGCCTATGTGTGATTGCTCTCTAATTAGAGTTAGTGTTTCTTTGCTGACATTATTGAACTTAGAATATCTTTAATTGTTTAAGTACATTTACATAGATAATTTACATAATCTGTTCTTGTTGACAATGGGTTTATGTAGAGTATAGTCATTTGAGGATAACAAGTATGATGATAACACAGAGACTGCTGGAGAAAAAAGAAAAAAATTAAAAGCATCCAGGGATTATGAAGTTTGAATGAATGCAACTCAGATTTTGGGCCTTCGGTCATTCTAGTTCATTTATTCCAATGCATTGAAAGACCTATAACTGCTTTATATTTATGGATTAAATAACACTGATTGTTGTTTTCCTGACATTCCACCAAAAAATCTTTAATAATTTTGTTCTCTTGAGGGAAAAATAGCCAAGTAAGGCATGAACAGTAACGTGGAACTCAACTAAATGTTAGGAATCTTTTTTTTTTATGATGAAGAATTGCATTTATACTATTTTTTTGGTAATCAAATGCTAGGCTAAACTCACAGTATTGATTTTGTACATATATACATATATATGTACAGTTGAGCTTAAGGAAAATTCACAGGTATTAAAATAATTTTTATTTAATAATAAAGAATGAATAAATAATGCTGTACTTTTAACAAAATGTTTTCACTTATCTCCACAAATCTCCAAAACAACCCTAAAAATAGGCTTAAATTAAAAATAATGTGCCTAAGTTCACAGTGATAGAGTGTGGCCCAGCCTGATTTCAACATATTTTTTTGACTCCAAGCCCACGTCTTTCCATTATGCCACACTGCCTCTAGATTTTGGATACTGTTTCATTGAAAATTGTATTTACCTTGCAAAAGTAGAGCCAATCTTGTAATGAAACCAGGATTTAATTGTCAGGTCCTCTAGAGACTTGTTTTCTGAAATTTAGCATTTAGAACCTCTTGAAGTTTGAAAATGACTTATTTAGAAATAATAAAGAAGGAGGAATGGAAATTCACTTTTTCCATTTAGAATTCTCACGGCTAATCTCATCTTCATTTACAGTGGCGCATCTCTCTGAATATTTTATCAGAGTTCTCTTGCAGCTGAGTTAAAGTTGTGCCTACGCCACTGCCCTAAGCCAGTCCATAGGATACTCCCCATGATTTTTCGTTGACTGGCTGGCTGACCTAAGGCTTTCAGGGCAGATGTGAGGAGTGCTAAGGCAGCTGAGAGAAGGTGCAGAATATCCTAGGGGCCAAGAAATGAACCAGAAATTAAAAGGATATGCAATCTAATCTTTGAAGAAAATACAAGCTACAAACAAATCTTTGAATTATCTGTGTTAGTATTTGATAGTGTTGGCATGGAAAATGGAGTATTGAGTGCATTTTTTTTTGTCTTTACTGGTAATGCAATACATTATAAATAATAATCCTATGAGTTTATTCTGCACTCTAAAATCATCATTAGGCTTACCAGAGGTCCTGAACCTTAGTAATTGATTTCACCTTTTGGCATACTGAGCTGAGGAATTCTAGGCATTTGGGCATCAGATTTTTAAAAAATCAAATGTTTTACAAGTCATGTGGCCTCTCATATCCATGTACCCCTGATGAGTGCAAATCCCTATATAAAATGGAAGTCACAGAAGAAGATGACACCAGTTTTTCTTTTGTAATTCATTTCATCAACATTCTTCCCCTCCCCACTTCTCCCTCCCACCATGTGCAAACATTTATGGACATCTTGATACCAGTACCTGTTACTCTTCCAAGGAACTTGGGGACCATAATCTTAGTGATATCCAAACACTAGTTTTATCAGTCTTTTTGATTCATCTTTTTACTTGCAATTTTTATCATCTTCTAGTTATGTTTAACTCCTGGATTCACAATACAGCCCTGACGTATCTCTTGTGGACTATTTTTGCATCATTATTTTATTCTGAGCTTGCTGTACTTAACTTTGCCACTTCTTGATCTATGCTCTTTATGTTATGGCAAACTTTTCCCTAGGCTTTGGTAGTTTTGTATAACAGATACTTTTTGAATGTAGTCTGAAATATTTCCACCCGATCAAACAACTGATGAGGACCTTAAAGTTCCTTTGCCCATTTGAATAATAACATTTGCTGAGTACTTACTATGTGCAAATGCCATACTGTGTTCAATACTCATCTAGTGATTACAATAGCCATAAGAGTTAAGTTTGCATATTATCACTCACAGATGAGGGGAGTAAAGTTTTTGTAGACACAAAATGACTTGCTCAAAGTCAACAGAAAGGTATAAGGTAGAGAAAAATTTGATTCCATGACCTTGGCTCCAAAGATCATGATCTCTACTGCTGCATTTCAGCACCTGTTCTTTGTCATATTGTCTCTTACTGAGTTTTGAATTCCTATTCAGGTAGTGTATTAGTCCATTTTCATGATGCTGATAAAGACATACCCAAGACTGGGCAATTTACAAAAGAAAGAGGTTTAATGGACTTACAGTTCCACATGGTGGGGGAGGCCTCACAATCATGGTGGAAGGCAGGGAGGAGCAAATCATGTCTTACATGGATGGCAGCGGGCAAAGAGAGAGCTTGTGCAGGTAAACTCTGATTTTTTAAAACCATCATATCTTGTGAGACTTATTCACTGTCATGAGAACAGCATGGGAAAGACCCACCCCATGATTCAATTATCTCCCATGGGGTACCTCCCACAACATGTGGGAATTACGAGAGCTTCAAGATGAGATTTGGGTGGGAACACGGAGCCAAACCATATCAGGTAGGGGCTTTGCTTTCAAACAATACAAAGAATATGTCCTTGGTATAATTCGAAATAGCACTCTAGTTATATGTAAAAGACAGTAATTTCAATCTATATTTTTCTGTGTGAATGTGCATGCAGAAAGAGCGCATATTAATCTGTTTTCATGCTGCTGATAAAGACATACCCAAGTCTGGGCAATTTACAAAAGGAAGAGGTTTAATTGGATTTACAGTTCCACATGTCTGGGGAAGCCTCACAGTCATGGTGGAAGGTAAGGAGGAACTCTTACATGGATGGCAGCAAGCAAAGAGAGAGCTTGTGCAAGAAAGCTTCCCCTTATAAAAACCATCGGATCTCATGAGATTTACTCACTATCACGAGAACAGCATGGGCAAGACCTGCCCCCATGATTTGATTATCTCCCACCAGGTCCCTCCCACAACATGTGGGAATTCAAGATGAGATTTGGTGGGAACACAGCCAAACCATATCAGATAGCGTCCATAGGAATTTTTTAGATAAGAGTGTGCCCTGAGCACACATGTTGGAAATCCACCAATACTGGCTTTGATTCCCTCTGGACACTGTTTAGCCTGCATAGTCATTTCTTGCATCTTCAGTTCACTGGGGTGCAGGCCAAATGTTCAAATAGCAGTTTTACTTATATGTATGTACAGGAAATGCAATCTGGTTTTGCTCGAGGGTTTCATTTGAGGAAGGAAGACTACAAGAGGCTAATCAAGGTCCTCTTACTCAAAATTTTCTAGTAGCTGTTGTGCAAGGTGCTTTCTCTGGCAAAACCAAAGTCCCAACCCAAGGCAAGCTAGATGATTTCTAGAAACAATTCATTACTTTTCACAGATTCAGGCCTGAAATGCTTACCAATAGGCAAAAGGAAGTGAATCAGATTGGAGGTAAGGGTGGAGAATAACCATTTAATAAGAACCAATTAGGCCGGGCGTGGTGGCTGACACCTGTAATCCCAGCACTTTGGGAGGTCGAGGTGGGCAGATCACGAGGTCAAGAGATGGAGACCATTCTGGCTAACATAGTGAAACCCTGTCTGTACTAAAAATACAAAAATTAGCTGAGCGTGGCGGCATGCACCTGTAGTCCCAGCTACTCAGGAGGCTGAGGCAGAAGAATCGATTGAACACAGGAGGCAGAGGTTGCAGTGAGCTGAGATCATGAAACTGCATTCCAGCCTGGTGAGACTCTATCTCATAAAAAAAAAAAAAAAAAAAAAAGGAACCAATTGGCAATAAGTTTGAATAGTAACTAAAAACATACCCCTTCAAAGCAGAAACTCCAGGTCTGCTATTCGGAGGACTTGCTCTATAGAATAAAGCAATACATCCAATTAGGATTAGAATAAGTCTTTATGACATTTAAAAGACACTGCTCTCTAAAATGTACAGAGAGGAAAGAGGCATCAAAAGGTGGCTGTGAGGATGGCCAGCCCTTTCTGAGGAAAGCACGTACTTGGGACCACAGTCTTTGAGACCTCCTTAACTTCTGTTTTCCTCCCCGACCTAATATGAAGTGCATCAGTGAATCCTGCTAACTCTGTCTGCAAGTATGCCCAGAATCTAACAACTATTCCCACCACCACAGCTCCTGCCCTGGACAAGGCACCATCATCTCTTGTTGCAGAGGCATTATGAAACTGACTTCCTGCTTCTGCCCTTCACATTCTATTCTATTCTTAGCACAGTAGTAGCCAAAGGGACCCTTGGAAACCTAGGCGAGATCAGCCACTCCTGTGCTCAAAACCACTTGTTTGAGTGGTTTCCAATTTCACTCAAAGTCAGAGTCAAGTTACCTATGAGAGAGTCTCCACCCTGGCTCCCATTATGTACAATCTAGTGAGCTTTAAAGAAGTGTTGATGTTGGGGTCTGATCCCAGAAACATTAACTTCTTTGGTTTTATAGTTAAGCTCATTGCTATTTGCTGAAAGCTCTCTAAGTGATTCGACTGGGATTCCAGGGTTGAGAATCACCATCCATCACAATCTGCTTGCCCTCCCCTTCTTATCCTTTTATCCATCTTCCCATCCTTCAATTCACCCCAGACACACAGGCCACCTGGCACCCCAGGTACTCTCCCACCTCAGTCTTTGTGCTGGCTGATTCTCCCTCTACTATTCACATGGAGCATGGTGAGCCTCCTTCCAGTCTTTAAAATGTCAAATACCCTACACAAGGATCTCTAGAAAATTATGAGCAGAAGAATATTGATTAGCCTTTTGTAATATTTCCTACTGAATTAAACTCCTCAAGCTAGATTAGATTGCATTTCCTTCACCTATGAGTAGATCTGCCATATGATAATTTAGCCTTCACCCTGGTGAGCTGAGGCTGCAAAATAAATAGTTGTATAGTCCAAACTACTGTCAATAGGAATTGGAATTAGCATTGATGGATTTTCTGCATACATGCTCAGAGCACCTTCTTATCTAATAAGTCTTCCACAAACGTATGCCTGTAACCTTACATACACAGGAGAGAGATTTACTGGGAGACCCTGACCAGATAGCTTCTAAGGTCTCTTATGGTATAGGTATTCTGTGATTCTATTGTTAAATATTAATAGTAACACAGAATTATAAATACTAATGATGTAAAAAAAGACACCAGGACTAGATTGGGGGTTTTAGCCCCTCCATTCTCCAAAATTCATCAGCTACCTCCAAATTATCATAAATAGCCACACAGTTTAAGTAGGCCCCTTGGAAAAGTACCCTTTGGACAAAATACATTTTAAGCCTGATTACGCATTTGTATTTTAGTATATATCAATTTTCAAGCATGTTTGGTACCTAATGGAAGCTCAACAAGCATTTGGAGTACAAGTCAGTTAATAGGTGACTTCATGAGTATTTTCTATGGGAAAGATGGTGGCCATACACTCTGAGAGTGAGTTAAGTTATATTCAAGAAGACGTCTAGAAGAGTGACCCGACCTTAGAGAGTAACCTGGAGGATGGCCACATGCCCAAAGATGAGGAAGGAGCCTTATTCAATGATATAGAGACTTCATTATCTCCTGTGTCAAGGACACAGCAGCTGAGACTGCCAACTTTGTGTATGTGGATGAATTCGTGTATGGGTGATTTCAGAAGAACCCACAAAAGAAATTGCCTTTAAATATCTGGCAAACCTGCAGAGGACCAATACCAGCTCAGAAGAGTATCAGTCAAACATGGTCTTTTTGGAACCTCCTATTTTCTTTCTAGGTTTTCCAATTTAAGCTGGTGAGGGAGAAGTAGAAGCACAAAGAGCAAAAGAGAAAAATCCAGTTGCTGTTCTCCAACTGTGTGTTTCCCTCCTACTCCAGGTCTCAGCTGTGGGGAGGGAGAAGCTTTAATTCAAGTTGGAACTTTTGATTTATTATGGAAATAAAATGTTTTGTGATTTAAAGTGACCCTAGGACTTTTTATTATCTAAGAGTATGCAGAAAAGGTAATAGAGACTGCCTATGTTTTCATTTGAAGGCAATGGAAATACTAGCCCAACAGAATAAATTTCACGAGATAGTGGGAGAGAAAATGAAGTTGTTTATAATTCTGTCCAATGAGTCATGCTTGTTACGTATGTCTACTTCACAATTCTGCTCTGATTAGTATGATATCAATTCTCATGTCAGCCTGAAAATATTTATGTAGCAAACCAATCACATTTTTAGTTGGTGAAGACATTTCTCACAATGTTATATTTTAATCAGCATGGAATTATTAAACTGAGTTAATTTTTTAAAGACAAGGTCTCACTCCCTCACCCAGGCTGGAGTGCAGTGGTGTGAACATGGCTTACTGTGTCTTCAACCTCCCCAGGCTCATGTAATCCTCTTACCTCAGCCTCCCTAATAGCAGGGACTATAGGTACATACCACCATACTCAACTATATTTTTGGTATTTTTTGTAGAGACAGAATTTCGCCATGTTACCCAGGCTGGTCTTGAACTCCTGGATTCAAGGATCTACCTGCCATGGCCTCCCAAAGTGCTGGGATTACAGGCATGGGCCACTGTGCCAGGCCTAAACTGGGTTAATTTTTTTGTTGTTTGTTTTCGAAATGAGAGCCTGGCAAGGAAGTCTTTGCTTTGGAATCATTGAAGGATTGGAGTAAATCCACTTCTTGTTGTAAGACAGTTTCATCAGTACCAGACTCAAAGCTCCCTTTCTGAAATCTCAGTCACACAATGCATACCTCATGCTGATTTGACCTGTGGAGATTACCAGTTGTAAAGGCACTAAGGAGCTGTTTTTAATGGACATGATTTTTCTTAACAGTGCTCTGAGACAGCCAAATAAAAAGGGCTCCCCAGAGAACCTCCGACAGGCCTATGCCCTGGGAGGATGGGGTGGGGCTTCAGGAAGTTTGCACCCTTTGCAGGGTGGGGGAGCCTGACCTCTCCTGTTCCCGGGTGGTATCTGGAATTCAATCAGTGAGAAGGGGGCCTGTTAACAGCAACCCCTCTTGCTTTGCTGTTTTTTTTTTTCTTTTTCACCCAATAAATTCAATTTTTCTCACCCTTCTATGTATCCCCAAGTCTAATCTTTCCTGGTTCTGTGACAAGAACCTATTGTTTAGCTGAACTGTGGAGAAAGTCCTACAACAGCTCCACCATGTAATAGACAAAATTGAGACTATCTAATGAAAAGTGAGAGTTGCAGTCTCCTGAAGTTTATTGTTCTCTATAATTTAGGGCAACACAACTTTTCATTTGTCTATAACAGAGATACAATTTCAGTCCCTAACAATTGTCATCAAGTCTGACAAAATGGCCTCTTCTTGATGACATGGCTTCCGTCTTCCCAAAGAATCTTGGTATATTGAGACCTGCAGCCTTGTAACTGGAAGATAAGAGCTGTCTTGTGTTTCTTTTCTTTCTTCAGACAGCAGCCAGACATGGTGCTCGGCACACAATAGATGTCAAAGAATGCTATTGATGGAATGTCTGGGTGTTTCAGTCATTTGGAATGCATATCACTACCTATTGTTCATATTTGAAGCACAAACAGCATTAATACTAACGGCCTGTGGCTTCTGAATTCCTTTCACAGCTCTCTCTTCATTTAGTCTAATTACTGTAATGGGCAGAGCACCCCTTCTGTTTTGACAGTTAAGATGAAGGAAATTGAAAATTCGAAAAGACCATAAAGGACAGACTCTCAAGAAAAGAATCCATTAAAGTCAGTTAAAAGTTATCTCAAATCCTCAGCATCCAATGTCTCTTACTTAAAATTTCCCATTTTGTTAAAGCATAAATGAAGTGGCTCCTTTTTTTCTCCTGCCTGAAGATCACAAAAGCCATTTCGCTTTGGAAATGATTCCTCTACTTTTGTGTGTAAGTGTACTTAAAATTTTATATAGGTATGAATAAGAATAGCCAATCCTACCCTTTGTCATTTCTGGAAGTGAATTTTCTCCTTGCATCCTCTGAAAGGGTGAATAGAGAAAGGGCATATGAAGAGCTGTTAAGTGGGGCTGTTTATCCGTCTGCTGTAAGATTAATAACACGCTACACAATTCTCAGTTATTGTATTTATGAGCAAACATAGCCTTAGGCAAAACTGAGAAAGTTGCCTTTGCTATCAACAAACTTTTATTTTATCTCCTTTGCCAATCTTCTTCTCAAACTTCTAGAACTTAGTGCCCAATCTTTCTGCTGCCCCTTAGATGCCCAAGCCCAAAACCACCCCTAGGCCTATGCTTCAGTATTCCCTCCAGGGAAGCTTTGTGCCAGACTCTTCTGACTCCTTTCTCTTTTTTCTTTTCTTTCTTTCTTTTTTTTTTTTTTTTTGAGACGGAGTCTCGCTCTGTCGCCCAGGCTAGAGTGCAGTGGCCGGATCTTGGCTCACTGCAAGCTCCACCGCCCAGGTTCACGCCATTCTCCTGCCTCAGCCTTCCGAGTAGCTGGGACTACAGGTACCTGCCACTACGCCCGGCTAGTTTTTTGTATTTTTTAAGTGAGATGGGGTTTCACCGTGTTAGCCAGGATGGTCTCAATCTCCTGACCTTGTGATCCGCCTGTCTTGGCCTCCCAAAGTGCTGGGATTACAGGCTTGAGCCACCACACCCGGCCCCTTTCTCTTTTTTATAACTTGCTCTCCTCCCAGGCTTTGCTTGATATTTGGCCAACAAATGTGATCAACTCCTCCGTTTAAGGTAGCAATGACCAATTATTATTTAATGTGTTACAGAAGTGTTGCATCATATGCACATTTAACTAAAATAAATCAAACATGAACACAGGGTTTGGGGGCTGAGAAAGATGACAGAAAGAAGAGGAATTAAATAATGAGAGAGTCATGGGTTTTCCATTGCATTAGTCAACCCAGGCTGTAACAAAATATCTTAGATTCTGTGGCTTAAGCAACAGAAATTCATTTTCCTGCTGTTCTGGAGACTGAAAGGCTGAGATTAGGTTGGCCACCATGGTTGGGTTCTGGTGAGGGCTCCCTTCCTAGCTTGCAGACAGCTGCCTTCTCACTGTCTCCTCACATGGCAGAAAGAGAGAGCTCTATCTCTTCTTCTTTCTTATAAGGCTACCAATCTTATCGTATTAGGGCTCTACCCTTATGACCTCATTTAACTTTAATTTCCTCCTAAGAACCTATCTCCAAAAACAGAGCTTCCACATCAATTTGGGTGTCAGGGTGCCACAATTCAGTCTGTAGCACTTATTCTACTCCATCTGCAAATGACCAGGAATAACAAGATAGCAGATAGAAATCTGCTTTTCCTTGGTCTTAGTTTCTGCTTTCATTGTATAAGTGTTTTGTTGAGCTGAATTTGATAAAATTTAAACCTGTGTAAATTTTCTACAGTATGGCTAACTACTTTATCTGATGATTAGATGAAGAAATAATTCTCTGTTCCAATAATGCTAAGGAAGAAAAAACCCTAATTTGTTGAGAAATGGCATGTGTGGGTGTTTTTCTTCATGGGTGACTTAAGGAAATTTCAAAGGTAATTTCTTGTGTGTTTGATTTTTTCACCTTAGGAATTACTTTTAGTACTGAATAGGACTTCATTATACTTTTGGATTTTAATAGGTTTGAATAGTATAATCCAAGTTCATGAGTAGCTTAGGGGTTAGGGGGCACTTATTAGGGTATATTTGGGGTAAGGAGATCAAGGAATACTTTAAAAGTATGTATAGGTGATGTTCTACTCTGACCATATATAATAATAATAAAGGATTAATTTTTATATATGACCCTGTGATGATTATAAAATAACCCTCACAAAAAAAATAGCATGAAGTACAAAACTCCAAATGGTTTGTTTATTAATTCAGGGGAATATTTATCAATATGATGCAGGAATGGTTGGTCAATGAGTTCTATACAGTGGGAGAGACATTTTCAGATGTGCTTCCCTAGAAACTTGCTCTCTTCTTATTGAAATCTGAGTTTACAAAGAAATAATTCCCAGATAGACGGCAGTTGCAGAACAACTTATTTAACATTTACTTATTCAGGAGATAGTTGAGTGCTGGCTACATGCGAACAATAAAAAGCCCATTGTATTCATATATTTACCTTGTTTTAGAGATAATAGCCCTTCACTCTTTTACAAACATCATTTCACATAGGCAGGAATCATAAGCTTCATTTTGAATTTAGGGACTTGGTGGTGCAAAAGGGCTTATTTTCAAAGATGAAAATACCAACAGAGTATTGTCTCGTTTTAAAATCCTGAGATTGCTTGGCCAATGAATATATTGCCTTGTGTCTGATCATACTCCAGATTTGGTCAGCTATGACTGGGAGGCAGGAGAGGAGTAGAAATATGATTGAGGATGTGGACTGCAACTATTCCTAGAAGGAGGAAGGCACAGTTAGTACAAAACATAACCAGTACACTCACCAGCAAGGCGAAGTAGAGAAATATTTTTCAGCCACTTAGCTAGAAGAAATACAACCTGTACTTCAAAAAGTAGGTTTCTGACAGTGGCAAGAGAATTTTTAATTAACATCAGAGTTATTTAACAGTTTCATAACTAAAACTACCCTTGACCATTTTTTGTCCTCTTTTGCATGGAAAGACTGAGATGTAACTACATGTGTTCTAGTCTATTTCAAATCCATTAAGAACAGGTCTCCAAAATAGGGAGAATGTGTGGGTTATTTTATTGTTGTTACTGTTTTACCGCTTGTTTACACTATGTTGTTCACACCACACACATACACTTACATCTGTGTTCTAGAAGAGTGAGGAATGAGCAGTGGCCTCCCCAAACAGAGCTCCATCTGCCTGTCATGAGGATGTTGCTGTCAGGTAAGACCCTCTCCCAAGGTGAATAATTATCTCATTGCTAATGTGTTAGGAGAAGGAAAAGTCCTAAAAAATACTGGTCAAGGAATTTCCAAGAAAAGAATCTAAAATGGGTCTGGATGTGTTTATTTTATTCCCAGTCATACTAGCAAAATAATAGCAGCAATGGAAGAAAAAGATGAAAAAGGTAGATAAAGTTCAAAATTTTAGGCTACAAATTGGGCCACATTTTTGAAGAGGAATTATTGGTAAAGAGCAAAGAGAAAGTAGGGAGCAATAGAATGATTCATTTTGATCTTAAGTTTCAAAAAAGCAGCTCGATATTTCTTATATGCCCAGCTATGGGTTTGACAGATGGCTTTATGAAAGCACCCCAGGAAGGCAAGTATATCTGGAAAGCTAATGGCAATGTGCTCAGACCTTTGGGCTTTAAGGATCTATCTTGATTAATTCATTACTTCAGGTCTGTCCTCAAGTGAACCTGAACCTGAACCTGGTACGTGAAACCACTCCTTTCTAGAGGAGCTATGTTATAATTACTTGTCAAAACAAAACATTCAAAACCATAGACTTGGAATTCAATTGGATTTGGGATCCATCTGTGATCATACCTCCTAAAGCCTATTGTCCCTGGATAAATTACTTTATTTTTCTGGTCCTGAAATTCATTTTCTAAACAGTGAAAATTACCTTATTCAGTAAGAGTTGTTGAGATGATTAAATGAGATAATACATGTTATGTACTGACTGGTATATGACGGAGGCTCAAAAAAAAAAAAAAAAAAAAAAAAAAAAGAGTTTCTATTACTGTAACCTCCTTGTCTTTTTCTAGGTAACCAACCATCCAGGTTTGTACTAAAAGCCCTGGACTCTCTGGGTTGTAACACTGAAAGTCCCATGTCCTGGGAACGTCTCAGTCCTGGTCAAACTGGGATGGTGGTTGCCCTAATCTTACACCTTTTGGGAAACAGCCTCTTCAGCCAAACCTCTTTGATTCCAATGTGCACTTCATGTGCTCCTTTTTCTCTGTGGTGCTTCCTACCATGTTAATTTAAGAGACCCTCACACAGTGCTTAGTATGTGCCAGACTCTGTTTTCAGCTTTTTCAAATATTTACTTATCTAATCTTCATAAAAACTCTCTAGGGAGGTACATTTATTATCCCTGTTTACCGATGAGGAAACTGAGGGAGAGAGTGGTTAAGTAAATTGCAGAAGGTCCCACAGCTATAGAGGGGAGGAGCTGGAATTCAAACTTTCAGATTCTGATTCTGGAGTCCATGCTGTTAACCACTAGCCTTATGCTGACTGTGAAGAGTATATCTATTCTAATCTGTAGTATCTGGAATCAACATGAGAATTCCATTTTTAGCTCTTTCGCTGATTTAAAACTTCACTTTATACCTCTGAGTTTGGAGAGACATAACCTGAGGCAAATACTTAAACTGAGGATGTTCAGGGCTTGCAGCACTGAGGAGGAAAGGACATTATGAAAGGCAGGACAGTAATAGTGTCAGATGATATGCAAGACCAAGTTTTCCACTGTCTTTCAGATCCCTGGTTTTTACTTTTATTCTCTTACACAATATCATGGATGTTTTTATTTGGAATGAGCTGGTTCCTTTGAAAGAGCATAAAAGAGAGATTTGATAGAGGAAAACACCAAAAACATCTAATCAATCAACTATTTTGACTGTGGATTTGGGTAGCCATATAAAAATCGTTAACATCATCTAGATTTTAAATGTTATCTACATTGTATTTTGAATTAAGTACTCATTTTTACATTGAAATATCTTTTTCTCTTCCTTTCCATCCTGACACTTCCCACCCCAAGCACACATTCACACAGCTATCAGTCTCTTGACTACTGGCAAGTGGTTCTGCTAAAATCTTGATTAACAGTTAAATGATTTTGCCACAATAGCCTGAGGCTCTTTAATATGAATAGTGGTGCAGGTGGGTTGAGTGTATGCTCAGAGGTCCCTCAGTCTTCTCTTTGCATATCCAGTTTACCACTTTTCCTGGAAGTATGTGAGGATATGGAAATTTTCTGCCTGTCCCCTTTCACTGATGTATTTAGAATTCATAAATGCTTCATTCTAAGACTTTTTTCTTTAAGTCACAAATTTAAATTTAACAGAAGGCATGCGACATCATTTCATGTTATTTCATATGTTTTGATGGCAGTCAACATGAGATTTCTGAAGGGTAAGGTACTATTTTGGGTACTTTCTGAAATTAAATGGTGGTGCTCAAGATTATTCTAGAGCTGTTTCACACAGCACATTCTGTTAGCCCCTAGAATATAAACCAGAACTTGCCTCTCACAGACATGCTACCAAAGAATGTCTTCATGATTGGCTTTTAAATCCATTTTAGGAGTCTTTGAGCTCCTGATATATGCAAGACATGGTGCTCAAATGTCCTTTTTTGAATGTGAAGTTTCAGAAGATGAGGTCCCTGACTTTAGGAAGTCGTGTCCAGAAGGATACAAAGTAGAGCATGATGAGATTTATAATGGAAGTGCAAAGAGCTCTGGAAAGGCAGAAAAAGAAGAGATCGCTTATGATGGGGGGAGGGAGAGGGTAAAGATTGGCTGAGGCATCTTAGAAGAGGTGGCATTTGAGCACACCCTTGAGGGATAACTAAGATATGAACAGATGGAGATGGGTAAGAAGGACAGTTCAAGCTCAGAGGACAACAAAAGCAAAGGCATATTAGGCAAAAGACAAAGTAGGAAATGGCAAGGCTTCTCAGGAGAATGACAGGTCATGCCATATGTCTGGCACAGAGGGATATCAGTGTTGTACTGCCAGGGAGAGGGGGAATACTCAGGTATAATGTCAGGAGGTCTTGGCATGCTTTTAGTGTGGATTTGTTTTATGGGTGATGTGAGTAATTGCTTGAGTAATGTATTTGAGATTATTGAATGTAATAAAGGACACAGAACAGTTGCTCAATAGTTAACCATAATGGCTATCATCTTTATTTTTGGAAGCTCTCGTGAATAGGAGTGCCTAGATCATGTTTAGAAGAGATTCTTAGCTATTTATTTTCTTCCACTTATGAACTTCTTTATTCTCCCACCAGCCATTAACAGCAATAGGGGGGAAAAGTGAGCAGAGAGGACATCAGATAGGTCTGGCATTTGATGATGTGGCAATCTTATCATCCATTCCTTAAGGAGATTTGTTATGCCAGATTTGAAGTAAATAATACAACCAACAACTATTTATCATGGAAGGAAATGATAATAGTCATTAACACTACAGCTAATATTTTTTGAGCACGTAGTGTATGCCAAGCATTATTCCAGGTCCTTCACGATGTTATTTCATTTCCCATTCCCACGAGAACCCGATAAGGTAACTGGCCTGGAAGGTGGAATTGGCAGACTTCACAGAGGAGTCAGGTCTTGAGATGACCTTGGAGAAAGGAAGGATTCCAAAGGTTGTATACAACAAAGGGCAGGGTGTCTTTATAGAGAAAATGTGAGCAAATGAATGCCTATAAATGTATTTTCATAAAAGGTAAAGAAACTGAAACTGGGAAAGGTTAATAATTTACCTAAGGTCCAGGATTCAAATCCAGGAAGACTAACTCTGAGATTTGAATCTTTAATCCTATGGCTTGAGTCTAGGTTGTAGGACCCCAGAACCTATGTCTGTTAATCCCTGTCTTATAGTGCTCTCCAAGTTGAAAAACTCAGAGTGTTACAAATATTAATATAATGAGTGCCTTTTATGTAAAAGATATGTTAACCACCACAAGGAACTTTGCCCTCAAGTAACTTTTCTCCTACCAAGGGAAACTGAATACCCAGTAAGATGCACTTCTTCATTTTTGCATTCTCATTGAATTCACTGAAAGAAAACAGAAAGGTCATAGCATTCTTTGAATACGGATATGAATTAATGCTTCATCTACATAATTGTTTAAAATGGCCTGAAATATAATTTACCAATTTAAAGGGTTCAATTCAACACCTTTCAGTATTTTTACAGAGTTGTGCAATCATCCCCACAATCTGATTTTGGAAAACTTCATTAGCTCCCCCAAAAATCTATACTCATAAGCAATCGCTGTCCATTCTACCACCCCGTCCATCCCCTGCCGAAGAGAATGATTAATCTTTCTGTATTTGTAGATTTGCTTGTTCTGGACATTTCATATGTAAAATCAGGAAATATGTGGTCTTTTGTGACTGGCTTTTCCACCTGGAAGAGCATAATGTTTTCTAGATTCATCCCTGTTGTAGCAGATAACAGTCTTTCATTTTTTTAAAGTTGCTGAATAATATTCCATAGTATGGATATATGGTCACTTGCATTGGAGTGACATCTGGGTTCCACAAGCAGGATGCTGGGCTGGAGCACCTGCCACTAGCCTTCTCAACGTGTCTCTCCTTGTGTGGAACCTCTGTCCTATGAATGAGCAGAGATAAGGGTGGGCTAGGCCTAGGATTAAAGGCCTATAAGCTTAGGTAGAGCTTCCACCCCATGCTTTGGGGCAGGGTAGAGGAAGAGACCTCCAGACTTCTCAGCTGTTTTTGTCTAATATTAAAACCTCCACAATACAGATGGTGGATAGTGGGGTGGGGATATGCTGCCGTTCTCAACTGGGAGCTGGGAGAAGACAGAGCCCTGTGTTCTTCGTTCTACCTACCTGGAGTGGAGCTTCCATCATGCAGAGCTGTGTGTGGTGAGGAAGAGACTTTTGTTGCCACAGGCTCTTGCTGTTTGGTAGGTTGAAGGTGTGTTTTTTATTTCTTCCCACTAGTTACAATTGTTTTGCTGGGAGAGGGTCTCAGAGTTCCCCATACCATCATTATAGAAGTCATCTAGCTATGCATTTAATCTTTATAATTTTTAAGCCTATTTTCTCTGTTAATCATTAGAATAACCTAAGAGTAAGGTGGTAAACATCAGAGCCAGGGTTTGAATCAGATATTTGAATAGTATCTTACTGTGGTACATGCTTAGTAATATTTCCTGAATAAATTAATGAACCAAAAATATCAAGCAATACAATTTAGGAATGAATAAGCTTCCAGATGATGGATAATAAAGGCTACTGTGGTTGGGTTGAGAGAGACATCATAAAGCATTATTTTTGCTATGATGGGAAAAGTGTAATTTCTCTCAAATTGCTGAATTCTTTGTACCTAAACTATTGGTCTTTATGACCAAAATACACTCTAGAGCCAGTTCACCAATTCTGCTATAGTAGTGGTGCTTAATTCATTGTGAGAGATGGTGCATTTGGTGACTTCACATACAGAGCAAAACCCCTGGAGGGGAAGTGGCTACTTAGTGCTGGAATTCTGGCACCTTGGGGCATGTTTGGGAAAGCCACAGGGAATTTTATTTGCCCGGTGCCCAGTGGGATTGCTGGAAGTAATTGAAGATGATAAACACATGGAGGAAGGTAGAGAAAAAGAGCGATTTCTGAACATATCAAGTAATGTCCTAGTGAGCAGAGAGCTTACCTTGGAATGATAAAAGGTTTAAATGATCAGGCTCAGTTTAGGAAAACAGGCTGATGATTTAGGATGTTCTACTGTGGTATAATGAATATTATCTTTTAGGCCAATACCTTGCAAGAATATGTTCCAATTTTAGAAAAATGAGAGAATGAGAGTGAGAGACGGACAGCAAGACTGAGAGCAAGAGTGAGAGCGCATGAGACAGAGACTGATAAATGAAATGAAGCTTTGTAGGCCTAGGGATATTGTAAGCTTTCCTTGCCTTTGTTGTGGTGTTATGTATGGAAATAGGAAGATTGACAAGAAGTCCTATGAGAAATTAGTGAAGTTAGCCTGACAAGGGCCAATTCCCAAAGCTTCGTCTTGTTGAGCTCATGTCAGGAGATATGAAATCAAAAGCAGAAAATGGTAGGTGGGAGGTATTCTAGAGGCCCACTTGGAACTGGAAGGAATGATGTTAACATGGTGGCTCCTTGTACTTACGCAGTTTTGCAGGCTGTGGAGCGGTAGCTCAGACAGGGGTGCAACTTCCCAAGGAGAACATACTGCCAGTTGGTGAAAAGGAGAAGAGATAATGGGCAATGAAGAGAAGCTTCAAAAGTGTGACTAGAGAGGTAATCCCGGCAATGATAAAGGAAATCTTTAGTGCCTGAAAAAATATGCAAGTGATCCCAGAACCACACCAACAAGGAAGGTACCTGGACAGCTGGCATTTTTAGACTGCTTCTGGTGCCGGCTCCCAGCCCAAGACTCTTGCTGTACATCACTCCATTCATTAATGGTGTGTCAAGCATAGGGCAGGTCGAATGTACATGTCTCTAATGGTAATATCTCTTTTGCAAAATGAGTAAAATGGGGAAACTTTTTTTGAAAAGGAAAAAATATACACCTTAATTTCTGTGCTTTTGTTTATGCCTCCTTCTATCCTTTCTTTTGCGAGAACTCTCTGACTCATGCCCATTAACACCTGATGCCAGATCCCAGAGTCCATGATTGTAATTTCATCCTGTCTGTTTCCTTCCAGAGCAGTTAATCTTTCTCTTTGAGCTATAGTAACTGTGGTGCTGTAGTCTCAGAGCAGTGAAACCAAGTTAGACCTGGACATGAAATGCTGCCTGCATTGAATTGAAACCTTGAAAAGTAGCCATAGTCCTTTCAGCTTCATTCATCTTGCAAAGCAAGTAGCAGTCTGCCAGATGGAAATAGTTTAATTTGGTAGATGGAAACATTTCTAAGACTTGTGGACTATATTACAAATGTTGCTAGTTGAAGTCTCTTGCACAACTTAGAATTGTTTTCTCCTGTGCTGTATCATTTAGAAAGCCCAAAAGATCACTTTAAAAAATGGAGTGAAACAGAAAATCTGCCCCAGACAACTCTTGCAAAGTTTGTTGCTATTATTTAGACATCAAACACTTTGTTATCAACCCTACTGGCTTAAAAGCTTTTCAACTATTTTTTTTTCTGCCCTCAGCATATCTTTAAATGACAGGCACAGATGTTTGCCTTCATTTCTTAGCATCCTCACCCTAGGCATTCATTGTCTAAGCACTGGAGTTTCGGTCATCACATGAATGCGTACAAAATACGCAGCCAAGTCCACTGTCCTTTGCCACCTCTAGCTCTCGTGGGTCATTGGATAATTAGATATTTGAAAAGCACCTTGAAATAAGGGCTATAAATAATTCCTTTCTCCATTTTTAGAAAGCTCCATGGAAAGAAGGGTCATTGGAAAAATCCTTGGATCACCCTGCGTAAAAGACTGGTGTTTATTTGCCTTGAAGTAATTCAGAGAGAAGGGAATATGGTGCAATGAAGTAGGTCCTGAAGGAGAGGAGAATGGGGATCTAGTCTTGGTTCTGCTACTAATTAGCTGTGTAAGCTCAGGAATTTCCCTTCACCTCAGGAGCCTGGATATGTAGAATAAGAAAGTTCAACTTGATGATCTCTAAGATGCTTTTTCCATGTTCTGTAAACACTTTACTCCTATGCAACCTTCTTAAGTCTCCTTGGGCTCTAAATAATGTTTCCTAATTTGTCATTAGGTAAATGGCTCCTCTGATTCTGTAGAGAACTCCAGAGGTATATTTCAGCACTGGAACACTCAAGGTTCCAAGTTTATCCATAATAGGAGAGAAGTAAGTCTGGTATGCCAAGATAGGAGGAAGAAAGAAGAATTGGTTCTCAGGAAGTGACTGGCACAATCATTATACACAATTTAAGATACAAACTCATGGATACAAAACAATCCTCTCCTACAAAGCCTACTGATAATAGAAGACTAGAAGAGGAAAGTGTTCATGTCTAGGGAAAAACAGTAAGTAAGGCAATGGGCTCTGAAGTCTGACAGATCTGAGTGTGGGACTCAAAGTTTCCATTTTCTTGCCTTACATCTTCAGGAAGTTTTCTTAACCTCTCTGATCTTCACTTACTTATAAGAGGGGTTATATTAGAAATTATATGCATGGTTTTTCTAATACAATTATCCAAAAATGATATAAAGTATGCTTATCACAATGTCTGACAAATACTGCATAATAGGTACTAGCCATTATTCTTATAATTAATGATAGAGTCACTAGATGATAAAACTAACGTTTACTTTAAAATTAATAAATACTTGTTATATGTTTAGCACACTATAGCTATAAAGAAGTGAAAGGCATGGTTTTATTCCTCAAAACTTAAAATCCTATCCATGAAAAAATGTGTCATCTCTTATGGTGCTGAGCATATACGTAAGTGTATGGAATGGTGATTTTCAGTTTCTTACACAGCAATTTAAAAGGTGGGATGCAATAGTTTATGTATTTGGTCGTTAGAACAAAATAGAACAAGGCAAAATTTCCCAATTATCTACTAATTTTAGCCAAACATCTATGAATACTATAATGTGGAAAAAGAAGTTTAAAATTGTATTAATTCTGAAAACATCTATAGCTATGTACATTTTAATCACATTAACAAACTTGTCAAGAAATGGTCTAGTTTAAAAAATATACCTAGTTGGATTTCATTTCAAAGATTGCTGATTATATAATAGTAATCCTGAAAGTTGAAGCCTTGAAAAATTAAACTGAATTCTAAAAATACTTCTTAATTGGATCATTTTGGAACCCCAGGTCTTTGATTCACATATAATTTTGGCATTGGGTTTTCAGAGTGTGTGACTATCAGGCACCTGGCAGAGATGGATTAGGTCCAAGTCCAACCAGATGCTTGGTGGCAGATGGCTCCCAGTGCAGTTACTCTAAACTTGGAATGTGTAAAAAGTTAAATGCTCAGAGGCTGAAACCTAATCCATTATGGGCATATGCGCTCTGAGTTTGGGGAAATCTTTGGCCACGAAGAATAGTATCGTATACATAATACTGAATGAGGATCCATGGACTAGCATGACCTCGAACTATTAAAATCTGTCTCTCTAGGTGATTCCCAAGATCAGATTTCTGGAACCCAACATCATAAACATAGCAGGAAGGAGCCACACTCATCATGTTCCAACTATTTTTTACGGCCCAGAGGAGAATGTGGGGTGTATTTAGCTGCATGTCTTGGGAAACTCACTGGGCTTCTGAGATGAAGGGAATTTCCTGAGCTTATAGAGCAAATTAGTTGCAGAGCCAATATTAGTAGCAGAGCCAATATTAGATCTCCCTTCTTTTCTCCATCAGGACTTATGTCCATTGCACCATGCTTCCTCTCCCTGAATTTACTCCAAGGCAAACAAGCACCAGTCTTTTATGGAGGCTTTTTTCTTTTCTTTCTTTCTTTCTTTTTTTTTTTTTTGGCCAATGACCCTTCTTTCCAAGGAGTTTTCTAAAAATGGAATGTAGAATCAGATCCTGGGACCCAAGCTTCTAGGTGATTTCCCAAAACAACACAGCATTATTCTTGGGTTCTCTGAAGACATAATTCAGTCAATTCCTATTCAGTTTATTTGCCAAGTTCCTTATATCCAACTTTAGTCTAACTATTTCTTCCCAGTCCAGTGACCCAGATTTCCCATTTATTCTGGGTGGGAGAAAACCTTGTCCTAAGAGTCCGGAAAGTCATGGAGGAAAACACTATCTCTCAAAATAAAGAAACTCTAACTGACAGTAATTATAGCTGCCATTGCACTCAATGATAGGCACAGGTTCCCAGACATTCCTCATGACTGCAGGGCACATCACAGAAATGTGCTCACTGACCAGGATGCCTGACTCAAGCATCTGTTCTTTCTGTCCCCTGAGATTCAAGTCAGCCAGTCTCCTTTAATCAGAGAGGCTTGTATCAGGGTTTCCTTCAGCTAGATGTTTCAAATGCACAAAGATTCTGGTAGAAAAGACACTACTAAAGCTAGAGAAAGATGCTTGAGCCTAGATGGCCAGTCCACAGATTTTCATAGAATATTTATTGTGTAGTAGGAGTAGTGCCATGTGCTGGTCATGTAACTATTTGCTCATGGGATTTATATTTCGGTGGACAGGTCCTCTCCCAGAGTGTTTCCTGTGCACCTTTATCTGATTGTCTCCATCTTATATCCTCGATCAACTCTCCTTTCTTATTTATATTCCTTACTATTGTCACTTTATTCCAGAAGCCAGGTAGCAGAATGTAGTAGAAAACCATGAATTCATGCATGAGCTACTCTGAAGAATATGTTAGTAGTATCTCATTTTATAGGCGTGAAACTGAGCTTCACAGAGGAGAAATGAGTTTCCCGAGACGTGCAGCTAAATAGACACCCATTCCCCTTTGGGCAAAAAAGAAAAATAATAGTTGATACATGATATGAGTAGCTTCCTCCTGCTGTGCTTATTTTCTTAGGTTCAGGCTCTGATCCTACTGGAGCCCTATTTACAGGTAAATGACAAGGATGGTGAGAATGTGGCTAGAATTGTCTAGAAACTTTTGTGCTCAAAGTGGTCAGGCGCAGCCAGCACAAAATCTGTTCAAGATTCAAATTCAAAGTGCTTTCTTTTTTTTTGTTTTTCAGATTTTTATGATTTTTAGTACCTCTGCTGATAACTTTTTTTTTCCTCTTTTGGTTTCTGAAAAGTGAGCAAAAAAAAATTTTTTTTAAATTATACTTTAAGTTCTAGGATACATGTGCACAACGTGCAGGTTTGTTACATATGTATACATGTGCCATGTTGGTGTGCTGCACCCATTAACTCATCATTTACATTAGTTATATCTCCTAATGCTATCCCTACCCCCTCCCCGCTTCCCAAAATAGGACCCAGTGTGTGATGTTCCCCTTCATGTGTCCAAGTGTTCTCATTGTTCAGTTCCCACCTATGAGTGAAAACATGTGGTGTTTGGTTTTCTGTTCTTGTGATAGTTTGCTGAGAATGATGGTTTCCAGCTACATCCATGTCCCTACAAAGGACACGAACTCATCCTTTCTTATGGCTGCATAGTATTCCATGGTGTATATATGCCACATTTTCTTAATCCAGTCTGTCACTGATGGACATTTGGGTTGATTCCAAGTCTTTGCTATTGTGAATAGTGCCGCAATAAACATACATGTGCATGTGTCTTTATAGCAGCATGACTTATAATCCTTTGGGTATATCCCCAGTAGTGGGATGGCTGGGTCAAGTGGTATTTCTAGTTCTAGATCCTTGAGGAATCGCTGCACTGTTTTCCACAATGGTTGAACTAGTTTACAATCCCACCAACAGTGTCAAAGTGTTCCTATTTCTCCACATTCTCTCCAGCACCTGTTGTTTCCTGATTTTTTAATGATTGCCATTCTAACTGGTGTGAGATGGTATCTCATTGTGGTTTTGATTTGCATTTCTCCAATGGCGAGTGATGATGAGTATTTTTTCATGTGTCTGTTGGCTGTATGAATGTCTTCTTTTGACAAGTGTCTGTTCATATCCTTTGCCCACTTTTTGATGGGGTTGTTTTTTTCTTGTAAATGTGATTGAGTTCTTTATAGGTTCTGGATATTAGCCCTTTGTCAGAGGAGTAGATTGCAAAAATTTTCTTCCATTCTGTAGGTTGCCTGTTCAGTCTAATGGCAGATTCTTTTGCTGTGCAGAAGCTCTTTAGTTTAATTAGATACCATTTGTCGATTTTGGCTTTTGTTGCCATTGCTTTTGGTGTTTTAGACATGAAGTCCTTGCCCATGCCTATGTCCTGAATGGTATTACCTAGGTTTTCTTCCAGGGTTTTAATGGTTTTAGGTCCATGATTTCTTTTTTTGTTTGTTTGTTTGCTTTTTTATTACTTTTTTTTATTATACTTTAAGTTCTAGGGTACATGTGCATGACGTGCAGGCTTGTTACATATGTATACTTGTGCCATGTTGGTGTGCTGCACCCATCAACTTGTCGGCACCCATCAATTCGTCATTTATATCAGGTATAACTCCCAACGCAATCCCTCTCCCCTCCCCCCTCGCCATGATAGGCCCGATGTGTGATGTTCCCCTTCCCGAGTCCAAGTGATGTCATTGTTCAGTTCCCACCTATGAGTGAGAACATGCGGTGTTTGGTTTTCCATTCTTGTGATAGTTTGCTAAGAATGATGGTTTCCAGCTGCACCCATGTCCCTACAAAGGACGCAAACTCATCCTTTTTTATGGCTGCATAATATTCCATGGTGTATATGTGCCACATTTTCTTAATCCAGTCTGTCACTGATGGACATTTGGGTTGATTCCAAGTCTTTGCTATTGTGAATAGTGCCGCAATAAACATACGTGTGCATGTGTCTTTAGAGCAGCATGATTTATAATCCTTTGGGTATATACCCAGTAGTGGGATGGCTGGATCATATGCTACATCTAGTTCTAGATGCTAGAGGAATTACCATACTGTTTTCCATAATGGTGGAACTAGTTTACAATCCCACCAACAGTGTCAAAGTGTTCTTATTTCTCCACATCCTCTCCAGCACCTGTTGTTTCCTGACTTTTTAATGATTGCCATTCTAACTGGTGTGAGATGGTATCTCATTGTGGCTTTGATTTGCATCTCTCTGATGGCCAGTGATGATGAGCATTTTTTCACGTGTCTGTTGGCTGTATGAATGTCTTCTTTTGAGAAATGTCTGTTCATATCCTTTGCCCACTTTTTGATGGGGTTGTTTGTTTTTTTCTTGTAAATTTGTTTGAGTTTTTTGTAGATTCTGGATATTAGCCCTTTGTCAGATGAGTAGATTGCAAAAATGTTCTCCCATTCTGTAGTTTGCCTGTTCACTCTGATGGTAGTTTCTTTTGCTGTACAGAAGCTCTTAAGTTTAATGAGATCCCATTTGTCAATTTTGGCTTTTGCTGCTGTTGCTTTTGGTGTTTTAGACAAGAAGTCCTTGCCCATGCCTATGTCCTGAATGGTACTACCTAGGTTTTCTTCTAGGGTTTTTATGGTATTAGGTCTAACATTTAAGTCTCTAATCCATCTTGAGTTAATCTTCGTATAAGGAGTAAGAAAAGGATCCAGTTTCAGCTTTCTACTTATGGCTAGCCAATTTTCCCAGCACCATTTATTAAATAGGGAATCCTTTCCCCATTTCTTGTTTCTCTCAGGTTTCTCAAGGATCAGATGGCTGTAGATGTGTGGTATTATTTCTGAGGACTCTGTTCTGTTCCATTGCTCTATAGCTCTGTTTTGGTACCAGTACCATGCTGTTTTGGTTACTGTAGCCTTGTAGTATAGTTTGAAGTCAGGTAGCGTGACGCCTCCAGCTTTGTCCTTTTCACTTACGATTGTCTTGGCAATGCGGGCTCTTTTTTGGTTCCATATGAACTTTAAAGCCGTTTTTTCCCATTCTGTGAAGAAACTCATTGGTAGCTTGATGGGGATGGCATTGAATCTATAAATAACCTTGGGCAGTATGGCCATTTTCATGATATTGAGTCTTCCTATCCATGAGCATGGTATGTTCTTCCATTTGTTAGTGTCCTCTTTTATTTCACTGAGCAGTGGTTTGTAGTTCTCCTTGAAGAGGTCCTTTACATCCCTTGTAAGTTGGATTCCTAGGTATTTTATTCTCTTTGAAGCAATTGTGAATGGAAGTTCATTCCTGATTTGGCTCTCTGTTTGTCTGTTACTGGTGTATAAGAATGCTTGTGATTTTTGCACATGAATTTTGTATCCTGAGACTTTGCTGAAGTTGCTTATCAGCTTAAGGAGATTTTGGGCTGAGACGATGGGGTTTTCTAAACATACAATCATGTCATCTGCAAACACGGACAATTTGACTTCTTCTTTTCCTAACTGGATACCCTTGATTTCTTTCTCTTGCCTGATTGCCCTAGCCAGAACTTCCAACACTATGTTGAATAGGAGTGGTGAGAGAGGGCATCCCTGTCTTGTGCCAGTTTTCAAAGGGAATTTTTCCAGTTTTTGCCCATTCAGTATGATATTGGCTGTGGGTTTGTCATAAATAGCTCTTATTATTTTGAGGTACGTTCCATCAATACCGAATTTATTGAGCATTTTTAGCATGAAGGGCTGTTGAATTTTGTCAAAAGCCTTTTCTGCATCTATTGAGATAATCATGTGGTTCTTGTCTTTGGTTCTGTTTATATGCTGGATTATGTTTATTGATTTGCGAATGTTGAACCAGCCATGCATCCCAGGGATGAAGCCCACTTGATCATGGTGGATAAGCTTTTTGATGTGCTGCTGAATCCGGTTTGCCAGAATTTTATTGAGGATTTTTGCATCGATGTTCATCAGGGATACTGGTCTAAAATTCTCTTTTTTTGTTGTGTCTCTGCCAGGCTTTGGTATCAGGATGATGTTGGCCTCATAAAATGAGTTAGGGAGGATTCCCTCTTTTTCAATTGATTGGAATAGTTTCAGAAGGAATGGTACTAGCTCCTCCTTGTACCTCTGGTAGAATTCAGCTGTGAATCCATCTGGTCCTGGACTTTTTTTGGTTGGTAGGCTATTAACTATTGCCTCAATTTCAGAGCCTGCTATTGGTCTATTCAGGGATTCAACTTCTTCCTGGTTTAGTCTTGGAAGAGTGTAAGTGTCCAGGAAATTATCCATTTCTTCTAGATTTTCTAGTTGATTTGCGTAGAGGTGTTTATAGTATTCTCTGATGGTAATTTGTATTTCTGTGGGATCTGTGGTGATATCCCCTTTATCATTTTTTATTGCATCTATTTGATTCTTCTCTCTTTTCTTCTTCATTAGTCTTGCTAGCGGTCTGTCACTTCTGTTGATTTTTTCAAAAAACCAACAGTTGGATTCATTGATTTTTTGGAGGGTTTTTTGTGCCTCTATCTCCTTCAGTTCCACTCTGATCTTAGTTATTTCTTGCCTTCTGCTAGCTTTTGAATGTGTTTGCTCTTGCCTCTCTAGTTCTTTTAATTGTGATGTTAGAGTGTCAATTTTAGATCTTTCCAGCTTTCTCTTGTGGGCATTTAGTGCTATAAATTTCCCTCTACACACTGCTTTAAATATGTCCCAGAGATTCTGGTATGTTGTATCTTTGTTCTCATTGGTTTCAAAGAACATCTTTATTCCTGCCTTCATGTCGTTATGTACCCAGTAGTCATTCAGGAGCAGGTTGTTCAGTTTCCATGTAGTTGAGTGGTTTTGATTGAGTTTCTTAGTCCTGAGTTCTAGTTTGATTGCACTGTGGTCTGAGAGACAGTTTGTTATAATTTCTGTTCTTTTCCATTTGCTGAGGAGTGCTTTACTTCCAATTATGTGGTCAATTTTGGAATAAGTGCGATGTGGTGCTGAGAAGAATGTATATTCTGTTGATTTGGGGTGGAGAGTTCTATAGATGTCTATTAGGTCTGCTTGGTGCAGAGATGAGTGCAATTCCTGGATATCCTTGTTAACTTTCTGTCTCGTTGATCTGTCTAATGTTGACAGTGGAGTGTTGAAGTCTCCCATTATTATTGTATGGGAGTCTAAGTCTCTTTGTAAATCTCTAAGGACTTGCTTTATGAATCTGGGTGCTCCTGTATTGGGTGCATATATATTTAGGATAGTTAGCTCTTCCTGTTGAATTGATCCCTTTACCAATATATAATGGCCTTCCTTGTCTCTTTTGATCTTTGATGGTTTAAAGTCTATTTTATCGGAGACTAGGATTGCAACCCCTGCTTTTTTTTGTTCTCCATTTGCTTGGTAGATCTTCCTCCATCCCTTTATTTTGAGCCTATGTATGTCTCTGCATGTGAGATGGGTCTCCTGAATACAGCAGACTGATGGGTCTTGACTCTTTATCCAGTTTGCCAGTCTGTGTCTTTTAATTGGAGCATTTAGTCCATTTACATTTAAGGTTAATATTGTTATGTGTGAACTTGATCCTGCCATTATGATATTAACTGGTTAATTTGCTCGTTAGTTGATGCAGTTTCTTCCTAGCCTTGATGGTCTTTACATTTTGGCATGTTTTTGCAATGGCTGGTACCGGTTGTTCCTTTCCATGTTTAGTGCTTCCTTCAGGGTCTCTTGTAAGGCAGGCCTGGTGGTGACAAAATCTCTAAGCGTTTGCTTATCTGTAAAGGATTTTATTTCTCCTTCACTGATGAAACTTAGTTTGGCTGGATATGAAATTCTGGGTTTAAAATTCTGTTCTTTAAGAACGTTGAATATTGGCCCCCACTCTCTTCTGGCTTGTAGAGTTTCTGCCAAGAGGTCTGCTGTTAGTCTGATGGGCTTCCCTTTGTGGGTAATCCGACCCTTCTCTCTGGCTGCCCTTAAGAAACTTTCCTTCATTTCAACTTTGGTGAATCTGGCAATTATGTGTCTTGGAGTTGCTCTCCTGGAGGAGTATCTTTGTGGCCTTCTCTGTATTTCCTGAATTTGAATGTTGGTCTGCCCTACTAGGTTGGGGAAGTTCTCCTGGATGATATCCTGAAGAGTGTTTTCCAACTTGGTTCCATTTTCCCCCTCACTTTCAGGCACCCCAATCAGATGTAGATTTGGTCTTTTTACATAATCCCATACTTCTTGCAGGCTTTGTTCATTTCTTTTTCTTCTTTTTTCTTTTGGTTTCTCTTCTCGCTTCATTTCATTCATTTGATCCTCAATCGCTGATACTCTTTCTTCCAGTTGATCGAGTCAGTTACTGAAGCTTGTGGATTTGTCACGTATTTCTCGTGTCATGGTTTTCATCTCTGTCATTTCATGTATGACCTTCTCTGCATTAATTATTCTAGCTATCAATGCTTCCACTGTTTTTTCAAGATTTTTAGTTTCTTTGCACTGGGTACGTAATTCCTCCTTTAGCTCTGAGAAGTTTGATGGATTGAAGCCTTCTTCTCTCATCTCGTCAAAGTCATTCTCTGACCAGCTTTGATCTGTTGGTGGCGATGAGCTGCGCTCCTTTGCAGGGGGAGATGCGCTCTTATTTTTTGAATTTCCAGCTTTTCTGCCCTGCTTCTTCCCCATCTTTGTGGTTTTATCTGCCTCTGGTCTTTGATGATGGTGACTTACTGATGGGGTTTTGGTATAGGTGTTCTTCCTGTTTGATAGTTTTCCTTCTAATAGTCAGGATCCTCAGCTGTAGGTCTGTTGGAGATTGCTTGAGGTCCACTCTAGACCCTGTTTGCCTGGGTATCAGCAGCAGAGGTTGCAGAAGATAGAATATTGCTGAACAGCGAGTGTACCTGTCTGATTCTTACTTTGGAAGCTTCCTCTCAGGGATGTACTCCACCCTGTGAGGTGTGGGGTGTCAGACTGCCCCTAGTTGGGGATGTCTCCCAGTGAGGCTACTCAGGGGTCAGGGACCCACTTGAGCAGGCAGTCTGTCCCTTCTCAGATCTCAACCTCCGTGTTGGGAGATCCACTGGTCTCTTCAAAGCTGTCAGACAGAGTCATTCGGGTCTGCACAGGCCTCTGCTGCTTCCCCTTTTGTTGTTTAGCTGTGCCCTGTCCCCAGAGGTGGAGTCTACAGAGACAGGCAGGTTTCCTTGAGCTGCTGTGAGCTCCACCCAGTTCGAGCTTCCCAGCGGCTTTGTTTACCTACTTAAGCCTCAGCAATGGCGGACACCCCTCCCCCAGCCTCGCTGCTGCCCTTTTGGTTAGATCGCAGACTGCTGTGCTAGCAATGAGGAAGGCTCCGTGGCGGTGGGACCCTCCCGGCCAGGTGTGGGTATAATCTCTTGGTGTGCCCGTTTGTTTAAAGCGCAGTATTGGGGTGGGAATTATCCGATTTTCCAGGTGTTGTGTGTCTCAGTTCCCCTGGCTAGGAAAAGGGATTCCCTTCCCCCTTGTGCTTCCCAGGTGAGGCGATGCCTCGCCCTGCTTCAGCTCTCGCTGGTCGGGCTGCAGCAGCTGACCAGCACCGATTGTCCGGCACTCCCAGTGAGATGACCCCAGTACCTCAGTTGAAAATGCAGAAATCACCGGTCTTCTGTGTCACTCGCTCTGGGAGTTGGAGACTGGAGCTGTTCCTATTTGGCCATCTTGCTCCGCCCCCCCTTTGTCCATGCTTTCTTAGCAACGAACACATAGCAAAGTTAAGGGATTCCTGTTTTACCTTGTTTCTCTCTTCTTGTTTGGATGAGTATAAGGATGCTATAAAGGAGGCAAACAGTAGCAAGGAGGAGTATTGACAATTTCTGGTGATTTGTCACCTCACATTCTCTTCAGGAGTTCAGGAACCATGAGACTTTTTTTTTTTTTTTTTTTTTTTTGCCACTTCCCTAGAAGTTTTGAAATCAGTAATTAGAACCAACTTCTAGAGATGGTTACAGTGATCGAGCAGAGTCACCTTATATAATGCAAAATTTAAATGTTGGGTGGTTTTAGAAATTTGGGAAACTAAAGACAATGGATTTATAGGAAAATGTGAATACAATTTGATTGCCCTTGTTTGGTTGAAAACCGGTCCTTGAGTCATCTTATAATGGCTCAACTACCCTGGAGCATTGGGCATTCATTAGCTGGTCTGCAAAATGTTTTGGAGTTTTCTTCCTAGTTGAGGATGTAAAAGGGAGAAGGATGATTGAAGTAACAGTAGCTGGGAGTTCAATGCTATAAGTACTAGAGGATCTGAGATCCATTGTAGAACCTGGACATGCTTGAGTAGGAATTGTCTCTGAGTTATGGCAAAACCAGAGTAACTAAACGTATAAGAACTACATCTAGTGGATAGATTCCTATTTTCTAAGATGATATTTCAACAGTTTTGTCTTGACTAAGGTTGATATATGCACAAGCACATTTTGGGGAACTTTAATAAAAGAAAAGCTACTACTTCTTTTTAAAAATTCATTAAGAAATACAGTAGACATAATCCAGAAACAGTCTGAATGCTTCATATTTCATCTTTAAATTACTCCTTTGTGGGTGTTGAGTGCTTCTTTGGAATACCTCTGGTGGTACACCAGAAGTGATTTGTAACAAAGCACCTGAGAGAAAGCATGCATCTTCAGGTAGTCCAAGCTTGCAGGAGGACATACACTCCAGGAATAATATGAGTTTCCTAGTTAGGCAGCAGCTGCTGTCTCTCTTGCCTTCTGAATGATTGTGTTCCTGGATCTTTGTAGTGTGAATCAAATCTTAGAGGCATAATGAGAAAAAAACAACACCATGGCTGTCATCCACTTTTTCTTTCTTTCTTTTTTTTGTTTTTGTTTTTGCTAAGACTCTTATTTAGTTGTTTTAAATAGGAATTTGGAAGATAGAACTCAAGACTTTTCTGCATCTGGATCCACCAATGCTTAGTGTTCATTTACTTGTGTTAAATTGAGCTCTTTAGTGAGGAAAGGCAAAATTAGGGAAAAAATAAAAGTGCTATCACTTAGATTTCATTGCTTATTAAGACACTCAGGGGGTTCTTGTTTCTGAAAATACAGTTAACCATTAGAAAGGAAAAAGTATTTGATCAACAGAATGTTATTTCTAATGGCTTTCAATCAATTGCTTCAAAATACAAAGAGAAAAAGACATCAACAAAGGAATATAAAAGCAAACATCAAAACTCAGGAGGTTAACAATCAATTTAAACGCCTTGGGAATTTTGTTACTGAAACAGTCATTAGAAAGCAGAGAAGACAGGACTGTGGCGAGTTAAAGATGATGTTTGTGTTTGAAGAGTTTGATATGGGGAAGGAAGCTTGAAGATACACAAGCTCTGATCCATACAGGGTAATTTTAAAGGCCAGGACAGTCTTATGATCTAATGGTGTTGGACATGAAATCTTCATTAGTCTTAGGACCAGTTAAAAAATAACACCACCACCCTGCGCTATTTAAATAGTATTTATAAGTTAGTGTATGTTGAACATTAAATTTGATCCAGATAATCTAGGCAGATAATTGATTTAATCATCACATCAGCCTAGCAAGGTGTTTTGTTCTCATTTTGCAATTGAAGGAGCTCAGGTTAGAAGAGGTTAGGCAACTTGTCCAAGGTCCCACAGAAATCAGTGCCTCATCTATTTGACTCCAAAGCCCATGCCTCTTGTGGCAGAGGCAATGCTTTGTGTCTGCTTGCTTTTTCTCTGGGCATCAGGAAGACTGCATTTCTTAGCATCACTACCATCAGACTGAGTGCTGGACAGTGCAATGGGAGCAGAAGTCACTTGTGTGACTTCCTGGCGAAAGAAATGAAGAGATAACATGCCTTGTCCTGGTTCTCACTTCTTCTTCTATTGGGACTGCAGATTTTGCTCATTTTAAAAATGTCAGTGTCTCAAGATAGAAGAACTCTGGGTCACGATTTAGAAAAGTCACCATGGAGATCCTTTCAACACTCATTTTTCTGCAGTGTGGGTTACAAATAAACCTTTACTATTTTAAGCCACTCAGTTTTTAGGGTGTATTTATTACCACAGCATAGCCTACTCTGTCCTGACAAATACATTTTATGCCCTGCACTTTACCTTATATCCTTTAAATTTTAGCTGTTAATACAGTATATCTCATGTTTTGTTTTCATACACAAAGAGTTGGTAGATAACAAAATAATTAAATTGTACCTGAAGAAAACATTCTCTCTAGCCGTGTCATCTAGAATAAGAGGATAATTTATTTTAAAATTAAGAATGGCAGAGTTTTGTTTTTGTTTTTTTTTTTTTTTGCCTGAAAATAATGTCTTTGAGGCTATAGACAACTTTCAGTGGTTCAGGGGCTTGCCTGCTCATCTAATTTATGAAGGATTCATGGAGTAAAATCTCCTTTGTCTCTGTATCATCCATGATCTCTTGTCGGCTTCACTCTAATCAGCATGTCTATGGAAGAAAAACCAAACTGTATTGAATTACTTCTCTTTTTCTTCAAATAACTTTAAAGGAAATTCCTGATGTACTATATTATTTGACTTATTTGATTACTCAACACCTTTGATGTCAGGGATAGCCTTAATGGAAGAAGAAATTTATGATACATTAGTTCCATTAAAATGCACCTATAAAATGTTGGCCAACTCTGGTAGTCTGAATGGAGCGGGTCTAGCTTATTTCTATTCAGGAGGTCAAATCTGATTTCTGGGGAGAGCTAGTACTGAACCCTGATATTTGACACCTTGTCCTTTGCTAGGTATTCTGAAGTCTCTCCATTATTTTCCTTATTAGAAATAACATTTGATATCCCTGTAATTGGACCATTATACTCTTGATTAAAAATGCTGGTTTAGCAAATGACTCATGAAGGAAAACAACTTCTTCCCAGGGAAATATCATAAATGGGATATGGCCGTGGTAGTGGTAGTGCACTTGGAGATGGCCAGGTAAAATACTGAACTCAACTGATAATATTAGTGTTCTATTGGGAAATCTTAATTAAGGAAGATCTTTATTCCACACACGTTCTTTTTTGTTCAGTTCTTTCTTTTTAAGTTCAGGGTACATGTGTAGATTTGTGACATAGGTTAACTTGTGTCATGGGTGTTTGTTGTACAGATTATTTCATTGCTGAGGTGATAATCCTAGTACCCATTAGTATTCTGATCCTCTCTCTTTTCCCATCCTCTATCCTCCAAAAGTGTGTGGCTCTATGTGTCCATGTGTTATCATTTAGCTCTCCCTGATAAGTGAGGACAGGTAGTATTAGGTTTCCTGTTCCTGTGCTAGTTTGCTGAGGATAATGGCTTCCAGCTCCGTCCATGCTCCTGCAAAGGATGTGATCTCCTTCCTTTTTATGGCTGCATAGTATTCCATGGTGTATATGTACCACATTTTCTTTATCCAGTCTACCATTGATGGACGTTTAGGTTGATACCATGTCTTTGCTATTGTGAATAGAGCTGCAATGAACGTACACATGCATGTGTCTTTATAATAAAAAGATTTATATTCCTTTAGGTATATACCTCATAATGGGATTGTTGAGTCAAATGGCATTTCTACCTTTAGGTTTTTGAGGAATCACCACACTGCCTTCCACAATGGTTGAACGAATTTACTCCTACCAACAGTGTATAAGAGTTCATTTTTCTCTCTAACCTTGCTAGCATCTGTTGTTGACTTTCTTATAATAGCCATTCAGACCGGTATGAGATGGTATCTCATTGTGGTTTTGATTTGCGTTTCTCTAATGAACAGTAATGTTGAGCTTTTTTTCATATGATTTTTGGCTACATGCATATCTCCTTTTGAAAAGTGTTCATGTCCTTTGCCTGCTTTTTAATGAGGTTGTTTGTTTTGTTCCTGTAAATTTGTTTAAGTTCCTTATAGATGCTGGATATTAGACTTTGTTGGGTGCCATAGTTTGCAAAAATATTTTCCCATTTTTATAGGTTGTTTTTTCTATTGATAGTTTAGTTTTCTGTACAAAAGTCTTTAGTTTAATTAGATCCCATTTGTCAATTTTTTACTTTTGTTGCAATTGCTTTTGGCATCCTATTCGTGAAATCTTTACCTGTGCCGGTGTCCTGAATAGTATTACCTAGATTGTCTTCCAGAGTTTTTATAGTTTTGGGTTTTACATTTAACTCTTTAATCCATCTTGAGTTAATTTTCATATATGGTATAAGGAAGGGGTGCAGTATCAATCTTATCTATATGGCTAGCCAATTATCCCAGCAGCATTTATTGAGTAGGAAGTCCTTTCCCCATTGCTTTTTTTTTTTTTTTTGATCAGATTTGTCAAATATCAGATAGCTGTAGGTATGTGGTCTTATTTCTGGTTCCTCCATTCTGTTGCATTGATTTTTATGTCTGTTTTTGTACCCATACCATGCTGTTTTGGTTACTGAAGCCTTGTAGTATAATTTGAAATTGGGTAGCATGATGCCTCTAGCTTTGTTCTTTTGC
The DNA here is from genome assembly GCF_007565055.1 of Rhinopithecus roxellana. NCBI lineage: Eukaryota > Metazoa > Chordata > Mammalia > Primates > Cercopithecidae > Rhinopithecus > Rhinopithecus roxellana. The sequence goes on from NC_044562.1 coordinate 119,537,225, forward strand.
TTAGGATTATATTGGCTATTCTGACTTTTTTTTTGTTTCCTTATGAATCTTAAAATAATCTTTTAAACCAGAATTTAAATGGACTAAATGCGCCAATTAAAAGACACAGACTGGCAAACTGGATAAAGAGTTAAGACCCATCAGTCTGCTGTATTCAGGAGACCCATCTCACATGCAGAGACATACATAGGCTCAAAATAAAGGGATGGAGGAAGATCTACCAAGCAAATGGAGAACAACAACAAAAAAAAGCAGGGGTTGCAATCCTAGTCTCTGATAAAACAGACTTTAAACCATCAAAGATCAAAAGAGACAAAGAAGGCCATTACATAATGGTAAAGGGATCAATTCAACAGGAAGAGCTAACTCTCCTAAATATATATGCACCCAATACAGGAGCACCCAGATTCATAAAGCAAGTCCTTAGAGATTTACAAAGAGACTTAGACTCCCATACAATAATAATGGGAGACTTCAACACTCCACTGTCAACATTAGACAGATCAACGAGACAGAAAGTTAACAAGGATATCCAGTAATTGAACTCATCTCTGCACCAAGCGGACCTAATAGACATCTATAGAACTCTCCACCCCAAATCAACAGAATATACATTCTTCTCAGCACCACATCGCACTTATTCCAAAATTGACCACATAATTGGAAGTAAAGCACTCCTCAGCAAATGGAAAAGAACAGAAATTATAACAAACTGTCTCTCAGACCACAGTGCAATCAAACTAGAACTCAGGATTAAGAAACTCAACCAAAACCGCTCGACTACATGGAAACTGAACAACCTGCTCCTGAATGACTACTGGGTACATAACGAAATGAAAGCGGAAATAAAGATGTTCTTTGAAACCAATGAGAACAAAGATACAACATACCAGAATCTCTGGGACACATTTAAAGCAGTGTGTAGAGGGAAATTTATAGCACTAAATGCCCACAAGAGAAAGCTGGAAAGATCTAAAATTGACATTCTAACATCACAATTAAAAGAACTAGAGAGGCAAGAGCAAACACATTCAAAAGCTAGCAGAAGGCAAGAAATAACTAAGATCAGAGCAGAACTGAAGGAGATAGAGACACAAAACACCCTCCAAAAAATCAATGAATCCAGGAGTTGGTTTTTTGAAAAGATCAACAAAATTGACAGACCGCTAGCAAGACTAATAAAGAAGAAAAGAGAGAAGAATCAAATAGATGCAATAAAAAATGATAAAGGGGATATCACCACCGACCCCACAGAAATACAAACTACCATCAGAGAATACTATAAACACCTCTATGCAAATAAACTAGAAAATCTAGAAGAAATGGATAATTTCCTGGACACTTACACTCTCCCAAGACTAAACCAGGAAGAAGTTGAATCCCTGAATAGACCAATAGCAGGCTCTGAAATTGAGGCAACAATTAATAGCCTACCAACCAAAAAAAGTCCAGGACCAGATGGATTCACAGCTGAATTCTACCAGAGGTACAAGGAGGAGCTGGTACCATTCCTTCTGAAACTATTCCAATCAATAGAAAGAGAGGGAATCCTCCCTAACTCTTTTTATGAGGCCAACATCATCCTGATACCAAAGCCTGGCAGAGACACAACAAAAAAAGAGAATTTTAGACCAATATCCCTGATGAACATCGATGCAAAAATCCTCAATAAAATACTGGCAAACCGGATTCAGCAGCACATCAAAAAGCTTATCCACCAAGATCAAGTGGGCGTCATCCCTGGGTTGCATGGCTGGTTCAACATTCGCAAATCAATAAACATAATCCAGCATATAAACAGAACCAAAGACAAGAACCACATGATTATCTCAATAGATGCAGAAAAGGCTTTTGACAAAATTCAACAGCCTTTCATGCTAAAAACGCTCAATAAATTCGGTATTGATGGAACGTACCTCAAAATAATAAGAGCTATTTATGACAAACCCACAGCCAATATCATACTGAATGGGCAAAAACTGGAAAAATTCCCTTTGAAAACTGGCACAAGACAGGGATGCCCTCTCTCACCACTCCTATTCAACATAGTGTTGGAAGTTCTGGCTAGGGCAATCAGGCAAGAGAAAGAAATCAAGGATATTCAGTTAGGAAAAGAAGAAGTCAAATTGTCCCTGTTTGCAGATGACATGATTGTATATTTAGAAAACCCCATCGTCTCAGCCCAAAATCTCCTTAAGCTGATAAGCAACTTCGGCAAAGTCTCAGGATACAAAATTCATGTGCAAAAATCACAAGCATTCTTATACACCAGTAACAGACAAACAGAGAGCCAAATCAGGAATGAACTTCCATTCACAATTGCTTCAAAGAGAATAAAATACCTAGGAATCCAACTTACAAGGGATGTAAAGGACCTCTTCAAGGAGAACTACAAACCACTGCTCAGTGAAATAAAAGAGGGCACTAACAAATGGAAGAACACACCATGCTCATGGATAGGAAGAATCAATATCGTGAAAATGGCCATACTGCCCAAGGTTATTTATAGATTCAATGCCAACCCCATCAAGCTACCAATGAGTTTCTTCACAGAATTGGAAACAACTGCTTTAAAGTTCATATGGAACCAAAAAAGAGCCCGCATTGCCAAGGCAATCCTAAGTCAAAAGGACAAAGCTGGAGGCGTCACGCTACCTGACTTCAAACTATACTACAAGGCTACAGTAACCAAAACAGCATGGTACTGGTACCAAAACAGAGCTATAGAGCAATGGAACAGAACAGAGTCCTCAGAAATAATACCACACATCTACAGCCATCTGATCTTTGACAAACCTGAGAGAAACAAGAAATGGGGAAAGGATTCCCTATTTAATAAATGGTGTTGGGAAAATTGGCTAGCCATAAGTAGAAAGCTGAAACTGGATCCTTTTCTTACTCCTTATACGAAGATTAACTCAAGATGGATTAGAGACTTAAATGTTAGACCTAATACCATAAAAACCCTAGAAGAAAATCTAGGTAGTACCATTCAGGACATAGGCATGGGCAAGGACTTCATGTCTAAAACACCAAAAGCAATGGCAGCAAAAGCCAAAATTGACAAATGGGATCTCATTAAACTTAAGCCTTCTGTACAGCAAAAGAAACTACCATCAGAGTGAACAGGCAACCTACAGAATGGGAGAAAATTTTTGCAATCTACTCATCTGACAAAGGGCTAATATCCAGAATCTACAAAGAACTCAAACAAATATACAAGAAAAAAACAAACAACCCCATCAAAAAGTGGGCAAAGGATATGAACAGACATTTCTCAAAAGAAGACATTCATACAGCCAACAGACACATGAAAAAATGCTCATCATCACTCGCCATCAGAGAAATGCAAATCAAAGCCACAATGAGATACCATCTCACACTAGTTAGAACGGCAATCATTAAAAAGTCAGGAAACAACAGGTGTTGGAGAGGATGTGGAGAAATAGGAACACTTTTACACTGTTGGTGGGATTGTAAACTAGTTCAACCATTACGGAAAACAGTATGGCAATTCCTCAAGGATCTAGAACTAGATGTACCATATGACCCAGCCATCCCACTACTGGGTATATACCCAAAGGATTATAAATTATTCTACTACAAAGACACATGCACATGTATGTTTATTGCGGCACTATTCACAATAGCAAAGACTTGGAATCAACCCAAATGTCCATCTGTGACAGACTGGATTAAGAAAATGTGGCACATATACACCATGGAATACTATGCAGCCATAAAAAAGGATGAGTTTGCGTCCTTTGTAGGGACATGGATGCAGCTGGAAACCATCATTCTTAGCAAACTGTCACAAGAACTGAAAACCAAACACCGCATGTTCTCACTCATAGGTGGGAATTGAACAATGAGATCACTTGGACTGGGGAAGGGGAACATCACACACTGGGGCCTATCATGGGGAGGGGGGAGGGGGAGGGATTGCATTGGGAGTTATACCTGAAATAAATGATGAATTGATGGGTGCCGATGAGTTGATGGGTGCAGCACACAACATGGCACAAGTATACATATGTAACAAACCTGCACGTTATGCACATGTACCCTAGAACTTAAAAGTATAATAGAAAAAATAAATAAATAATTAAATAAATAAATAATCTTTTCTAATTCTGTGAAGAATATCAATGTTAGTTTAATAGGAATGGCTTTGAATCTATACATTGCTTTGGGCAGTATAGCCATTTCATGATACTGATTTTTCCTATCCATGAGCATGTAATGTTTTCCCATTGATCTCTGTTATCTCTGATTTCTTTAAGCAGTATTTTGTGGTTCTCCCTGTAGAGATCTTTTACCTCCTGATATGGTTTGGCTGTGTCCCCACCCAAATCTCATTTGAATTGTAGCTCCCATAATTCCCATACATCATAGGAGGGACCTGGTAGGAGGTGACTGATGGGGGCAGGTTTCCCCCATGCTGTTCTTCTGATAGTGAAAAAGTCGTATGATATCTGATGGTTTTATAAAGGGCAGTTCTCTTGCACATGCTGTCTTGCCTGCCACCACGTAAGATGTGCCTTTGCTCTCCTTTGCCTTCTGCCATGATTGTAAGGCCTCCCCAGCCATGTGGAACTGTGAGTCTATTAAATCTCTTTTTCTTTGTAAATTACTCAGTCTCGGGTATTTCTTCATAGCAGTATGAAAATGTACTAATACATCTCCCTAGTGAGCTATATTCCTAGGTATTTTTTTCTTTTTGTGGCAATTGTGAATGGAAGTTTGTTCCTGGTTTGGCTCTTGGCTTCACTATTGTTGATATGTAAGAATGCTAGTGATTTTTGCACATTGACTTTGTACCCTGAGACTTTGCTGAATCAGTTTAAGAAGCTTTGGGCTGCGAATGGGGTTTTCCAGATATAGGATCACGTTATCTGCAAACAGTTTGGCATCCTGTCTTTCCATTTGGATGCCCTTTATTTCTCTCTCTTGCCTGATTGCCCTGGCCAGTACTTCCAATTCTATGTTGAATAGGAGTGGTGAGAGAGGGCATCCTTGTGCCAGTTTTCAAGGGGAATGCTTCCAGCTTTTGCCCATTCAGTATGATGTTGGTTGTGGGTTTGTCATATATGGCTCTTATTGTTTTGAGGTATGTTCCTTCAGTACCTAGTTTATTGAGAGTTTTTAACATAAATGGATGTTGAATTTTATTGAAAATCTTTTTTGCATCTATTGAGAAAATCATGTGGTTTTGTCTTGAGTTCTGTTTATGCGATGAATCACATTTATTAATTTGCATATGTTGAACCAACGTTGCATCCTGTGGATGAAGCCAACTTGATTGTGGTGAACAAGCTTTTTGATGCATTACTGGGTTCAGTTTGCCAGTACTTTCTTGAAGAGTTTTGCATTAGTGTTCATCAAGGATATTGGCCTGAAGTTTTCTGTTTTGGTATGTCTCTGCAAGGTTTTTGTATCAGGATGATGCTGGCCTCATAGAATGAGTTAGGGAGGAGTCCCTCCTCAATTCTTCGGAATAGTTTCAGTAGGAGTGGTACCAGTTCTTCCTCATACTTCTGGTAGAATTCAGCTGTGAATCTTTTTGGTCCTGGGCTTTTTCCACTTGGTAGGCTATTCATTACTGCCTCAATTTCAGAACTTGTTATTGTTCTGTTCAGGGATTCAATTTCTTCCTGGTTCTTCCTTGAGAGGGTGTTTGTATCCAGGAATTTATCTATTTCTTCTAAATTTTCTAGTTTATGTACATAGAGGTGTTCATAATATTATCTGATGGTTATTTGTATTTCTGCAGGGTCGCTGGTAATGTCTCTCTTGTCATTTCGAATTCTGTTTATTTGAATCTCCTCTCTTTTATTCATTAGTCTAGCTAGTGGTCTATCTACGTTATTAATTTTTTCAAATAACAAACTCCTGGATTATTTGATCTTTTGATTGGTTTTTGTGTTGCCATCTCCTTCAGTTCAACTCTGATTCTGGTTATTTCTTGTCTTCTGCTAGCTTTGGGATTTGTTTGCTCTTTGTTCTCTAGTTCTTTTAGTGGTGAAACATCAAAACTAAAAGAGGTTGAAAAATTTGACATTTTTCTAACTTTTTGATGTGGGCATTTAGTGCTATAAATTTCCCCCTTAGCACTGCATTAGCTATGTCCCAGAGATTCTGGTATGTTGTCTCTTTGTTCTCACTGCTTTTCAAGAACTTCTTGATTTCTGCCTTAATTTTATTATTTACCCAAAAGTCATTCAGGAGTAGGTTATTCAATTTCCATGTAATTTTATGGTTTTGAGTGAATTCCTTAGTACTGATTTCTAATTTGATTGCTCTGTGGACCAAGAGGCTGTTTGTTGTGATTTCAGTTCTTTTGCATTTGCCAAGGAGTGTTTTACTTCTGATTATATGATCAATTGTAGAGTAAGGGCCATGTGGCCATGAGAAGAATGTATATTTTGTTGTTTTGGGATACAGAGTTCAATAGATATTTATAAGGTTCAGTTGATGCAGCCACAACACTTTCTTCTAACAATTTTGCCATTTAATTACTTCAAATCAGAAACACATAGTTTGAACTTTGTTTTGACATACGTTCTATTACAGGTTTTTCTCTAATACAGTCATTTATATATTTTAAACACATCTATCCTCAGTACATATGTCTCTGACAAAGGTAAGCTTTGATTACATCTTCCTTTAATGGTGGGGTAAGTTGGATAAAGACATATTCAGGATTGAATTAGTAGAAAGAGAAACTGGTGTTTCTGGGAGGGCGATGAAAGTGTTTGATCATTTTCACTATTCCCCTACCTGATTATTGCCATTGGACACTTCTAGTAGATTTGACATATGTCATGTTTGCTTTCTTTTAGATTTATACCGATAACTCAGTGTTAAAATATCAATACAAACCTAGCATCATTGTGCAACTCCCTGCTCAAACATTTATTTATTTAAAAATTCCCAGTGCTGATGGTATTACTGTTTTAGAAACAAACCCTGGGCTAGGAGTTCAGGGCATGATGCAGCTCTACTACAGAATGAGGATTTAAAGAGCTTTTTGTTTTCTTTCTTATTGCATGGAAGTAAAGACTTTTCTGCTATTGATAGAAAGCAAAAGTTGTGCCACATTGACAACAGATGAGACAAGGCACGGCATTAACTGTTCCATCTGGTGTTTCTTAAATAGGACAAACTATTCTTAGAGCTCTGTGAAGTGTCTGCTTCATCTCACAAGAGTTGGAAATGACTGGGCCTCTTAGTGAACTCAATAGGTAGAAGATGAGACTTTTAAAGCTAGATGAGAAAAAAGTGGAGACATAAGGCATATGGAGAAGAAATGTCTAGCAAGGGATTCTGTTTCTATGAAAACTCAGCAAATAGGAGTTTTTGTTTTGTTTTGTTTTTAGCAATAATCACAATTCTGTTCCCATTCCCAAAACCTTATTTGTAATAAAAAGCCATGTTTGTCCTCTTAAATAATCCTTTTGAGATTATCATTAGAATTTATTATTTGCAATGATAAACTCAGCAGTCCACAGGTGTTTAGCTGAAATATCAAAGTCACTATCTCTGCATGTGGCTCATAACATTTTTGGCAACTATTGCTGCAATAAAGATTCCTTTCTATCCTCTAGTCTGGGCACTGAAAGAGCTGGTACATTGCAATGGGCCCTGTGGAATTGGATGGCCATGAAGTTACGTCAGATTATTCTCATTTTTCTGTTTTACAATTTTTTTTTTGTCTTATTAATTGCTTTTTTCAAGCTAAACGTTAGATAGCACAGGTTTTTGATCAGAAAGTCTTTGGAAATTTTCTTGGGAATCACCATCTTACGACATAAAGTTTAAAAAGCAAGCTTCAAAAGACCAATCCTGGATTGTGATTAACCTGATGAGTTATATTGGCAATCAGGTCCAAGAGCAGTAGAGTTCAAGTGTAATTTACTTGGTTTCTTATGTCTCCATGTGTATATGGAAAGGGCTCATTCACTACAGTACCAAAACCTTAAAATAACTAGGAATTACATATTTTCAAAAGAATATAAACCTACACTAGAAGATAGACAAGATATTGAAAAACAGAAGTATAACAAGGTTCTGGTATAGAAAATTCATGTGGTAAATATATCTTTTCCTGAGTGAATCTATAAATTCAATGTAATAATTATAATAAAAACCCCAGAGGGACTGTAATGTAACTTGACTCTAGAGTTCCCCTGGAACAGAAAGTTCATAAAAATATTTAAGAAAGTATTGAGGGGGGCGGAGCAAGATGGCCAAATAGGAACAGCTCCAGTCTCCAATGACCAAGGCGAGCGACACAGAAGACCGGTGATTTCTGCATTTTCAACTGAGGTACTGGGGTCATCTCACTGGGGAGTGCCGGACAATTGATGCTGGTCAGCTGCTGCAGCCCGACCAGCGAGAGCTGAAGCAGGGCAAGGCATCGCCTCACCTGGGAAGTGCAGGGGGAAGGGAATCCCTTTTCCTAGCCAGGGGAACTGAGACACACAACACCTGGAAAATCAGGTGACTCCCACCCCAATACTGCGCTTTAAGCAAACGGGCACACCAAGAGAATATATCCCACCTGGCTGGGAAGGTCCCATGCCCATGGAGCCTCCTTCATTGCTAACACAGCAGTCTACGATCTAACTGCAAGGCAGCAGCAAGGCTGGGGGAGGGGCGCCCACCATTGCCTGAGGCTTAAGTAGGTAAACAAAGCCGCTGGGAAGCTCGAACAGGGTGGAGCTCACAGCAGCTCAAGGAAACCTGCCTATCTCTGTAGACTCCACCTCTGGGGACAGGGCAAAGTTAACAACAACAACAACAACAACAAAAGCAGCAGGAACCTCTGCAGACACAAACGACTCTGTCTGACAGCTTTGAAGAGAGCAGTGGATCTCCCAACACCAAGGTTGAGATCTGAGAAGGGACAGACTGCCTGCTCAAGTGGGTCCCTGACCCCTGAGTAGCCTAACTGGGAGACATCCCCCACTAGGGGCAGTCTGACACCCCACACCTCACAGGGTGGAGTAAACCCCTGAGAGGAAGCTTCCAAAGTAAGAATCAGACAGGTACACTCGCTGTTCAGCAATATTCTATCTTCGGCAACCTCTGCTGCTGATACCCAGGCAAACAGGGTCTGGAGTGGACCTCAAGCAATCTCCAACAGACCTACAGCTGAGGGTCCTGACTATTAGAAGGAAAACTATCAAACAGGAAGAACACCTATACCAAAACCCCATCAGTACTGTCACCATCATCAACGACCAGAGGCAGATAAAACCACAAAGATGGGGAAAAAGCAGGGCAGAAAAGCTGGAAATTCAAAAAATAAGAGCGCATCTCCCCCTGCAAAGGAGCGCAGCCCATCGCCAGCAATGGATCAAAGCTGGTCAGAGAATGACTTTGACGAGATGAGAGAAGAAGGCTTCAGTCCATCAAACTTCTCAGAGCTAAAGGAGGAATTATGTACCCAGCACAAATAAACTAAAAATCTTGAAAAAAGAGTGGAAGAATTGATAGCTAGAATAATTAATGCAGAGAAGGTCATAAATGAAATGACAGAGATGAAAACCATGACATGAGAAATACATGACAAATCCACAATCTTCAGTAACTGACTCGATCAACTGGAAGAAAGAGTATCAGCGATTGAGGATCAAATGAATGAAATGAAGCGAGAAGAGAAACCAAAAGAAAAAAGAAGAAAAAGAAATGAACAAAGCCTGCAAGAAGTATGGGATTATGTAAAAAGACCAAATCTACGTCTGATTGGGGTGCCTGAAAGAGAGGGGGAAAATGGAACCAAGTTGGAAAACACTCTTCAGGATATCATCCAGGAGAACTTCCCCAACCTAGTAGGGCAGGACAACATTCAAATTCAGGAAATACAGAGAACGCCACAAAGATACTCCTCGAGAAGAGCAACTCCAAGACACATAATTGCCAGATTCACCAAAGTTGAAATGAAGGAAAGTTTCTTAAGGGCAGCCAGAGAGAAAGGTCGGGTTACCCACAAAGGGAAGCCCATCAGACTAACAGCAGACCTCTCGGCAGAAACTCTACAAGCCAGAAGAGAGTGGGGGCCAATATTCAACGTTCTTAAAGAACAGAATTTTAAACCCAGAATTTCATATCCAGCCAAACTAAGTTTCATCAGTGAAGGAGAAATAAAATCCTTTACAGATAAGCAAACGCTTAGAGATTTTGTCACCACCAGGCCTGCCTTACAAGAGATTCTGAAGGAAGCCCTAAACATGGAAAGGAACAACTGGTACCAGCCATTGCAAAAACATGCCAAAATGTAAAGACCATCGAGGCTAGGAAGAAACTGCATCAACTAACGAGCAAAATAACCAGTTAATATCATAATGGCAGGATCAAGTTCACACATAACAATATTAACCTTAAATGTTAATGGACTAGATGCTCCAATTAAAAGACACAGACTGGCAAACTGGATAAAGAGTCAAGACCCATCAGTCTGCTGTATTCAGGAGACCCATCTCACATGCAGAGACATACATAGGCTCAAAATAAAGGGATGGAGGAAGATCTACCAAGCAAATGGAGAACAAAAAAAAGCAGGGGTTACAATCCTAGTCTCCGATAAAATAGACTTTAAACCATCAAAGATCAAAAGAGACAAAGAAGGCCATTACATATTGGTAAAGGGATCAATTCAACAGGAAGAGCTAACTATCCTAAATATATATGCACCCAATACAGGAGCACCCAGATTCATAAAGCAAGTCCTTAGAGACTTACAAAGAGACTTAGACTCCTATACAATAATAATGGGAGACTTCAACACTCCACTGTCAACATTAGACAGATCAACGAGACAGAAAGTTAACAAGGATATCCAGGAATTGAACTCATCTCTGCACCAAGTGGACCTAATAGACATCTATAGAACTCTCCACCCCAAATCAACAGAATAGAATATACATTCTTCTCAGCACCACATCACACTTATTCCAAAATTGACCACATAATTGGAAGTAAAGCACTCCTTAGCAAATGTAAAAGAACAGAAATTATAACAAACTGTCTCTCAGACCACAGTGCAATCAAACTAGAACTCAGGACTAAGAAACTCAATCAAAACCGCTCAACTACATGGAAACTGAACAACCTGCTCCTGAATGACTACTGGGTACGTAACGAAATGAAGGCAGAAATAAAGATGTTCTTTGAAACCAATGAGAACAAAGATACAACATACCAGAATCTCTGGGACACATTTAAAGCAGTGTGTAGAGGGAAATTTATAGCACTAAATGCCCACAAGAGAAAGCTGGAAAGATCTAAAATTGACACTCTGACATCACAATTAAAAGAACTGGAGAAGCAAGAGCAAACACATTCAAAAGCTAGCAGAAGGGAAGAAATAACTCAGATCAGAGCGGAACTGAAGGAGATAGAGACACAAAAAACCCTCCAAAAAATCAATGAATCCAGCTGTTGGTTTTTTGAAAAGATCAACAAAATTGACAGACCGCTAGCAAGACTAATAAAGAAGAAAAGAGAGAAGAATCAAATAGACGCAATAAAAAATGATAAAGGGGATATCACCACGGACCCCACAGAAATACAAATTACCATCAGAGAATACTATAAACACCTCTACGCAAATAAACTAGAAAATCTAGAAGAAATGGATAATTTCCTGGACACTTACACTCTCCCAATACTAAACCAGGAAGAAGTTGAATCCCTGAATAGACCAATAGCAGGCTCTGAAATAGAGGCAATAGTTAATAGCCTACCAACCAAAAAAAGTCCAGGACCAGATGGATTCACAGCTGAATTCTACCAGAGGTACAAGGAGGAGCTGGTACCATTCCTTCTGAAACTATTCCAATCAATAGAAAGAGAGGGAATCCTCCCTAACTCATTTTATGAGGCCAACATCATCCTGATACCAAAGCCTGGCAGAGACACAACAAAATAAGAAAATTTTAGACGAATATCCCTGATGAACATCGATGCAAAAATCCTCAATAAAATACTGGCAAACCGGATTCAGCAGCACATCAAAAAGCTTATCCACCATGATCAAGTGGGCTTCATCCCTGGGATGCAGGGCTGGTTCAACATTCGCAAATCAATCAACGTAATCCAGCATATAAACAGAACCAAAGACAAGAACCACATGATTATCTCAATAGAAGCAGAAAAGGCTTTTGACAAAATTCAACAGCCCTTCATGCGAAAAACGCTCAATAAATTCGGTATTGATGGAACGTACCTCAAAATAATAAGAGCTATTTATGACAAACCCACAGCCAATATCATACTGAATGGGCAAAAACTGGAAAAATTCCCTTTGAAAACTGGCACAAGACAGGGATGCCCTCTCTCACCACTCCTTTTCAACATAGTGTTGGAAGTTCTGGCTAGGGCAATCAGGCAAGAGAAAGAAATCAAGGGTATCCAGTTAGGAAAAGAAGAAGTCAAATTGTCCGTGTTTGCAGATGACATGATTGTATATTTAGAAAACCCCATCGTCTCAGCCCAAAATCTCCTTAAGCTGAAAGCAACTTCAGCAAAGTCTCAGAATACAAAATTAATGTGCAATAATCACAAGCATTCTTATACACCAGTAACAGACAAGCAGAGAGCCAAATCAGGAATGAACTTCCATTCACAATTGCTTCAAAGAGAATCAAATACCTAGGAATCCAACTTACAAGGGATGTAAAGGACCTCTTCAAGGAGAACTACAAACCACTGCTCAGTGAAATCAAAGAGGACACAAACAAATGGAAGAACACACCATGCTCATGGATAGGAAGAATCAACATCGTGAAAATGGCCATACTGCCCAAGGTTATTTATAGATTCAATGCCAACCCCATCAAGCTACCAATGAGTTTCTTCACAGAATTGGAAACAACTGCTTTAAAGTTCATATGGAACCAAAAAAGAGCCCGCATTGCCAAGACAATCCTAAGTCAAAAGGACAAAGCTGGAAGCGTCACGCTACCTGACTTCAAACTATACTACAAGGCTACAGTAACCAAAACAGCATGGTACTGGTACCAAAACAGAGCTATAGACCAATGGAACAGAACAGAGTCCTCAGAAATAATACCACACATCTACAGCCATCTGATCTTTGACAAACCTGAGAGAAACAAGAAATGGGGAAAGGATTCCCTATTTAATAAATGGTGCTGGGAAAATTGGCTAGCCATAAGTAGAAAGCTGAAACTGGATCCTTTCCTTACCCCTTATATGAAAATTAATTCAAGATGGATTAGAGACTTAAATGTTAGACCTAATACCATAAAAACCCTAGAAGAAAATCTAGGTAGTACCATTCAGGACATAGGCATGGGCAAGGACTTCATGTCTAAAACACCAAAAGCAATGGCAGCAAAAGCCAGAATTGACAAATGGGATCTAATTAAACTAAAGAGCTTTTGCACAGCAAAAGAAACTACCATCAGAGTGAACAGGCAACCTACAGAATGGGAGAAAATTTTTGCAACCTACTCATCTGGCAAAGGGCTAATATCCAGAATCTACAAAGAACTCAAACAAATATACAAGAAAAAAACAAACAACCCCATCAAAAAGTGGGGAAAGGATATGAACAGACATTTCTCAAAAGAAGACATTCATACAGCCAACAGACACATGAAAAAGTGCTCATCATCACTCGCCATCAGAGAAATGCAAATCAAAACCACAATGAGATACCATCTCACACCAGTTAGAATGGCAATCATTAAGAAGTCAGGAAACAACAGGTGTTGGAGAGGATGTGGAGAAATAGGAACACTTTTACACTGTTGGTGGGATTGTAAACTAGTTCCACCATTATGGAAAACAGTATGGCAATTCCTCAAGGATCTAGAACTAGATGTACCATATGACCCAGCCATCCCACTATTGGGTATATACCCAAAGGATTATAAATTATTCTACTCCAAAGACACATGCACACGTAAGTTTATTGCAGCACTATTCACAATAGCAAAGACTTGGAATCAACCCAAATGTCCATCTGTGACAGACTGGATTAAGAAAATGTGGCACATATACACCATGGAATACTATGCAGCCATAAAAAAGGATGAGTTTGCGTCCTTTGTAGGGACATGGATGCAGCTGGAAACCATCATTCTTAGCAAACTATCACAAGAAGAGAAAATCAAACACCGCATGTTCTCACTCATAGGTGGGAACTGAACAATGAGATCACTTGGACTCGGGAAGGGGAACATCACACACTGGGGCCTATCATGGGGAGGGGGGAGGAGGGAGGGATTGCATTGGGGAGTTTTACATGATATAAATGATGAATTGATGGGTGCTGACGAGTTGATGGGTGCAGCACACCAACATGGCATAAGTATACATATGTAACAAACCTGCGCGTTATGCACATGTACCCTAGAACTTAAAGTATAAGAATAAAAAAAAAAAAAAAAGGAAAAGAAGAAGTCAAATTGTCCCTGTTTGCAGATGACATGATTGTATATTTAGAAAACCCCATTGTCTCAGCCCCAAATCTCCTTAAGCTGATAAGCAACTTCAGCAAAGTCTCAGGATACAAAATTCATGTGAAAAAATCACAAGCATTCTTACACACCGGTAACAGACAAACAGAGAGCCAAATCAGGAATGAACTTCCATTCACAATTGCTTCAAAGAGAATAAAATACCTAGGAATCCAACTTACAAGGGATGTAAAGGACCTCTTCAAGGAGAACTACAAACCACTGCTCAGTGAAATAAAAGAGGACACAAACAAATGGAAGAACATACCATGCTCATGGATAGGAAGAATCAATATCGTGAAAATGGCCATACTGCCCAAGGTTATTTATAGATTCAATGCCATCCCCATCAAGCTACCAATGAGTTTCTTCACAGAATTGGAAAAAACAGCTTTAAAGTTCATATGGAACCAAAAAAGAGCCCGCATTGCCAAGACAATCCTAAGTCAAAAGGACAAAGCTGGAGGCGTCACGCTACCTGACTTCAAACTATACTACAAGGCTACAGTAACCAAAACAGCATGGTACTGGTACCAAAACAGAGCTATAGACCAATGGAACAGAACAGAGTCCTCAGAAATAATACCACACATCTACAGCCATCTGATCTTTGACAAACCTGAGAGAAACAAGAAATGGGGAAAGGATTCCCTATTTAATAAATGGTGCTGGGAAAATTGGCTAGCCATAAGTAGAAAGCTGAAACTGGATCCTTTCCTTACTCCTTATACGAAAATTAATTCAAGATGGATTAGAGACTTAAATGTTAGACCTAATACCATAAAAACCCTAGAAGAAAATCTAGGTAGTACCATTCAGGACATAGGCATGGGCAAGGACTTCATGTCTAAAACACCAAAAGCAATGGCAGCAAAAGCCAAAATTGACAAATGGGATCTCATTAAACTAAAGAGCTTCTGCACAGCAAAAGAAACTACCATCAGAGTGAACAGGCAACCTACAGAATGGGAGAACATTTTTGCAATCTACTCATCTGACAAAGGGCTAATATCCAGAATCTACAAAGAACTCAAACAAATTTACAAGAAAAAAACAAACAACCCCATCAAAAAGTGGGGAAAGGATATGAACAGACATTTCTCAAAAGAAGACATTCATACAGCCAACAGACACGTGAAAAAATGCTCATCATCACTGGCCATCAGAGAGATGCAAATCAAAACCACAATGAGATACCATCTCACACCAGTTAGAATGGCAATCACTAGGAAGTCAGGAAACAACAGGTGTTGGAGAGGATGTGGAGAAATAGGAACACTTTTACACTGTTGGTGGGATTGTAAACTAGTTCCACCATTATGGAAAACAGTATGGTAATTCCACAAGGATCTAGAACTAGATGTAGCATGTGATCCAGCCATCCCACTACTGGGTATATACCCAAAGGATTATAAATCATGCTGCTATAAAGACACATGCACACGTATGTTTATTGCGGCACTATTCACAATAGCAAAGACTTGGAATCAACCGAAATGTCCATCAATGACAGACTGGATTAAGAAAATGTGGCACATATACACCATGGAATATTATGCAGCCATAAAAAAGGATGAGTGTGCATCTTTTGTAGGGACATGTATGCAGCTGGAAACCATCATTCTTAGCAAACTATCACAAGAATGGAAAACCAAACACCGCATGTTCTCACTCATAGGTGGGAACTGAACAATGACATCACTTGGACTCGGGAAGGGGAACATCACACATCGGGTCCTATCATGGGGAGGGTGGAGCGGGGAGGAATTGCATTGGGAGTTATACCTGAAATAAATGATGAATTGATGGGTGCCGATGAGTTGATGGGTGCAGCACACAACATGGCACAAGTATACATATGTAACAAACCTGGACGTTATGCACGTGTACCCTCGAACTTAAAGTATAATAAAAAGTATTGAGAAAAAAATAAATATGAAAAATGCCAATTGTTCTTTTTACATGATTATTGATATTGGTGATTATTTTCTGGACAGTTCAGTTTGCTTTGTGAACAACCCATGGGTCTTTTTAAAATCAGTCCAAAAGTTATATTTTTTTCTAGTTCAAGAGATTTATGTCACATTTCACCAGTGTCTTTCTGGTTGAATTAATTTTGTACAAGTCAACTCCTCTTAAGGTTTTATTAGTATGATTTCATAAAAAGAAGACTGTAGTATGTTTGTCACAAAATAATGCTTTAAAGATTTTATTATTTTTTATTATTTTACACAAAAATCTCTAAGGGTATGAAGTAATATCAATTTGTTTCAATAGTAAACTAAATAGTGAAATTGAAGTTAAAATTATTTTTTTCTAATTTTAAGTAGTCTCTGAATGAACCCATGACTGGGATAAATATTTCATCATTACAAAAAATAATAAATCAATTTAGAAATGATCATCTGTATATGGTCATGTTTCACTGTAAAACAAATTAGTCTATTCCTGGGCTCTTAACTCTGTGTCAATAACATCTTACAAGAGGATTCAAGCTGAGAAACAGATGCAAATTTATTGTCTAATTTACACTTAATGAGATGATAGGAGTTGAAATGAGACTATGAACTGCTTTTCTTCTTTCATGACCCATGAAAAGTATTCTAAGGAAAGCTGGTGGTTTCAGAACATAATATATTTTGAAAAGATTCTGTTGTATGGGATCTTGAATTTTATCCCAGACTGCTTCAATGAACTATCTACAAACAGTCCAAGGTAGCATTTGAAATGGATGTTTTACTAAAGATTCTATGTCAAAGCAAAGTTAAATCGAGCTGAGACAGAATGATGTTCTTCTACATTAACTGAGTTTCTGGTGATCACTATTTTGCATTTAGTAGTCTTGGGCTTCTAAAAGATTCTTTGGCTTGGGCTCTCAGTGTTGTCCCAGGGGGTACTTTCTTCTGCTACTACGGCAGCCCTTTCCCTGAAGAAGGCAGCCCTCCCCAGTCCAGGGGTATTGCAGGCAACAAGGAGCTTTCACACAGGGCAGCCATGTCTTGCTCCTCTACCACCTCTTCCTGAATATGGAGGAGAAGTTCATCTTGGACTTATCCCTGAGGAGTTCTTCCATTTTCTTTATCCTAAAACTGGTATAACAGGACCTTATATGTTTCGAATTGGACTTATGTTGTATGCTCTTTGCAAAGAAATATATGTGATTACCCCAGAGATCTTCTCTACCGTATCAGTGGTAGGGTTACTTATCTTTGTAATTAAAAAATGTGGTGCCTCTGTTGGAGAATTTGCTGATAAACTGAATGAGCAAAAAGACTGCCCAACTAGAAGAGGTGAAGGATGCTTCCATCAAACAAATCCAGGATACCACTGATTTGGAGAAGTCACAGCAGGCTGTGGGTCACAAGTGCCATTACCTTTTTGATGCCAAGAGGAATAACATTGCTATGACTTTGGAGAATACTTTTCAGAAATGACTGCATCGAGTATATAAGGAGGTAAAGAATCACATGTACTATCATATCTCTGTGCAGGTTATGATGTGTTGAAAGGAACAAGAACATATGATAAACTGTGTGGAAAAGCATGTGGTAGCGAAGCAAATGGTGCAGAGCACAGCTGGAAAAGAAGACAATTGCCGAGTGCATTGCTGATCAAAAGTTGTTCACAAAGAAGGCTGAAGCATGGGCAGTCCTATACATTTATCTATCCCAATTGAGACAGCTAAAAACCCTTGACCCACTAAATGGAAACTAGTCTATGTGATGAAATCTTTCTGTATTGCTGTCTCCTGAAGTTACAATTTACCTTTCCTAAACATGAAAAGTTTGAATTTCATATACTGAGAAAACTAAATCTATTGGCCAGTCAGATGTTTCTCATCCTCCTTACTCTGCATTTTGAGTTGTTTTATGATCACTTTTAAATAAATAGTTTGCCTTTATTAAAACTGCCTGGTTAAAGATTATCAAGCTATAGTTTAAATTTTTAATGAACTCTACCATATTGTAATAAAGTAACAATTAAGAAAAAAAAGGAAGCAATCTTGGGATGTAGAAAGAATGTTTCAACTATCTTGTAAGGCTCCGTCTTGTGAGTAAAGTACAACTAATGAGACTGGATATAGAATTGGGATTTGGGCCAGATTTACAGATAAGAGGAACTGCAATGACTGTATTTAATAATTTATTCAAAACGATGTACTGAGTGCCTCTGATGGGCCATGCATCTTGTTGGATGTAAGGATACAGTGATGAACAAAATCAGCAGGGCCACATATTCAAGGAGCTTATAATTCAGTTGATGGGGAAAGGCATACTCTATTTTGTGTGAAAATTCTTTGTAATGTTGAAATAGGGTAATATCTGTAAAGAGTGTAACAACATGTATTTGCTCATTTTTTTTCCCTTCTGCTTTGCGCCTTTGCATACTGGATACCTATTTGTGATCAGTTGCCAAGAAGATTTAGCATTCATTCAACATTCTTTTTGATTGCTGATTGAATGTAGGTCATGAACTTATCAGTGATGCAGAGAAAAGATGACAACACAAGTGTACTCTATAACTCATGAGCACATAAGAGAGAGAAGCATGCATCTATAGTGGGAAAGCAGCCATTTCAAAGGTAGACATCCAGATAAGTCACGGGATAAGTCAGAGAGATTAGAAGAAAGTGGCTCAGAATCTCTCCCCACTCAATCAATTGTAAGTGATACAGATCCCCTTGCTAATATCATAGTGGTGTCTTTGGAAACTCATAGCTCTGATAAGAATGATAGGAGCCAAATTTCAAGTTATTGGGTTATTTAGATTCACCTCCAGGGTCTTCCATCCTTTCTGAGAAAGCCTCACTTTAAGGAGAAATGGAAAATGAGAGATTGTTGTCAGAGAATGACTGCAGGCTCTTTAAGCCAGAGACGATGTCTGTGCAAGGTAGGGTTGGTTAGGCTAGCAGGTAGATTCAAGATATACTGGATTAAACATCAGTAAAATCTTTCAAGCAGCCATTTGAACCACACTGTTCTAGACTTATTCCAACAATTGCTGTTAAAGACTTAGCAAGTTCTGCTACATTAACTCTTTGACCTGGTTCACTTCTGCTATGCAGTACACCCCTTATGAACTACTTGATAGCTCTGGACCAAAGGTTGTGCCTCCCTGACCTGGGCTTATTGTTACATTGCACAGTGAAAGAACTGATTTGTCTTGCAGTGTCAATGTCTTCATTCCTTATTCACTTAACAACATTGGCTTTATTGAGTATTAACCACACATCAGATACTCTTTTAGACAACAAGGATACAGCAGTGAAAGAAACAGATGAAAACACCTGCCTTTGTGGCTATGATTTTGTATTTTGTGTGGTTTGGGATAGGGAGAAAGACATAAACATAAAAGTTAAATTATATAGTATTTAAAATGTGTAAAACATCGATCAAAGTAAGGGGATCAGGAGTGATGAGGGAGAAGAAATCTTAAATGGGATGGTGACATTAAAGTAAGAGTTCAGCCAGACTTAAGAGAGAGTGTGTCAGGAAGATATCTGGAAAGAGTATTCCAAGCTGGAAAAAAAACAAATGAAGATGCCTAAGACAGGAATGTGTCTGGTGTGAGAGAAAAATCATGAAGAAAGTGAGTGTGGCTGGAACAGAGCAAGAGGGGAGAAATGAAGGAAGGAGGTTAGAGAAGGACCGACTTCAGGTTTTGTAGTCTTGTAAGCCATAATAAGACCTGTCAGTTTCCACTTTTGCCTTATTATATATGACTCTGTTATTGGCAACCATCAATCGCTTGCACTTGTTTCAACACAAGGGTCAGTTTATGATACTTGATTATCTAAGCATATGGAGAGAATGGCGGGAAGGCAGAAAGAGAAGGGTTCATAGTCTCCACAAATTGCTGATTGGTTAGACAAATGCTGAGATTGCTTGTAGGAAATTGATGAGTGATTTGTGGTTGGTTTTTGCTCTCTGAAGGTATGAATGCACCTCACTAGCTGTAGGCATGAACCTTTGGCATGAGATAAGGATGATGACTGCAGAAGTTCCTAACTCAGGAGCTGCCAGAGACTCCAGCTTCTGTCAATTGAGGTGTTCTACATCCACAATGCTGACAGATGTCAATCACTTTTTAGCCATTGAAATATGTTCAAAGAGCCATTTCTTGGTCTCGGGTTATTTTATACTTGTTTGACCATATGTAGTTTTAATTTTAGCCATTATTTTTCACATTTTTCATCCATTTTTTTGGAATGTTACCTTTTGGTCTATCTTTTATTTGAAAAAATCATAACGACATTTTAATCCTTTGCTTTTAAAATGAGGAACAGGAAGCACCATCATAAAGGGAGAGTTCTAAGGATCCTATTCAAACACTGAAAATGTGGGACACCCCTTTTTCTCCTCCCCAAAGCTCCATAGGGCTTTTGATGATTGGAAAAACATTTCAAATCCCAGCCTCAGATGAGGAAAGGCAATTTCAAGAAGTCAACCCCCCAGGAAGAGTCACACCTCCACTACACCTAAATGAAATAGAGCAAATAGCTGAACACTTGGAAGAATCAGCGCTTCATTTTTCTAGTAACATATACTACCTAGATCCCCATAGATTTTTTTTTATTTATATGACGATGCCATTGTTCCAGGAGCAATGTTCAGACACCGTAGCTTAAACTAACACTAAATTCAGAAAATGTCTCATCTAGTGAGATGAATATAAGTTGATCAGTTCTGAACATGAGATTCAAATTCTATTTAGGGATGTTAGGTAATTCAGAAAGTGAGGTAATGTCATGTGTCTTTAGTGACTTAGAGTATGTTGAGGTGACATCAACCCACAGAAACACAAATTAGAGCCAATGAATCAGTTACAGCTGAGAGAGGCTGGGGCCTATGGCACTCAGTCGATTGAAAGTTGTGACCTTTGAAAGGGGAGTGAGGCCAGAAGAAAAGGCATTTGCAAAGCAGAGAAACATTTAAAAACATTTTATCTAAAACATAAAATGTCTTACCAATCATTCTCTTCTCCATTTCAGCCTCCACTCATACTGCCATGCTAGATATTTTTTCATGGCCTGATAGCAAATTGGATTATATTTGCCATTTCTGGGAAGTTTGTCTTCATAATAAAATAAGGTCCCACTTGTTTGAATCCAAGTGCACAGTGAGACAGACAGGAATGTCTCTTCTAGGCAACCACCAGGGGGTAGTCTGGATCTGATTTAAGAGTAAGTGAAGAGACCAAACTGAGGTGGGTATGAGAATTCAGGGGTTTTTGTTTTTTTGGGGTTTTTTGGCCCATTCTTGGTCTTTAAACCTTGAGAATCCAGTTTCAGGACTGCGTTATGCTTTATGCTTTATGCTTTATGCTTTAGGCATAAAGAAACTTCCCAAAAGCAATTTGTCTAATCATATTTTGAGAGGCTTATTGACTTCTTCCTCAACAAATGGCTTTTTAACATCTGCCCTGGTAAATCTAGGCCTGGGGTCCCAACTAAGCTCTCAACCCTCAGAACCTCAACCCTCTCATCTTCAGATGACCCTGAGATTAACAAGCTGATTTCCTTCAGGTCATAATAACCTGGAATAAGTCTCCAAAGCACAGATACTCTTAAAAAGCCAGAGGAAACAAATTAGCATTCTGAGTGGGAACTGCCCTATCATTCACTTGGCCTCTTAAGGACAATTAAAATGTGGTCAGGCTGAGAAACCAAAATATAATTCCATAATTTTAATTAGCGTATGACTTTCACTGTATCTGATTCATCCAGATCAGTCAGTTTTATTTCTTATTTATTTTATTATTTTTTATTGAAAAATTGGAATGGTAAAAATTCCCAATAGTACTGGAGGCTAGAAAATAAAAAGTAAAATACATTTCTACTCCATAGTTCATCTTCCTTTTCCAGAGATAACCACTACCAATAGGGTCTTGTTTATCCTTCTAGAAAAAAAATGTATACATAAACATATATATTCCTTTTTCTAGTCGAGTGAGGACGTCTCATGTACACACATCTGTGTTTTGCTTTTTCATTTTATTTTTACTATATAATGTTTTTGGGGAGTTTCCTTGAGAAAATGTCTTTGTGCTTATGGTTGAGTATACATCTTGGCAAAACTGCTAAGTCCGTGTTTACATGTATTTGAATTTTTGTTTCATTGAGGTATAATTGATATATGAAAAGTTTTCATGTTTAATGTATATATTTTGATGTATCTGGATATAGGCATACACCTGTGACCCCATCATCATAATCAAGGTACTAAACATATTTTAGTTTCAGTTTTCACCTCCAAAAACGTTATTGTTTTTTTGTGTTCTGTGTGTGTATGTGTGGCAAGAATACTTAACATGAGATCTCCTCTTAACATACTTTAAAGTGTACAGTAGCATGTTATTAACTATAGGCACTATGATGTATAGCAGATCTATAGAACCTCTTTATCTCACATAATAGAACTTTATACTCATTGTGCACCAACTCCCCTTTCCTGTATTTTAATTTTTTGATGGGTATTACCAGGTTGCCTGCCAAGGAGACTGCCCCAATTTCTACTCTCATTATCATAATTTGAAAGTATTCATTTCTCCTTACCATGGCCAATACAACACTTTTAAAACTTTTGATCTTTGACACTATATTGGATAAAAGGTATATCCCACTGTTTTAGTTGCCATATCTTTAGTTATAAATCAGTTTGAATATCTTCTGACCTGCATATAAGCCTTTTGTAGTTCCTTTTCTTAGGTTTCATCTGGATTATCACGTTGCTTTCTGGCACCTTTGAGGACAGGAACAACATACAGTCTTTGAGGTCAGTAATCATATTGTCACTGGTGTTGCCAATGACATTTAGCAGCTGTGTGTAAACACAGTATTATTTCATTATAAAACTGTGGTGAAAGATAAGGGTACTTTTATTGTTATAGTGGGAGAGAAACATTATACATCCCATCTGACAGGCACTTGATTAGTATTGTGATACCACACAGCCTATGCTCTGTAAAATGTTTGCATTTCCCTTTGAAATAGATTTTACTCCTTTACTCCTTAAATCAAAACATTCCTCATAATTCTTATACCATAAACTACTACAAACAGCCAGATTTATTTTTGTCAACTTGTATTTGAAAATCTTTTGCAGCATTATTTTGGTCTTACGAAAAAACAAATTGGTCATAATTCACATTTAGAAATATCTTTTTTGGTAAGCAAACATTTTCATTCAGTATATTCTCTGGCAATGCCTTTTTGAGCTGCTTGGCTTATAAACACATAATATACACTAATTGTGGAAATCAGGAGCCTGGTGTTCTCTCTTATTTTGATAGAAGCTGCTTTGCATAGGTTGTATTTATTAGCTATTCTGGTGACACCCTTCGTCTGTGACTAATGTGGAAATGCTGATAGTTTACAAGGAGCAGATAAAATAGGCCTTAGGATGTGAATAAATTTAGGATCAGTACATATTTTTAAAATCCTTCTAAAAACCAAGATAAAAATCAAGAAGCAAAGACAGTTTTCATTAATATCATGACCAGTACTTTTAAAATGGTTTTCTTAGTGAGGAATAGCAGCCTAAGGGCAGGGGAAATATAGTGGAATTAAAATAAAACTAGTGCTGTGATCTTAACGTCAAATAGAATAATCTTACCTACACAGGAAGCTAAAATATCATGTTTCTGGTACTAACTGGAATATTCTTGGCCATGTTTTTGAAATTTACATGAATGGTATACTGTAATCTCCAGGGGAAACCTAAAGATTCCCAAAGATTCCCCACTCGTTTCCTACTCCACCACCTGTGGCAGACAGATTTTAATGTGGCTTTTGAGATCTGTATCTCCTGGTGTTCACACCTTCCTACAATACCTCCCCTAACTGTGGGTGAAATTGTTGACTTGCTTCTAATCAATACAATAGAGCAAGATGATGGGATGCCACCCCCGTGATTATGTTATGTTATAGAAGGCTCTGACTTCCTGGCAGTATTCTATGGACTACTTTCCTGGTTTTGAAGAAGCAAGCTGCCATAATGAGGGCTGTCTGTATGGTTATAATGAGAAAACCCCGGAATTGTATTAAAAATATTCTTCCCAAACTAGGAGGGAGCTGAGAGACCAAAGAATGACTCAGACAAATCCAGACTGGCAAGTAGATGAGTTTATTAGGACTTACATGTGAGGCACCCCTGGATGGCAGCAAGACAACTTTAGAGATCCATGCTGCTTCCCATTCTTAAGCTGCTTTTAAGCTAATTTTCTGGCTCTTTGCCTCCTGTGTGTGTGCGCGATGGGACTGTTTTCCTCGGTAGGTTCTCAAATACTCTCTGGGATGTTTGGGTTCGCTGGGACACCTGCTCTTGGGCTGGGCACTGTGGCCTTGGCACATTGCCTGGCCTTCAGGGTTAAGGCAGCGGACCTGTAACCTTGCGTAACCTAGTGGGTGACCCACCACACTTGAGTGGGGAGACCCATAGGGCAAAGCACTGAATGGTCTGCAGAAGATGAGGGCCTCAGTCCTTTAGCTGCAAGGAACTGAATACTACCAACAACCATGTGAGTTTGGATAGAACCCACGGGCTCAAATATCACAGCTCTGACAGCCTTGTGAGACTCTGAAGCAGAGAACCCAGATAAGCTGTGCCTAGGCTCCTGACCCAAAGAAACTATGAGAGAATGAATGTGTGTTGTTTTAAGCTGCACACCATAAATAAACCACTAGACACAAAACACAACCTGTGGCATTTTGTATTTTTGTTCATAATAGTCACTGTCCTTCTCTTGGAGCAAATGATATTTCCACTGGCATCATATAATATGTGGTATCCATCCCAACAGAAGGGTTATACATTTTTGCCTTTTAAACTTGGGAGTGACCGTCTGATTTTCTTTGGCCTGTTGAATCTGGACAGAGGCAGAAACTTTGATTGCCAGTTAGGCATATTTTTCTTTTCCCCTCTTCACCAGACTGTATCTGATTTGTGTTGAACGTGTAGTATCAACCAAAAGCAAACTTTCCCTTTTGTAAGCCATTGAGGTTTTAAGTTACTACAGCATAACCTAGTCTTTCCTCCTGAGAAGAAATAATTGTCAAGGACACAACTGGGTCAAGTTGCCATGCAGAGTTTTAAACTTTTTGTGGCAGGCTCCTTTAGATGGCTTCCCTCATTGTATTACCTTCCTTTGGTGATTGCTTCACAGACCATTCTTCTGTGTCTTCCAGAAACAATCTGGTGCAATCGGATAGTCTACAGTTGAATGTTCTTGGGATTCTTATCTGACTAACCTTCTTGAGATTAGGTTACAGTGCAAGGGGAAGGAAAGGTGAAGTGCACGACTCAAGCCTTAGAAAAAGGCTGTTTCTGTGGGCTAATTTTTGCATCCTCTTCCTTACTTTTTTAGAAGAAAGATTTCAAAGAGCAAGATTAGGATGGGGTCCAGGGGGAAAGGACCAAAGAGGCTATTTTGTCTGCTTCTTGTTGGGAAAAAGGATTCCTAAGACCATAAGTGGTACAGCCAAGTTCTCAGGGTGAGAAACCAAGTCCTAACTGGTATAAACAGTGTTTCTTCTCTCAAAATGTCCACCATGCTATGACTCCTCAAGATTTAGCCATGTTAACTAGTTAGTTAGGGATTTTTAGGTTCCTAGCATTTCTCTCATTGGAGATCCAATGAGCACTGCTGATGGTACTTAAATACTGAAGGATAGGAGAGGAAAGCAAGTTGATATGTTTCCCTCAAATGCTACCTTAATTGATCATTTAATGAAGGACAGGAAATTTTCAGAATTTGCATTCTTGTCAGAGTATAGAATGGAGACTATTTCTAAATTCCTTTGGAAATATTTTAATGTGAAACAGGATAATTTTCTACACAATGCTTAACTTTGACTGATATTGACTTACCGTCACCTGAATCAGCAGACCTGGGTTGGAATTCTGACTGTTTCATTTGTTTTTAAATTTTTTATTTTCTTTTCCCTCTAGATGTGTTGAGACATAATTGACAAAGTTATATACTTATGGTATACAAAATTATAATTTGCTATATATATGTATATATACACATTATGAAATTATTGCCACTATCAAGCTAATTAACACATCTCGCACTTCACATAGTTACCATGTGTGGAGGGGTGTGTGTGTGTGGCGAGAACATTTAAGCAAACTTCAAGTACACATATGTTAATAATACTGTTGTTTACTATTTAATTGGGTGTATAACCTTGTATAAATGTCTTCAACTCTGTGATTCAGTTTCTTCATCTGTGAAATATACCTATCTCCTATGATTTTTAAGAATTAACTAGGCCGGGCGCGATGGCTCACGCCTGTAATCCCAGCACTTCGGGAGGCCGAGGCGGGCGGATCATGAGGTCAGGAGATGGAGAACATCCTGGCTAACATGGTTTAACCCCATCTCTACTAAAGAAAAAAAAAAAATACAAAAAACTAGCCGGGCGTGGTGGCGGGTGCCTGTAGTCCCAGCTACTCGGGAGGCTGAGGCAGGAGAATGGCTTGAACCCGGGAGGCGGAGCTTGCAGTGAGCCAAGATCGCACCACTGCACTCCAGCCTGGGCAACAGAGCGAGACTCCCTCTCAAAAAAAAAGAATTAACTGGTACATGTAAAGTGCCTGCTTAATAAACCTAACGTACTCTTATTAATTGCCACATGTGCTTTACAACAGACAAACTTCTTACCATATTATTGAAGAGGAGACCTCATATACCCAAATGTCAATTCATATGCTTTCAGTTGGTTTTATCCTGTGCTTCCAGATTGGCTATTTCATACATTTATTAGAATAACTATAGAAATCACAGCTTTCTTTAAGCCTCTTTTCTTGTTACACTCCTTCTACCAGCTGTTTTCTTTCTAGCAACAAATTTGAAACTATAGTTTTTTTTTTTTTTAAAAAAAAGCTAGTTATGCCGATAAAGGAGAAAAAAATGTTTTTGCTTCAGATGCAGTCACTTGATTCCTTTGTATCAGGAAAGGAATCAGGCAGCTGTCAACTAAACACAAAGGTTCTGATATGTATCATACCTATCTGTCATTGACAGCCCTGCCTAGGTCAATAGCGTAATAAAACTTCCTTCTAGGGCAACAAGATTCACCTAAGAATGGGACAGAATTGGCAATTAATTAATTGGTAATTGGTGGAGGCTGAGGAAAACTGGTAGGGTGTCAAAATCATGTTGTCTCCAAGTGAGATGAAAGTTTCAGAGGTTTTTGATTCAGGTGGACAAGATTTGGCTAAGGGAGGCTGTAGGATGGCCATGATTCTTGTTGATGTTTGGTAACTAGAGTACAAGGACTGAGGCTTGATTGAAATAAGATGAAGAATCTGAAAGCATGACCCATTCCTGAAGACAAGGTTTCTATAGGAATTAGGCGTTAAATAGGACCACAGGTGTCCAGGGTACAAGGCTAAGCTGAATTAGGCCCGGGGGTACTGCACGTGTAATGGGAGTAGATTAAGAAAGCTGTAGCTCACTGATCACTGAAAACCACAAACACTGAGAAACTCAGAAGGAACCACCAGCCTGACTGTCCCTGGTAAGAGCTTGGCTATGGCTGAACTCCCAAGAGGAAGACACTGTTCCTGGCAGCTTGGGTGAGGCTGAGACAGACACATAGAGTTGAAACCTGCAATGCATTATATTATTTGTCTTTTCAAAGCAGAGCCATTTTATTTTTAAAGGAGTCAAAAGCACAACCCCTACTATTGTTAGCTTCCAGCTGTTTGCTGACATGTGTGGAAATGAAAATTTGAGAGGGGCTGGTCCTTGACCTCATTAGCATGTGTCGTTTTACTTTTTTGCACATAGAAAATTATGTAACTGCTGTTATCCATAATTAAGCTTGGGAATATGTTTGTTTAAAACCAACTAATCTCAATGTTTAAGTAAAGCCAATTTAGTAAGTATGAGTAATTACAACTATTATCTAATTTATAAAATCCCATTAAATTTACTTTGAAGATTTAAGGAAAATTACGTTTAAAGTCTTAAATCTTAAGAATATGTTTTTGTAGACTATATGATCATAATAAGGCCAAATTAGAATCTTTTTAGCAAAAAATAGAAGTAACAAAATAAACCTAGTATGTTCCTTAAATTTTTTCATCTCGTATTTTTCTACACATGAAGATGTTTATTTTGGTTGATACAATAATATATCAGAGAAAGATTCTTTTAAGCTAATTTTTTTGTTTGTTTGTTTTTTGTTTTTTTTTTTGAGACGGAGTCTCGCTCTGTCGCCGGGGCTGGAGTGCAGTGGCCAGATCTCAGCTCACTGCAAGCTCCGCCTCCCGGGTTTACGCCATTCTCCTGCCTCAGCCTCCCGAGTAGCTGGGACTACAGGCACCCGCCACCTCGCCCGGCTAGCTTTTTGTATTTTTTAGTAGAGACGGGGTTTCACCGTGTTAGCCAGGATGGTCTCGATCTCCCGACCTCGTGATCTGCCCGTCTTGGCCTCCCGAAGTGCTGGGATTACAGGCTTGAGCCACCGCGCCCAGCCGCTAATTTTTTTTTTAATAATAAATTTTGTCCAAAGAAAACCACACCTTGTTAAGATTTAAGCAATTTTGTGTATTACGGAAATGAGGAAGATTCAACCTCTGACTTGAGGGATTTTATTTTTCTTTGAACCTACAGTAATTATAAGAAGAAATGTATATATGGATATGTAAACATGTGTTATAGCCAAAGTCTGGAACAGGTGACTTCTGACAATAGATAGCAAAATTTATAATTAACTTACGCAGCTGGCTAAGCACTGAAGTGTCACACAGAAGAAAAAAAGTCTCTCGTTGCAAGCCAAATATTACTGCTAGTAGCCAAATGATGCATTATATGGCTAAACATAGGCTTGCTGACTTCCAAATACATGCTGGTCATTAGCCAAGTGAAACAAATGAAATTGACATTATCTAACAAATGTTACCTTATTTGAAATTCAGACTGTAGCCCATATGTTTTTGTGACAGACTGATTTTAAGTCAGTGAGGAAGTTGCTTTTGAAATTCATTTCTCATTTGCAGCTCCATGTATATGACTTTCTAACTAGTTAGTCTGATTCATCCATTTGTCTAATATAGCAGTTATTTAGCTTTTGATTAACAAAGTAAGGTTTTGAATAGATAAAATAATTATGAATGCTAGACTTTATCAAGAGATGAAATTATTTTTTAAAATTCCATCAGCATTTTTAGTGTACACTTTGTCTACTCAATAACAGTAACTTTTCCTTCTTTTGTTCTAATAATAAAACTCTGATTCAATTCAGTTACCCCACTGGTAGTGTACCTTAAGGGAGATATATTCCTGTATCAGCCTGGGGCTGAATCATGAATGGTCTAAGCCAATCATGGTGGTCTCCTTGCCTTTGCCAAAAACCAGTTTATGTAGAGGCACATGATGCGCATCTGAGAAGTGAGATGCTGTAAATGCTTCTGATCAAGGCTTTTCTTGCTATAGAAAATTTCTGGAATATTGTTTTGGCAACTAATTGAGTGCTTAAATTGAGTAAATGGCTATACCATCAGATAGTGAGCATTAGTTTTAAAAAGCATGCGGCATATAAAATGATTACAGAGGAAGCGCTATATTAAACTAATAAACATTAAATAATTATTATTTAGAAATGCAAAAACAACTTCACCAATATCAACGTACTCACTAGAATGGCTAACAAAAAAAGTGACAATACAAGTGTTGACAAGAATGTGGGACAACAGTAACTCTTATATGTTGGTGAATTTCTAATGAAATATATTATACTTCATTAGAGAAGTTTACCACAATCCTTCCCAAACCTGAAGAGGAAAAAGCTGTTATCTTCTGTTGCTAGATATTATTGTATCTGTCCGTGACACCTAGAATGGTGGCAGCTGTCGTGTGGCTGTCACCTGGCTAAGGATGGCAAGGCAGAAAGAAGAAAACCGTTTTATGACACAGCTGAGCACTAAATATAAAAACCTAAAATGGTCCTACCTTGGGAATAATCATATCAGATAATGCTGTTTCTGTACAATTTAAGCCAAATTGAGTTGTTATTTTATGTTAATTATAGCTGAAACTATTTCCGCTGATAATTGTCTATTAACATTAAAAGCCAGGACTGACCATCTAGATTAGTTTCTTCTATAACACAGAAAAAAAAGCTCTTCCATCATTAATAGGAGGAGACAGGGTAATCGTTAGCACAGGTAGAGGAAGGTTATAACGTGATGGGGTTCATGTTGAAAGGAGTGGGGAGCATACCATTCTAGTGCAAGACAAGAGGCAGAGATGAGAAGTGAACTTCTAATTGACTGAAGTCCTAGAGGAAAGACAGAGACATATGGATGGGAAATATAAAGCAGCACATCTTTTGCACCAATCTATATTTGATATTCTAGCCTAGTATTTTATTGTAAAGAGTCCTATACCTACCTGTGGGAGACTATTAGTGTTAGAGGGATGGTGCATGCATAGAGGGAGCCTCAGTGTAGCTCCTTTAAGCCACCTTCGTTTTTCGTATACTGGAGATAGAAATCCCAAATCCCAGGCTTCTCCTGAAGTAGAGAGATAGAATGTTAGCTGGGAGTTAGGGTGGGGAGCTTGCCAGAAAACATAGCGATTGCAGGGATGAAGTGACTCTGTATTAAAGGACTTTTGGACAGACTACTTGGGATTCACTGCCAGCCCTAAGGGGATTTAAAGCACCACTGAGAGCTGAGGTGGGTCCAGGCCATTAGACAATACCACTGGGCCCTGACCAAGGTGAAGAAGAACAGGTCATGAGCTAGGGCTCTTGGGCAGGTATCAACAATGCCTTACCATCCTTAGCTAGTTGACAGCCAGCAAGGTCACTAGTACCTGGGCAAGCAAAGAAATATGGTTAAGTCAGGGCTAGAAGAAACAAGGAAATATGGTTAATTAAGGTCTAGAAGAGTGGCACAAGAGCACGTGGTACAAATAAGAGACTTTTTCTTCCCATGCCAACAAAGGATCTAGTAAATGACCTTACAGGCTCAGATAATACCTTGGTAAGATGAAAGAGCTGGTAAGGTAATCTGAAAAACTGACAAAGACTGAACATCCCTAAGAAATGATCTAAATCAAACATTATACATTTTCTTTGTACTTTGACACATTTGCAGGAAGTCCTTGGTTTTAATTTTGGCTCCATTGTTTACTAACTGAATGACTAAGGCAGATTATTTAAGCATCATGTGCTTCGGGTGACTCCTGCAGAGAATGAGAATAATAACTTTCATACTAGTAACTTGTATACTAGACATATTGTGAGCATTACAAGTTATATATATATAACTTGTATCTATCTATCTATATATATATAACTCCAAACACAAAGTGGGCTACATAGACTACTTAGACATAGACCATATGACTGTGCTTTTCTCTTGGGAAAAGCAGAGTAGAAGTGTATTCTTACAGATGGGGATGTGTTGGGTGCTTTAGCTTAGGCAGAAGACTGGTTATCCTGGGGTGAGTTGTGAGGCAGAGATCAGAGGAATGGTCACCCCTGGGATGCTCTGTCCTGGTTGAGCCTGTGGGTGAAAGTGACGTGATACCAAACTATTTATCTGGGTCTACCAAAATCAAGTTATGATTCATTCAGAGCCTGGGAGGGGAATGTAGTTTTGAGGTGAGGATATCATTCCTTGGCTTGCAGCTGCCTCAATCTAATCTCGGCCTCTGTCATTATGTGGCTGTCTTCACGTTGTCTTTACTCTGTGTGTATCTGTCTTATTTTAACTTTAAAGTTAAAGACCACATTTAACCAAATTTCCAAATAAGGTCACATTCTGAGGTACTAGGGTATACCTCTTACTGGGAAACAGATGATTCAACACAAAACAGTTCAACTCCCCAAATGTACGTCTTTCCCGTGTGCAAAATATTAATACATTCACCCCATCCCAACATTGCTAAAAGTCTTCATCATTCCAGCATCAATTTTTAAGTCCCAAATCTCATCTAAACACTATCAAATCAAAGTCTCAAATCTCATTATCTAAATCATTCAAATCAATTATGGGTGAGACACAGACTATTATTTATCCTGAGGAAAAACTTTTTTTCATCATTGAAATTGTGAAACCAGACAAGTTCTATGTTTCTAAAATACAGTAGCGGGACCAGCATAGAATAGACATTCCCATTTCAAAAAAGAGAAATTGAAAGAAAAAGGGGTCATGAGTCTCAAGCAAGTTTAAAACTTTGCAGGGCACATTTTATTACATGTTAAGGCTTGAGAAATATCCCCACAGGCTTGATGCTTTCACCTGGTGGTGGCTCCACCTGTCTTGACCCCAGGTGACAGCCCTGCTGTGGCCTCTGAAATCCAGGATGTGAGGGTGCTATTCCCTGGGTCTGTGCCCTCTGAGTCCATGGTGACAGCAGTAGCCTGCTGGCCTCTTCTTCCCATTTTCTGAAATATAATACATATTTGCAACCAAATAGTTCCATTGATTTATTTTCTTCCTGTGGAATTCCAGAAGTCTGACAGTGTTCCTTCATTTTGACCCATGCCTTTCCCTTTCAGTCCAAGGTGGCAGTGCTTATGCTGAGAAACTAATTGGATCCACAAATCACATGCCTAATCTCCTGAGCAAACAGTTTTCCAGCAATAACATTGGTGATACCGCCAAAGCACATTTTCTTTATTTTTGTAATGTGGATAGTCTGATAATTTTCCAAGTCTACAAGTTCCAGATTCTTTTTGCTTAACTATTTCTTCTTAAATTTATCCCTTTCCTATTGTATTTTACTATGGGTAACAAGAAGAAACAAGGGTGTACCTTCAGCACTTTGCTTTGAAATCTCTTCAGCTGAATAATGAATACAGGTTCATCACTATAAGTTCTACTTTCTACCCAACAAAATATAATTCAGCCAGGCTCTCTGCCACTTAATAACAAGAATCACCTTTCCTCTAGTCTCCAGTAACATGTTCTTCATTTGTGTTTGAGACCTTACCTGAAGCATCTTTAATATTTATGTTTCTTCCTATACTCTCTTTAAGGCAATGCAAGCTTTCTCTACCAAGCACCTCAAAATTTTTCCAGCCTTCACCCATCATCCAATTCCAAAGCCACTTTCACATTTTCAGGTATTTGTTACAGCAGCACCCTGGTCTCAGTACCAAAATATTTGATACTGAGATTACCATATCTAGGATTATTAGATTTGATTACTGTGGGTGTTTGATCCAAACAACTGGGCATGATAGTTGACACATAAAATGAACCATAACAACTATATACAAATATTCCCCTTCTGATATTTTCACATTTAATTGAAGTTGAGTCTAGGGAAGGAAGGATGACCTAAATTTAGCTATTTGTTCACTTAATCCTGAAGTTTTTCTCTGCATTCCTTTGCTAAGGTAGAGTAGACAGGAACAAGTGAGAAAGTTATACTCTTGGTCTTTCATTGTTTTTTTCTGTCCCTAAACTTTGTAGGGGAAATTAAAACAAATATTCTACTTCTGTTTGTATGTATGTGTGTGTTTATATGTAGCAGAGTGGGAAGACAGAGACATAATGGGGTCAGGGAGGCACATATACAAGAGTGTAATTTGCGAATTCTTAAAACATGCAATCTATACTTTCATTTATTTTCAAAATTAAAACTTAGTGTTAAGTAGGGACAGACCAATTGGTGGGAGTCTATGGATGGGTGGGAGCAGAAGACAGAATGCTGAGCCTGGTTCTTCTTTAATGCTAGCTAATGCAATAAAATAATTTCTAATAATTTAATAATTTTTACTAAAAGAGAATCATCTATAAGCAATGTTATTGTTTCAAATCAGAATGTAGTTTGTCTACTTCTGCTTTCAGGTAGAAACAGTAGGTAATAGCAGAACAATGCTCCCTGGTAATTCAAAAAATGTAAGACTCACATTTTTAAATGTAACGGAGAGTTGTAGGAGCAACGAGAACTAGAGGAACAAGTTACAGAGAGGAAAGTGCCAGGTGAGTTGTATATTACTGACCTTTTGTCTCTGCAAGCATTTGTTGATTTGAGGGCCAGCTAAAGATTGAACATGAGATAGGTGAAGAAACTTCACTGTGGGGGAGTAGAAGTCAGTAGGGTCATAACTAACAGGAGGCTGCACCAAAAGAGTGAAATCTCCACTAGTTTCAGGATCTGAGGAGGCAATGTCCTATGGGAGAGAGAGGGAGTGAATCAAACACGCAGCTGGTCTCCCAAGTGATTTGTGTAAAGCTAAAGAGTAAGCCAATGTATCTGAAAGGAAGAACTGAATGTCGTGAAATATTTCATGGAGGAGGAAATAGATCTGACGAACTCTGAATCAGAAACCCATGAGAGTAATACCTGAGGAGCCCAGATAAATAAAAGATGGAGTGAGGCTAATTAAAAGTGTCACCCAGCCCCAACACCGCTAAATTGTTTATTGGATTCTAGTGATTAGACCCTTAACCTACTCTAGGGGGAAATGCTGTGAGGTTTCCAACGTACTTTTATACACATTGTCTAGCATACAATGAAAATTTAAGGGAGATTGAAAGAGACAACAAAAGCAGATCCACAGTGATCCATCTGTTACAGTTTCTAGAAGAGCTATAAAGTAATAATGATTAATGTTAAAGAGAATAAAAAGAAAGGTAGAAAAAAGAATAGTTAATGTACATTCTAGAACTGAGAAATACAAAATCGGAAATTAAGAATGCATTGGATTGGCTTACCAGTAGACTGGACACAAAAACGTAGTGGACTCAAAGATGGTCAATTGAAATATCATAAATATATAAAATATATATATGTCTCCAATTATCTGTTTAGATCCCTAAAAGGAGAGAAGAAAGTAAAGCAACGATTGAAGGTAAATGACTGAGAATGTTCCAAAAATGATAAAAGATCTCAACCCATAGATTCAAGAAAAATATCTTAAAAGTTGCCTGAGTTAAAAAAAAAAAAAAATGCATTACCTTTAAGACAATAAGACTGAATGAGGCTGAATTTTCAACAGTAACTATGGAAGCCAGAAAATGATAAAATAATATTTTTAAAATGATAAAACTACTGGCCTAGACTTCTATAACCTATGAAAATATGCTTTAGACATGAAGGTAAAAGAAATTTTTTAGACAACAAAAGTTGAAATAATTTATCACCAGTAGACACATTCTATAAGAAATTGTACAGGAAGTTTCTTAGAAGAGAAATTTTTATCAGACTGAGGCACAGGCCTCAGTCTGCAAGAAAGAGTAAGGAGCATTTGGAAGGCAATTGTGTAGGTAAGTACAAATAACATTGATTAATACAATAAAATTACCTTGTAACATATGCAAAACATATAGGAGTAAAATACATGACATTACAAGCAAAAAGAGCAAGAAGTAGATAAAAGGTATTGTAGTCTTGCATTTTGCAGGAAGTGTTAGATTATTAATGTAGCCCTGCTTGGGATAGATCCATACGCCTATTGTAATTCTGACAATAACTACTAAATTAATTTAAAAATATATATCTAAAAATCCAATTAGAGGATATAAAATAGAAAAACAATACTTGATTCCCACAGAAGGAAGAAAAGGGCATATACAGGAATGATGTATTGCTAGGATAAGTAAAAACAAATAGCAGGATAATACATTTAAAAGTGACTGCATAAAAACTTCACCAAAGGTAGATGGATTAATACCTTAATGAGACATATTATTAGATTATATTTTTTAAAAGACTCAACTGTATGCTATTTACAAATATACACTTTTATTTCTATTTTTAGAGTTTCATTTTTAATGGTAAATTAACAAATTATAATTGTATATGTCGAAGGGATGTTATAATTTATGCATATAATGTGGAATAATTAAATCAAGCTAATTAACATATCTATAACTTTAAATACTTATCTTTTTTGTGGTGAGAACATTTAAAATTTACTCTCAGTGATTTAAAAGTGTGTACTACATTATTATTTACTATATGGATTACATCGTATAATTTATAGCAAAGGAAAAAACCCATTATTTCTCTAATTGAGGCTTTATACCCTTTAGCCATCATCGCTCCATTCCCCCCATACCCCCAGCCTTTGGTAACCACCATTCTACTCTCTGCTTCTATGAGTTTATTTTAGAACCCTCATATAAGTAAGAACATAAAGTATTTGTCTTTCTGTGACTCACTTATTTCACTTAGGATAATGTTTCCCAATTCCATCCATATTGTCACAAATGACAAGATTTCCTTCTTTTTAAAGACTGAATGGTATTTAATTGAGAATATGTACATTTTCTTTATCCACTCATCTGTTGATGGACTCTGTTTGGTTCCATAACTTGGCTATTGTGAATAGTGCTGGCAATAAATAGAGGAGTACAGATATCTCTTTGACATACTGACTTGAAATCTTTTGGGTAAGTAGCCAAAAGTGGAATAGCTGGATCATATGATAATACTGTTTTTAGTTTGTTTTAGGAACCTCCTTACATTTTTTTCATAATGGCTGTACTAAGTTACAGTCCCACCAACAGTGTACAACTGTTCCCCTTTCTTCATATCTTAGCCAACACGTTTTAACTTTTGTCTTTTTGAAAATAGCTATTCTGCCAGGTGTGAGGTGATATCTCATTGTGGTTTTAGTTTGTATTTCCCTAATGATTAGTGATGTTGAGTATTTTGTCATATGTCTATTGGCCATTTCCTAATTATCTTTGAGAATTATCTATTCAGGTCCATTGCTCATTCTTTTTGTTTTCTTTTTATAAAGTTGTTTGAATTCCTAATATATATCATGGATATTAGCCGCTTATCAGATGAATGGCTTGAAAACATTTTCTCCTAATCTATGGGTTATCTCTTCATTGTGTTGTTTCATTTCCTGTGCAGAAACTTTTTAGTTTGATGCAATCCCATTTTTCTTTTCTTTTCTTTCTTTTTTTTTCAAAATGGAGTCTTGCACTGTTGCCCAGACTGGAGTACAGTGGTGTGATCTTGGCTCACTGCATTCTCTGCTGCCTGCATTCAAGCAATTCTCCTGCCTCAGCCTCTTGCGTAGCTGGGACCAGAGGCATGCACCACTATACCCATCTAGTTTTTTGGTTTTTTTTTTTTTTTTTTTTTTAGTAGAGATGGGGTTTCATCATGTTGGCCAGGCTGGTCTTGAACTCCTGACCTCAGGTGATCCACTCACCTTTGCCTCCCAAAGTACTGGGATTACAGGCATCAACCAGCATGCCCAGCCACAATCCCATTTTTCTATTTTGCTTTTGTTGCCTGTGCTTTTGAGATCAAATTGAAAATATCATTGCCCAGACCAATGTCACATAGTTTTTCTCATATGTTTTCTTCTAGTAGTTTTAAAGTTTCATTTCTTATGGTTAAATCTTTCATCCATATTGACTTGATTTATGTATATAATGTGAGATAAAGGTCCAATTTCATTCTTTTGCATATCCATATTGTTTACTCAACACTATTTAAGGGACTCCTTTTCACAATGTAAAAGGCACATTTGTTCAAAATTCTTGACACCTTTATTGAAAATCAATTGAACACAGATGTATATGTTCATTTCCACACTCTCTGTTCTTTTCCATTGGTTAATGAGCCTAATTTATTCCAGTACCATGCTGTTTAAAGTACTTTCACTTCGTAGTATAATTTGAAATCAAGTAGTGTGATGCTTCCAGCTTTCTTCTTTTTGCTTATGATCACCTTAGTTTTTCAAGGTTTCCCCATGTTGGCCAGGCGGATCTCGAACTCCTACCTCAGGTGATCTGCCCTCCTTGTCTTCCCAAAGTGCTGGGATTACAGGCATGAGCCATGGCACCCAGTCTTCAGTGAGTTTTTGCAGTGACTGGTAATATTTTTTTCTTTGCATATTTAGTAGTTTTTTCAGGAGCTCTTGCAAGGCAAGTCGGCTGGTGATGAATTCCCTAAGCATTTGCTTGATAATTTAGATAAAGTGGAGAAATACATGTTTCCAAGATTGCCATAAGAATTAGTAGAAAATACGAATGATGCTACATCTGTTAAATAAATCGAAACCAAATTTAAGCACCTTTCTTGAAAAGAAAAATTGCTGACCTAGATAGCTTCACTGCTGAATTCTTTTAAATAATTTTCAATATTAAAAAAAAATTGACGTAATAGCCATCATAGACAAACCCTTTTAAAATAGAAAAAAGAGAACACAGGCAGTCTGGCCATGCCACTTTTTCCTGAGTTTCTTGTGAAATGAGACTGGAGTGGACTTCTTGGGAGAAGTCTCAGAGTGCTAGAAAAGCACTGATTCTGATTCTCTTTTTCCTCTGTAGAAAATGTGGTTCATGGAGAATCTTTTCTGTGTGGCACTGTGCTGACTTGGGGGAAGGAGAAGAGTAACACAGTCAGAGTGAGATATTTCTATTAAACTTTTCCATACAGTTTTTATTTTGTTCTATGAATCATGCAGGTGTCTCAGGCTTATTTCCAGTTATGGGGGGTTTTCACCAAAGTGTTCTTTTCTTTGAATAGCTGCTACATTTTCTCTCTGTGTGTTGTGGGAGAGTTAGTGAAACATGAGACCTCCTATTTTATAATCTTGCTGATGTCTCCCAGATATATACTTTAAATATAAGGATACAAATAAGTGGAAAGTAAATATATGGGAAAACATAGACTATGCAATCACTAACTGAAAAAATATACTCTTCTATTCCTTTATCAGACAGAATAGCTTGATACCAAAACTTGACATGGATATTAAAAGAAAATTATGATTCTATATACTTGGAGCTGGGATACAAAATTCTAAACAAAATATTAACATACCAAATTTAACAAAATATAAAATAGGATAAAACATCATTACCAAGTAGGATTTATTCCAGGAATATAAGGGTTTAATATTGAAAATCAATTAATGTAATTTATCACATTAATACTGTCAATAGATGCAGAAGAAGCATTTGCTAAATACAAGCATGTATTCATGATTTTTAAAATATCATCAAAATAGTAATAAAACCATTTAAATCTAATAAAGTGTATATACAAAAATATATAGTAAAATCATATTTACTGGTGAAATAGTAAATATTGTCCCCCTAAAGTTGGGGAAAAAAGTGATAATCATCATTACCACTTGTAACCCCTGTGTCTTAATGGTCCTAGTCTTTTTTTTTTTTTGAGGTAGTGTCTCACTCTGTGGCCCAGGCTGGAGTGCAGTGGTGTGATCTTAGCTCACTACAGCCCTTACCTCCCTGGTTCAAGTGATTCTCCTGCCTCAGCCTCCCAAGTAACTGGGATTACAGGTGTGCACCACCACGTCCAGCTGATTTTTGTATTTTTAGTAGAGACAAGGTTTCACCCTGTTGGCTAGGCTGGTCTTGAACTCCTGACCTCAGGTGATCTGCCTGTCTCAGCCTCCCAGAGTGTTGGGATTACAAGCATGAGGGCCACCATGCCCGGCCAATGGTCCTAGTCATTTAATTAGAGGAAAATGGAAAAGGAATCAAATAGGAGAGAAGACAGCAAAGTTGCCATGAAATAGAGATGATAAAATTATAAATGTAGAAAATCCAAAAGAATCTGTAACAAATAATTAATATTATAATTTTGCAAGTTTGCTGAGTGTATATCAATATTAAAAATCAATTATTTCTATGTAATAGCAAGAAGCAATAAAAAAGAAAACTTAAAACATACTATTTACTATGGGATTGGAATACTTCAAATTCTTAAAAATAGATATACAAGAGATATGTAACATCTACACAGAAAACCAGAAAACATTGCTCAGAGAAATAAAGACTTAAGTAACAGCAGTAATATCATGTTAATTGATTGGAAGACTCAATAGTTTAAAGATACCAATTTTGCTCAAATTGCTCTACAGAGCCAATAAAATCTCAGGTAAAATCTCATTGTATAAAATAAGCCAATTTTCATGTAAATTTAAAAATCAGCACTCATGTAAAGTTAACTGGCTAATTTTTCTAGTTTGTGGATTCGTTTGGATTTTCTACACCCACAATTTTTCTAGCTCTCTCTTATTTCGTGGATTTTTTAAAAAGTACACCAGTTTTGGGATCAGGATACCTATCCATTTTCTATTACAGACTTCTTTAAGAGAATTTACAAGTCAGGAAAACTTTCAGACACTCAGTTTTCCTATGAACAAAGAGGAGATAGATCTGTATGATTTCTAAGGTCCTGTGTAGGTATAAATTTTATCAATTTATCAAAGATAGAAAATGTCATATCTGTCTTGTTGACTAAACATCATAATATCTAAGGTAAACCTATAAGTTATTATTGAAAAGTCATTTTCTGAAAAGGAGAAAAGTGATAAGAAAATTTATTTCCTTATCATATTAACTTTATGGTTTTTCCTGTTCTGAACTATAACATGCTATTAATAATTTCATCAAACTGAACTGAAGCTGCAAGTGTAATATATAATATTTTATTTCAAATTATGAAGATGTTTAATTTTACCTCCTATTGAGTAAATCTAAATCATCTCTTTTAATATAGAAATGATGGAGTTATCAGGTAGTCTATTTACAGCAATAAGTACAGTACTTTACACTTTAAAACATTTAAAATTGGAAGTATGCTAAATAATAATGGCATGAAACTAATGAAAAGGGCAAATCAGGTGTAATTCTAGGATGAGTTAAAATTCAGTGTTAGTGTAATACAGAATAGGAAAAGGAAAGAGAATGTTCAAGATGTAGTGTTTTCTCCATGGAAGAAATGTGGATCTGAGTTCAGTAACACTACCCAAATAGATATGTCCAGCTTTGTCTAACTCCAGGAACTTTTTTTCTGGTATGACTGAGAAAATAGTTTGTGTTTTGGAGGCAGAGGTACATATATACTTAAAGTGAACTTTTAAAATCATATTTTTAAAATGAATTTCCTTGGAGAGTGGAGAGAGGCCAGAATGATATAGAGTAGAATATGGGAGGAATGTCTTTTCTAGTGCAATATTTGTTCTTCCTAGCATGATTAAAATTTGTTGTTAGATTCTCTTTTCTATTTCTTATATGCAATAAAAATGTTCTTGATACATAGTATTTCCTCATATTTATGGAGAACATGTGATACTTTGTTACATACATAGAATGTTTAATGATCAAGTCAGGGTATTTAGGTTGTACTGTCACCACAAGCATTTATCATTTCTACATGTTGAGAACATTTCAAGGCCTGACTTCTAGATATTTTGAAATGTACTTTACGTTGCTATTAATTATAGTCACCATACTCTACCATCAAACATTAGAACTTATTACTTCTATCTAACTATATGTGTATAACACAAAGTGAGCCATTTCTCTTATCCTTTCCAGACGGTTTTTATTTTGTTCTGAGGATTATTGCAGGTAAGTCAGGCTTATTCTCAATTTATTGGATTTTCACCAACCTTTCTTATTCTGCATCCCATTCCCCAAAACCCACACTTTTCCCAGCCCTGGTAACTATCATTCTACTCTCTATATCCGTGAGATCACTTTTTTTTAGCTCTAACTTATGAGTACATGCAATATTTGTCTTTCTGTGTCTGGCTTATTTCACTTAACATGATGACTTTCAGTTTCATCCATGTTGCTGCAAATGACATATTTGTTTGCAGTATATCCATGCAACAGTGATTTTGCTTTTTAATGGTGGGGTAATATTCTATTATGTAAATATACCATATTTTCTTTCTCCATTCATCAATTGATGGACGCTTAGATCAATTCCGTATCTTGGCTATTGTGAATAGTGCTATTATAATCGTAAGCGTGCATGTATCCCTTTGACATATTGATTTCCTTTCCTTTGGATAAATACCTGCTAGTGGAATTGCTGGATTTCATGGTGGTTCTATTTTTAGTTTTTTGAGAAATCTCCATACAGTGATTCATAATGGCTGTACTAACTTACATTTCCACCAACACTGGGTAAGAGTTCTGATACCTACACATCTTTGCTAGCATCTGTTACTTTTGATCTTTTTGATAATAGCTGTTCTGACTGGGAAGAGATAATATCTCACTGTGGTTTTGATTTTTGCATTTCCCTGATAATTAATGATGATGAACATTTGATTCATATACCTGTTGTCCATTTGTATTCCTTCTTTTGAGAAATGTCCATTTAGATTCTTTGTCCAATTTTAATGGAATTGTTTTTATGATGTTGAGCTTTCTGATTTCTTTTATATTCTGAATATTAGTCTCTTTTTGAATGAATATTTGACAGATATTTTCTCCATTCAACAGGTTGTCTCTTCACTTTGTTGATTATTTATTTTGCTATTGCAGAAGTTGTTTAGTTTAATAAAGTCCCATTTGTTTATTCTATATTTCTATTGCTTGTGCTTTTGCGGTCTTAGCCATAAAATGTTTGTCTAGACCAATGTCCTGTAGTGTTTCCCCTATGTTTTCTTCTAATAGTTTTATAGCTTTGTATATTACATTTAAGTTTTTAATTTATTTTCTATATGGTGAGAGGTAGGGGCCTAGTTTCATTCTTCTGCATATGGATATCCAGTTTTCCCAGCACAATTTATTGAAGAGAGTGTCTTTCCCTAAAGTATGTTCTTGGCAACTTTGTCAAAAATCAATTGGCTGTCAATAGGGGGGTTTATTTCTGTGTTCTCTATCCTGTTTCATTTGTCTATGTGTCTGTTTGTATACCAATACCATGTTGTTTTGGTTAA
The DNA here is from genome assembly GCF_007565055.1 of Rhinopithecus roxellana. NCBI lineage: Eukaryota > Metazoa > Chordata > Mammalia > Primates > Cercopithecidae > Rhinopithecus > Rhinopithecus roxellana. The sequence goes on from NC_044562.1 coordinate 119,580,371, forward strand.
TAACATCTTTTAATATGTTTTGAAGTCAGGTAGTATGATGCCTCTAGTTTTGTTTTTTTTTTTTCTCAATATTGCTTTGGCTATTGTGGCTCTTTTTTGGTTTCATACAAATTTTAGGATTTTCTTATTTCTGTGAAAAATGTGATTGCTATTTTGATAGAGACTGCATTGAATCTATAGATCGGTTTGAGTTATATGGTTATTTTAACAACATTATTTCTCTTAATCTATGAGCATGGGATACCTTTCCATTTATTTATGGTCTCTTCAATTTATTTTGTTAGTGTTTTATAGGTTTTGTAGAGGTCTTTCACATCTTTGGTTAAATTTATTCCTAGGTATTTTATTTTTGGTGGCTATTGTCAATGAGATTGCTTTGTTAATTTCCTTTGCAGTTAGTTCATTATTGGTATATAGAAATGCTACTGATTTTTGCATGTTGATTTTGTATTCTGAAAATTTACCGAACTTGTTTATCAGATCTAAGAGGTTTTCTTTAAGGTCTTTTGGTTTTTCTAATTATAAGATTATGTCATCCACAAAAAGGGACAATTTTATTTCTTCTTTTCTAATTTGGATGCTCTTTATTTCTTTCTCTTGCCGGATTACTCCGGCTAAGACTTCCAGTACTATATTGACTAAGAATAGTGAAAATGGGCATCCTTGTCTAGTTCCAGTTCTTAGAGGAAAGGCTTCTAGCTTTTTCCCATTCAGTATGATGTTAGCTCTGGGTTTGTCATATATGGCCTTTATTATGCTGAACTATCTTCCTTCTATTCCTTGTTTGTTGAGTGTATTTATCATGAAGGGATGTTGAATTTTATCAGATGCTTTCTCTTCATCTAGTAAGATGATGGGTTTTGTCCTTTATTCTGTTGATGTGCTGCATCATGTTTATTGATTTGCATATGTTGGTTGAGCTATCACAATATTCCTGGAATAGATTCTATTTAATCATGTTGTGTTATGTCTTTGATGTACTGTTAGATTCAGTTTACTAGTATTTTGTCAAGGGCTTTTACATCTATGTCATCAGGTATACTGAAATGTAGTTTTATTTTGTAGTCATGTCCTTGTCTGGTTTTAGTAGTAGATTAATGCTGGTTTCATAGAATGAGTTACAAAGTAGCCTCCCGTTGTCTATTTTTTGGAATATTTTGAGGAGAATTGATACTAGTTCTTATAACTTCGGTAGAAGCTGGCAGTGACACTGTCAGGTTCTGTGCCTGAAAGACTTTTTTTTTTTTTTGTAACTGATTCAATGTTGTTACTTGATATTGGTTGTTCTGGCTTTCTGTTTCTTTCTGATTCAACCTTGGTAGCTTGTATGTATTCAGAAATTTATCTATTTCTTCTAGATTTCTCAGTTTGTTAGGGTATAGTTGTTTACAGAAGTCTCTTATGTTTTGGTATCTGTGGTATGAGTTGTAACATTTCCTTTGTGTTTCTAGTTTTATTTGGGTTTTCTCTTTTTTTACTTGGTTAATTTTGCTGGTGGTTTATTGATTTTGTTTATCTTTTCAAAAACCAACTTTCCATTTTGTTGATCTTTTGTATTTCTTTCTCTATTTAATTTAGTTCTGCTCTGATCTTTATTATTTCTTTAATAATTTTAGGTTTGGTTTGCTCTTCTTTTTTAATTCCTTGAGGTACATCTTTAGGTTGTTTATTTGACATCTTTCTACTTTTTTTGATGTGGGCATTTATTGTTATAAACTTCTCTCTTAGCATTGTTTTTGCTATATCTCACAGGTTTTATTGTATTTTCCTTTTCTTTTGTTTCAACAAATAATTTGATTTTCCTTTTAACTTTTTATTAACCCACTGGTTGTTCAGTAGTATGATGCTTAATTTTCATGTATTTATACAGTTTTCTACATTCTTTTTTTTTTTTATTATTATACTTTAAGTTCTAGGGTACATGTGCATAACGTGCAGGTTTGTTACATATGTATATTTGTGCCATATTGGTGTGCTGCACCCATCAACTCATCAGCACCCATCAATTCATCATTTATATCATGTATAACTCCCCAATGGAATCCCTCCCCCCTCCCCCCTCCCCATGATAGGCCCCGGTGTGTGATGTTCCCCTTCCCGAGCCCAAGTGATCTCATTGTTCAGTTCCCACCTATGAGTGAGAACATGCGGTGTTTGGTTTTCTCTTCTTGTGATAGTTTGCTAAGAATGATGGTTTCCAGCTGCATCCATGTCCCTACAAAGGACACAAACTCATCCTTTTTTATGGCTGCATAGTATTCCATGGTGTATATGTGCCACATTCTCTTAATCCAGTCTGTCACAGATGGACATTTGGGTTGATTCCAAGTCTTTGCTATTGTGAATAGTGCTGCAATAAACATACATGTGCATGTGTCTTTGTAGTAGACTAATTTATAATCCTTTGGGTATATACCCAATAGTGGGATGGCTGGGTCATATGGTACATCTAGTTCTAGATCCTTGAGGAATTGCCATACTGTTTTCCAAAATGGTTGAACTAGTTTACAATCCCACCAACAGTGTAAAAGTGTTCCTATTTCTCCACATCCTCTCCAACAACTGTTGTTTCCTGATTTTTTAATGATTGCCATTCTAACTGGTGTGAGATGGTATCTCATTGTGGTTTTGATTTGCATTTCTCTGATGGCGAGTGATGATGAGCACTTTTTCATGTGTCTGTTGGCTGTATGAATGTCTTCTTTTGAGAAATGTCTGTTCATATCCTTTGCCCACTTTTTGATGGGGTTGTTAGTTTTTTTCTCATAAATTTGTTTAAGTTCTTTGTAGATTCTGGATATTAGCCCTTTGTCAGATGAGTAGATTGCAAAAATGTTCTCCCATTCTTTAGGTTGCCTGTTCACTCTGATGGTAGTTTCTTTTGCTGTGCAGAAGCTCTTTAGTTTAATGAGATACCATCTGTCAATTTTGGCTTTTGCTGCCGTTGCTTTTGGTGTTTTAGACATGAAGTCCTTGCTCATGCCTATGTCCTGAATGGTACTACCTAGATTTTCTTCTAGGGTTTTTATGGTATTAGGTCTAACATTTAAGTCTCTAATCCACCTTGAATTAATCTTCGTATAAGGAGTAAGGAAAGGATCCAGTTTCAGCTTTCTACTTATGGCTAGCCAATTTTCCCAGCACCATTCATTAAATAGGGAATCCTTTCCCCATTTCTTGTTTCTCTCAGGTTTGTCAAAGATCAGATGGCTGTAGATGTGTGGTATTATTTCTGAGGACTCTGTTCTGTTCCATTGGTCTATATCTCTGTTTTGGTACCAGTACCATGCTGTTTTGGTTACTGTAGCCTTGTAGTATAGTTTGAAGTCAGGTAGCGTGACGCCTCCGGCTTTTTCCTTTTGACTTAGGATTGTCTTGGCAATGCGGGCTCTTTATTGGTTCCATATGAACTTTAAAGCAGTTTTTTCCAATTCTGTGAAGAAACTCATTGGTAGCTTGATGGGGATGGCATTGAATCTATAAATAACCTTGGGCAGTATGGCCATTTTCACGATATTGATTCTTCCTATCCATGAGCATGGTATGTTCTTCCATTGTTTGTGTCCTCTTTGATTTCACTGAGCAGTGGTTTGTAGTTCTCCTTGAAGAGGTCCTTTACATCCCTTGTAAGTTGGATTCCTAGGTATTTGATTCTCTTTGAAGCAATTGTGAATGGAAGTTCATTCCTGACTCGGCTCTCTGTTTGTCTGTTACTGGTGTATAAGAATGCTTGTGATTTTTGCACATGAATTTTGTATCCTGAGACTTTGCTGAAGTTGCTTATCAGCTTAAGGAGATTTTGGGCTGAGATGATGGGGTTTTCTAAGTATACAATCATGTCATCTGCAAACAGGGACAATTTGACTTCTTCTTTTCCTAACTGAATATCCTTGATTTCTTTCTCTTGCCTGATTGCCCTAGCCAGAACTTCCAACACTATGTTGAATAGGAGTGGTGAGAGAGGGCATCCCTGTCTTGTGCCAGTTTTCAAAGGGAATTTTTCCAGTTTTTGCCCATTCAGTATGATATTAGCTGTGGGTTTGTCATAAACAGCTCTTATTATTTTGAGGTACGTTCCATCAATACCGAATTTATTGAGCGTTATTAACATGAAGGGCTGTTGAATTTTGTCAAATGCCTTTTCTGCATCTATTGAGATAATCATGTGGTTCTTGACTTTGGTTCTGTTTATATGCTGGATTATGTTTATTGATTTGCGAATGTTGAACCAGCCTTGCATCCCAGGGATGAAGCCCACTTGATCATGGTGGATAAGCTTTTTGATGTGCTGCTGAATCCTGTTTGCCAGTATTTTATTGAGGATTTTTGCATCGATGTTCATCAGGGATATTGGTCTAAAATTCTCTTTTTTTGTTGTGTCTCTGCCAGGCTTTGGTATCAGGATGATGTTGGCCTCATAAAATGAGTTCGGGAGGATTCCCTCTTTTTCTATTGATTGGAATAGTTTCAGAAGGAATGGTACCAGCTCCTCCTTGTACCTCTGGTAGAATTCAGCTGTGAATCCATCTGGTCCTGGACTTTTTTTGGTGGGTAGACTATTAATTTTTGCCTCAATTTGAGAGCCTACTATTGGTCTATTCAGGGATTCAACTTCTTCCTGGTTTAGTCTTGGGAGAGTGTAAGTGTCCAGGAAATTATCCATTTCTTCTAGTTTTTCTAGTTTATTTGCATAGAGGTGTTTATAGTATTCTCTGATGGTAATTTGTATTTCTGTGGGGTCGGTGGTGATATCCCCTTTATCATGTTTTATTGCATCTATTTGATTCCTCTCTCTTTTCTTCTTTATCAGTCTTGCTAGCGGTCTGTCAATTTTGTTGATCTTTTCAAAAAACCAACTCCTGGATTCACCTGATTTTTTGGAGGGTTTTTTGTGTCTCTATCTCCTTCAGTTCTGCTCTGATCTTAGTTATTTCTTGCCTTCTGCTAGCTTTTGAATGTGTTTGCTCTTGCCTCTCTAGTTCTATTAATTGTGATGTTAGAGTGTCAATTTTAGATCTTTCCTGCTGTGTCTTGTAGGCATTTAGTGCTATAAATTTCCCTCTACACACTGCTTTAAGTGTGTCCCAGAGATTCTGATATGTTGTATCTTTGTTCTCATTGGTTTCAAAGAACATCTTTATTTCTGCCTTCATTTTGTTATGTACCCAGTAGTCATTCAGGAGCAGGTTGTTCAGTTTCCATGTAGTTGAGCGGTTTTGATTGAGTTTCTTAGTCCTGAGTTCTAGTTTGATTGCACTGTGGTCTGAGAGACAGTTTGTTATAATTTCTGTTCTTTTACATTTGCTGAGGAGTGCTTTACTTCCAATTATGTGGTCAATTTTGGAATAAGTGCGATGTGGTGCTGAGAAGAATGTATATTCTGTTGATTTGGGGTGGAGAGTTCTATAGATGTCTCTTAGGTCCACTTGGTGCCGAGGTGAGTTCAATTCCTGGATATCCTTGTGAACTTTCTGTCTCGTTGATCTGTCTAATGTTGACAGTGGAGTGTTGAAGTCTCCCATTATTATTGTATGGGAGTCTAAGTCTCTTTGTAAGTCTCTAAGGACTTGCTTTATGAATCTGGGTGCTCCTGTTTTGGGTGCATATATATTTAGGATAGTTAGCTCTTCCTGTTGAATTGATCCCTTTACCATAATGTAATGGCCTTCTTTGTCTCTTTTGATCTTTGATGGTTTAAAGTCTGTTTTATCAGAGACTAGGATTGCAACCCCTGCTTTTTTTTGTTGTTGTTCTCCATTTGCTTGGTAGATCTTCCTCCATCCCTTTATTTTGAGCCTATGTATGTCTCTGCATGTGAGATGGGTCTCCTGAATACAGCAGACTGATGGGTCTTGACTCTTTATCCAGTTTGCCAGTCTGTGTCTTTTAATTGGAGCATTTAGTCCATTTACATTTAAGGTTAATATTGTTATGTGTGAACTTGATCCTGCCATTATGATATTAACTGGTTATTTTGCTCGTTAGTTGATGCAGTTTCTTCCTAGCCTCGATGGTCTTTACATTTTGGCATGTTTTTGCAATGGCTGGTACCAGTTGTTCCTTTCCATGTTTAGGGCTTCCTTCAGGGTCTCTTGTAAGGCAGGCCTGGTGGTGACAAAATCTCTAAGCATTTGCTTATCTGTAAAGGATTTTATTTCTCCTTCACTGATGAAACTTAGTTTGGCTGGATATGAAATTCTGGGTTGAAAATTCTTTTCTTTAAGAACGTTAAATATTGGCCCCCACTCTCTTCTGTCTTTAGAGTTTCTGCCGAGAGATCTGCTGTTAGTCTGATGGGCTTCCCTTTGTGGGTAACCTGTCCTTTCTCTCTGACTGCCCTTAGGATTTTTTCCTTCATTTCAACTTTGGTGAATCTGGCAATTATGTGTCTTGGAGTTGCTCTTCTCGAGGAGTATCTTTGTGGCGTTCTCTGTATTTCCTGAATTTGAATGTTGGCCTGCCCTACTAGGTTGGGGAAGTTCTCCTGAATGATATCCTGAAGAGTGTTTTCCAAGTTGGTTCCATTTTCCCCCTCACTTTCAGGCACCCCAATCAGACATAGATTTGGTCTTTTTACATAATCCCATACTTCTTGCAGGCTTTGTTCATTTCTTTTTCTTCTTTTTTCTTTTGGTTTCTCTTCTCGCTTCATTTCATTCATTTGATCCTCAATCGCTGATACTCTTTCTTCCAGTTGATCGAGTCGGTTACTGAAGCTTGTGCATTTGTCACGTATTTCTCGTGTCATGGTTTTCATCTCTGTCATTTCGTTTATGACCTTCTCTGCATTAATTAGTCTAGCTGTCAATTCTTCCACTCTTTTTTCAAGATTTTTAGTTTCTTTGCGCTGGGTACGTAATTCCTTCTTTAGCTCTGAGAAGTTTGATGGACTGAAGCCTTCTTCTCTCATCTCGTCGAAGTCATTCTCTGACCAGCTTCGATCTGTTGCTGGCGATGGGCTGCGCCCCTTTGCAGGGGGAGATGCGGTCTTATTTTTTGAATTTCCAGCTTTTCTGCCCTGCTTTTTCCCCGTCTTTGTGGTTTTATCTGTCTCTGGTCTTTGATGATGGTGACATACTGATGGGGTTTTGGTATAGGTGTCCTTCCTGTTTGATAGTTTTCCTTCTAATAGTCAGTACCCTCAGCTGTAGGTCTGTTGGAGATTGCTTGAGGTCCACTCCAGACCCTGTTTGCCTGGGTATCAGCAGCAGAGGTTGCAGAAGATAGAATATTGCTGAACAGCGAGTGTACCTGTCTGATTCTTACTTTGGAAGCTTCCTCTCAGGGATGTACTCCACCCTGTGAGGTGTGGGGTGTCAGACTGCCCCTAGTGGGGAATGTCTCCCAGTTAGGCTACTCAGGGGTCAGTGACCCACTTGAACAGGCAGTCTGTCCGTTCTCAGATCTCAACCTCCGTGTTGGGAGATCCACTGCTCTCTTCAAAGCTGTCAGACAGAGTCGTTCGCATCTGCTCAGGCCTCTGCTGCTTCCCCTGTTGTTTTTTTAGCTGAGCCCTGCCCCCAGAGTTGGAGTCTATAGAGACAGGCAGGTTTCCTTGAGCTGCTGTAAGCTCCACCCAGTTTGAGCTTCCCAGCAGCTTTGTTTAACTACTTAAGCCTCAGCAATGGCGGGTGTCCCTCCCCCAGCCTCGCTGCTACCTTGCGGTTAGATCGCCGCAGACTGCTGTGTTAACAATGAGGGAGGCTCCGTGGGCGTGGGACCCTCCCGGCCAGGTGAGGGATATATTCTTCTGGTGTGCCCGTTTGCTTAGAGCACGGTATTGTGGTGGGAGTTACCGGATTTTCCAGGTGTTGTGTGTCTCAGTTCCCCTGGCTAGGAAAAGGGATACCCTTCCCCCTTGCGCTTCCCAGGTGAGGCGATGCCTCGCCCTGCTTCAGCTCTCACTGGTCAGGCTGCAGCAACTGACCAGCACCGATTGTCCGGCACTCCCTAGTGAGATGACCCCAGTACCTCAGTTGAAGATGCAGAAATCACCGGTCTTCTGTGTCACTCGTGCTGGGAGTTGGAGACTGCTATACAGTTTTCAAAGTCTGTCTTGTTATTGATTTCTAGTTTTATTCCTTTGTGGTCTGCGAGATACTTGATTTCAATTTTTAAAAATTTATTGAGGCATATTTTGTGGCCTAACGTGGTCTGTTCTAATGCTTCATGAGAAGAAGGTATATTCTGCAGCTCTTTTGTGAATTGTTCTATAAATGTTTGTTAGGGCCATTTGGTCTAAAGTGTAGTTTAAATTCAATGTTACTTTGTTGATTTTCTGTCTAGATGATCTGTCTGTTGCTGAGAGTGGCGTGTTGAAGTCCCCAACTATTATATATTGAAGTCCATCTCTCCCTTTTTGATTTATAATATTTTCTTTATATATTTAGGTGCTCCAGTGATTACTGCATTTATATTTAGAACTGTTATATCCTTTGGTTGAATTGTTCCCTTTGTCATTATGTAATGACATATGATTGTAGATACTGTCTTTTGCTTCCATGTGTAACACTCCCTAAAGCATTTCTCATAGGGCTGGTCTAGTGGTGATAAAATCCCTCAGTTTTTGCTTGTCCTGGGAAGTCTTTATTTCACCTTCATTTGTGGAAGATTCTGTTGAGTTACAGCATTGCTGCCTGAATTTTTTTTTTTCCTTTCAGCTCTTTGTATATATTATGCCATTTTTTTTTCTGGCCTATAAGATTGGTGCCAAGAAGTCTGCTGCTAGTCTGGTGGATTCCCTTACATGTGTAAGACTAGACACATGTCTTTTGTTATAGAATTCCTTCTTTGTCTTTGACTTTTGATACTAAGGGAGAAGGTATTTTATAGTTTTATATAGTTAAGGATCTCTGAGTTTCCTTTATCTGGTTGTGTAAATCCTATGCTAGAGTTGGGAAGTTTCCAGGTATTATTTTGTTAAATCAGTTTTTTTATGTCATAAAATTTATCTTCATCTTCTGGAACATTTAAAATTTAAATTTTAGACCACTTTGTGCTGTCCCGTAAATCATGTAGGTTTTCTTCATTTTTTAATTCTTTTTTGGCTTTTTGTCTGAATATTTTATTTTGAAAGACTTGTCTTCATGTTCTGAAATACTTTCTGCTGCTTTATCTAGTCTATTGTTGAAGTTTTCCGTTGTAATTTGTATTTCATTTAATACATTCTTCAGTTCCAGGATTTCTGTTTGGTTCTTTTTTATGATATCTTTCTCTTTTATATCCTGAATTGTCCTGATTTTTTTGTGTTTGTCACCTGTTTTCTCTTGTATCTGACTGCCCTTCTTTAATATTATTACTTTGAATTATTTTTAGGCATTTGATAAATTTTGACTTCATTGGAATCTGTTGTTGAAGAATTATTGTGTTCATTTGAAGGTGTCACATTTCCTTACTTTTTCTTGTGTCTTTCATTGATATTAGCACCCCGGATGTAATACTCACTTCTAATTTTTGAACTGGTTTTTGTAGAGAAAGAATTTTTTCCTGTAGATGTATTTAAATGTCGGTTGTGTAGGGGACCTTTGCTTTGATTCTGGCTACACACAGTAGTATACTCTCTGTATGATTGCTTTGACTATAAACAGTGTCAGTGATGTCTGTGATTTCCTCAGTGGCTTTAGGTGCACTTGTTAGTGGAGGCTATGGTGAGCTTTTGCTGGGAATAGAATGCTTAGGTGAGTTCTTATGCCTCAGTGATGGCAGCAGTCTGAGTGTCCTTATATTTGGACCCCCAGGTGGTATATGTTGACACTGGTGTTAAGTGGTTTACATGGGCAGTTTCTTGGACCTCTGGGCAGCTTTCTTGGCTGTCAGTAGTGGCAGTGGGGGCATGAGTGGGTGTGTGAGTCCTTGGGTCCCTGAGCAGCATGCATGGTATGAGTGATGGTAGTTGTGGTGATAGTGTTATAGGATCTTTGGGCGTTACTTCTCTGGCCAAAAACCTCTGTGTCCCATGGTGCCTTTGCCTGACTCTTGTTTGGGCCTGCTGGGCTCATTCTGCCCACTCGGCTTGGCAGGCTGTCCTCAGCTTACACTACCAGCCTGGATCTCATGCCTCCAAGGGAGACTGTGAGTCAAGCGTGGAGCAGCCAGGGGTGTGTGAGTGAGCCTAGGGTCCAGTCACTGTGCAGTCAGACATGCCGGCTGCTGCTGCAGGGCAGGCAGATCCAGATGCCAGCATGGATGCTGGCTTTCTGGGAGGCTGTGACTGGACCAGGCACACTGCAAGCAGCTTCTCCAGCTGGTACCAGTGAATGAGGTAGCACCCAGAAGCCTGGAGATACCAGAAACTGCATTGTCCCAAGATGAAGAGGAGCTTTACTGAGTGATAGAACAGCTCAGAGGAGACCCACAGGGGCAGCTCCTTTCCAGATCCAGGGTGTCCCATGAGTGTTCAGCTCCTAGCAGGGAGGGTAGCTCCTCTCTGCATCTGGTCATCCTGATGAGTGTTCAGCTCTTAGCAGAGAGGGTAGCTCCTCTCTGCAGCTGGCTATCCTGTCATCTGTTTAGCTCTGGCTGAGCCTAAGGCTTTTATAGGCCTAAGAAGGGAGAAAGTGCATGTTGATTGGTCCATGGGTGGCCACGAGTGGACCAGGAAAAGGCACCACAAGTTCCCACTCTGGTTCCCATCGCAGGTTTCTTGGGACTAGCAGCCCAGCCCCCAGCCTTCAGGCCCTCCCTGGCCTGAAGGTGGGGCCTTACTGGGGACCCACCTGTTTCTTCCCAGGAGCCTATCTGCCTCCTGCCATCATCCGTGATGCCCAGACTGCTCATGCCAAGGGGCACCTGCAGGCCAGTGCCAAGCTGCCGTCAGCCCTCCCTTGGATTCCCCCCATATGCTTGTCAGTGCCCAAAGTCTAGAGGGGGCCAAGGTGGCAGGGGGCTGGTATGTTAGCACTGCCCTGAGTGTGCACACACCTGGCTGGGCAGTGAGAGCCACCAGGCTTGACTCCAATCCTACTCCAAGATTGGAGCAGGTTCTGTGAGCAGGGAGAGACCAGGCCATGGGAGCAGATACTCCTAAACCTGTGGGGGCAAAGGGCCCTTCCTGGGCCCCCAAGAGTGCTGAGTGCAGAGATGCCTGAGTCCTTCACCTGGGAGGCTGGAGCTCCCACCTGCTCCATGGAGCATGCAGGCAGCCCCAGCTGTGCCTGCTCACAGCATGGGGTGGGGTCTCCAGTTTCTCACTGGGCACATTTCTGCCTGCCCCTCGGCCCAACTGCACTGTTCCCCCACCTGTGGGTGGCTCGTCCTGGCCCCATTGTGGCAGCCCCCAGGGTGGTGGGCTCCATGGGGGCTCCCACTTGTCCCTAGTTCCTGCTGGCTCCATTGAACATGGCACCACCCTGGGCCCAGCTCCACCTCCTCTGTGCATGCTCCCTGCACTTGTCCCTGCTCTTGCTGCCACTACTCATACCTCCCCACTGTAGCTGGTACAGTGGCAGTGGCCGCTACAGACATCCACTGCTGCCATCAATGGGACAACTCTCAGGCTTTCAGTTGGCTCTTGCTCGTGTTAACAGTGGGCGCAATGGGCTGAATGAGCATGTCCCTAAGCCCCAAGGTGATGTGTACAGGTAAGTGTAGGTGGTGGTGGTGGTGGTGGCAGGCAGGAGGGGTCCATGCTCTGGTCCCCTGAAGGAATGTCCAGATACCAGAGGTGGTTGATGGGGTGGAGTGATTATGAAGATGCTGAATGGCACGGTTGTGTGCTGACAGCAGGTTTTCTAAACCTGTTGTTAGGCTCTCTGTTGAAATGCATGCATGCCTGGGGTTAATGATAGGGTGGGGTGATCCCCTGCTTCCAGGTGGCATGCTTGGGCACTAGCGGGGGTGATGCTAAATGGAGAAGGCCTGGTATCAGGTTCTCCCAAAAGTGTGTATGGGCATAGGCTGTGGTGGTTGGAGTGAGGCAAGCTCTAGGCATCCAGAAGATATGCTATGGCAATGGCCAGCCGGTAGGTGTTCTGGGGCTATTATAAGCTCCTTAGGTGTGTGTGCCTCTGGCAACTGATGAAGCAGGACAATTCCTGAATATGCTTGGGCACTGGGACTGAGGGCCAATGCCAGGCCAGGCAGGCCTGTCCTTAGGCCCCTAGTGCTGTGCATGAGTGCAGACTGTCATAAGCATGGTGGGACCAACACACATGCCCTGGGCAGTGTGTTTGAGTGACTGTGTGGCAGTGAAAGCAATGGGTGGGGAAACCCTGTTTTCAGCATGTGTGCCAAAACACAGAGGCCCTGCTGCTGGGGAGGACAGAGTTTCTATCTGTGGTAGCCACCCTGTGAAGGTAGGTTTCAAGCTCTAGGTACCATGTGTTTCGGTCCCAGGCAGCAGCAGTGGTGTGGATAACCTGTCCTCAGGGCACTTGGAATTGCCCGGCAGCCTTGCTGCTAGGGTGGGGAAATCCTGGGAGGTTGCTGTCGGGGATGGCAGCCCCAGGCAGGGAGGTTTCAGGCTCTGTGGAGCATGCTCTTGGGCTCCCTTTGTCCTGGGGGCAGCATCCCTGGTACACTGCTCCTCCCTTGCCCCCACTCGTAAGGTTCTGTGTGGGCTGGAGTGTTGAGGACCATGCTGCTCTGCTGAGTCTAACTGATGTCTCACTGCTGCAGCCCCCAGGATATGAGGGCTCTTAGTGGGCTTCCAGAAATATGGAAATGCAGGGGCTGTTGGGTCCCAGGGTAGGGCGTAGTCTGCTGGAGGCTGGGCTCTCAAATTGGTGCATGCTGTAGCTGCCTATTACTCAGTCGGTGTGTGGGACCCAGCATGAGTTCCCACTCTGAAGCCAGTGCTCTTATGCAGATTCCAGACAGCTCCCTATGCCAGTCCCAGAGCCTGTGGGAGTTGAGGAACTCTTCCATGACTAGAATTACAGGAGTCTGAGGTGAGAATATAGGCCACTGGGAATCTCTCACCTTTTTCCTGCACTGAGGAGCTGCTCCAAAGCCCTGGCTAATCCTGGCTGGACTATACACTTCTCCTCATATTCCTTCAGTGCTTCAGGTATTTCCTGTTACTTATCTGCTGAATTTCAGCATTCTCTCTTAGGTGTTCTATTCAAAATATGGTTATCTATTGACTATTTTGGTTCTTTGTGGAGTTGAGTGTCCTGTGCCTCTAGTCATCCATCTGGAATCCCTGTCCCATTTTTGTTATTTCTTTGCAAATTATTAACTCATTATCAAGGTCTCATTACCTTCCTCACTCTTTTGTCCTCTTTTCTTTTTAGTTATTTTCAGAATTTATCCTGTTGAGACTTATAGTACTGTTTTTCTTGCCAGGTCAGGGACAATGAAACAAGGTGATTGAAGAACTTTCCTCAGAAAGTTTGGGATGACAAATTCAACCCTTAAGAATTTGTTTCACCTTTGAGCAATATTGCCCTTTGATCTAAGCAAGCATGGTCTCTGTCCCTGGGACACGGGCCAAGACCCTGGGATTTAGGGGGCATTTATCAAAATTAGAAATTCTAAGTGCCCTTTTAGTGCCTGGGACTGAGTAGGCCTGGCAGTGCCTTCCAGATGGGACACGCTATGCCTTTATGTGAACCTTCATTCCTCTTTTCCCCTTTGGGGTACTCTCAGACTTTCAAGTCCGCATGGATAGTGTTGACCAGAAGCCCAAAAATGTGAGAATTTGATCCTGTGGGATCATTCCAGGTTTCTTGGGTTGGCCCTGGTTTTCGAAGGGCAACCTGGAAAGCAGGCTCCTCCTGCTGGCTCATGAAGTATGTCTTTCATAGGAATGCATAATATTGGGCTACCAAAATGGAGCCAACATTCTGATTTTAGGTGACTAACTCGTGTCAGAGGCAAGAAAAGCTTATGGCTGTGGGCTACCAACATAGCCACTTACCATTCAGCTTGAACCATTTTTGTGGGCTATGCATTATTCCTCACTCATCCCCGTTCTGACTACTGCTCTACCTCTGGTTGACAGTTCTCAAGGGCTGAGGCCACACTGAGGATGTCTGGGACCTGTATTGCCTCTGGTTGTGGTGGTATCATCAAACTTTTCTGGGCTGGTCTTAAGCCATACTGGATAAAGACAGATGATTTTGAGCAAATAAAACTGTTCTTCTTGCTCTACTCCCAGGCCTCTTGCCTGTCCTTACTGTGGTGGGGTGTGGAAGGCAAGGCTGTGATATAACCAACATTGAAAGTGATCACATTCTAGAAATGATGTGATTGTAGTCTAAAAATTTCAATATAAGATACGATCGGAAGATACGTTGTCCTATGTTTATGCTATAAAATTCAAGACAGTAAATTTACCAGAAAAGCAAAGATGACTCACATTTTCCTGCATACTCTAAAGAAGACTTTAATTTATAGTCATATCAAAAAACACAATAACAATTTTGAAGAAAGTCATTGAAAGCTAGTATTCATGGGACGAATGAAGGATGATACAGTGTCATGAGAAATAATGTAATTAGTGTTAAATAAATAGTACAGTGAACTGCAGAAGAAACAAGATCTGTGTTCATTGATAAATAACCACATCTCATAGGGTTTCAGGAGTCTTATATTTTTAATAAAATTGCTTGTATAGACAGGGAGCCCCACGCAAAAAAAAATATATTTTCCTGCATGCCATACACCATATGCATATGCATTCCTATGAAAGACATAGGAGTAGACTTGGCTGAGAGAAACAACAAAGAGGAATCTGGAGTTGATGGATAATTCCTTGGCTTCTGAGCCTCATCCTTGAGACTGAAATCAGATATCTGAGAATTCTGAGGCTAAATTGAAGCAGGAAGGACATACTGAAGACAAGCTAAGACTGAAGTATTGCCAGGGTGAAGAGCAAGAATTGTCACTGAGCAAAGAAACATCTTAACCGGGAAGGTAGTAACTTACTTCAAGTTTGCTGGTTGAGGTTGGGCTAGAAATACAAGAGCTAGTGGTAAAGTTGGTGGTCAGAAAGTTGGAACAGGTTGGGGCAAAGCATAGTGAGCATTTCATTTGCACAGTTTAGAACTAAGACCAGTAGCAGTGTGACCTGTGGAAACCCTTTTATGTCAGGTCTGGCCAGGGGCATGGGGCAGAAATGGCACATTAGAGAAACCATGATTAGCTAAACATGATAATTAAGGTTATTTGCTCCTTAAAGGCATGAATTCACTTTTATTTGTAATTGGAATCACATACTCTATCTCATTGCCTAAAATATAGCAAAAGCATAGGAAATGCTTGTTGGATGAATGAATAAAAAAGCTCAATAGAAAGAACAAGGTTGTTTGATTATGAGGATTAGAAAAATGCAGAAAACACATCTATCAAAGTTGGTTTAAATTTCCATGAGAATGTTCTCTTCCTCTTAAGTTGGAAAAAAATGAGTCAACATAGTCAAATTGGAATTTGAAATCATAGGAGGCAAAGATCAGCACAAGGGCAATGTCCTTCTATAGGAAAGTCAGGCTAGGGTTGTGTTTCTCCTGAAGGCACTCATTCTCACAAAAAGATGAGACTGAATCCAGAGGTTGACTAGAAGGTAAAGCTTTCTGTTACTATTGGTGGTACAACTTTTCTTCTGGTTCAAGACACAAGAGTTAACTACAACTTTCCATTATGGTCTCCCTTATGTTTCTCCCAGAGAGTGAACAGTTCTATTTTCATCAGTAAGTTTCCCTGAAATTCCCGTTTCTCTGATTCTGGTGATAAGACAGAATCACACAACTCCATCTGGTCCTGCATCTGTGTGTCACCATCTGCCTGTCCCTGCAGTGGGAATAATCTTGTTCTCTGCAGAGTTTTCTGTGCTAGCCCTGTAGATGTGGCAATCAAGTCCTCACCTTGGATTCTGCTGCTTGGTGAGTCTGTTGTCATTTTGAGTTGTGTTTAAGTATTTATTACCCATAGGATGAAGGTAGAAAAAGTAGCTGCTTATCTATTCTGACAACGTGTCCAAAAGAGAGAGCCTACAGAAAACGAAAAGCTAAACAATAGATTGATCTGCATCCTAATTCCTTCCCTCCCTGCCAAGCCTATTCATTTACTGGTGGTAATTACATGTTGGGATCATATTGGTCATGTCTTTAAAATTGATTTATGTTGTTAGCTAGTTAGTGTAAAGATTCTATGCAAAAACTTCTTTAAGAGCACATTTTCCCCAAACCTACTTTATACAGCACATAGGGAATGTACTTATCTTTGTAGCTGTTTTGTCATCCACCAACTCTATTTTAGTCAATTTGCATCCATTTAATTTATCTCAAAATACACACACACAAGATTCTTTTATAACTTACAATGTAAACTGTAGTACAGTATTTGACTGTGATTTTACAGAATAGTGACCCCACCAGGTGGCCACTATTCACTATCTTGTTGTTGTCCAGGTAAGGCTGCTGTGATGTCAATCATTTACTGAACAATGCTTCCCTATGGGAAGAAGTTCATGGCTCACCCAAGGCATGAATAGCTGAAGCTCCAGATCTGAGTCTCTATACCCTTTCATGTCAATGAAAATAGAACAAGCCACTATTAATATTCTACAGGATGGCCCCTCTCTCCACCCATTTCTTGATGAGAATCCACACTCAGCCTTTTATCTACATGTGCTACTTTCCCTGCCTCCTTCATTCAGCAACCTCTCTCCAGGATTTACTCATAATATACAGGTGTGCCCTAGAATTCACAGAACTTCATAAACACTATCAAAATTAAAATGCTTGGAAGGAGTAGAGAAGAGCACAGTGCTCACATGAACTAGTTCGGTAGTATAATTCCTGAATACTAAGATTGATACACACAAATTCTGTGGAATAACTGCCAGAGTCCACCCACAATGCTTACTTCATATTTGAAACCTGGCTGTGTTGAGAATGAGGACAATTTGGTTTTCACAAATGAAGCAAACATGTATGTAATTATAGTGTTTCATTAATGCTATCATCAAGCACTTGATAAGGAAAAAATTGTTTTAACTGAATTTATAATATAAATTATGATCTCCAAACAGTGTGCTGGATGATTTAAAATCAGAATAGGTATAAATAGTAAAATATTGATTCCATTTAAAAAACATATATTGTGTTATTTATAAATTTTCTACCAGTTAATTCAAAATTTAAAAATACATGTTATTGAGACTTCTCTTTAATAATTTACTACAACAAAATAAGGTATGATATATTTTCTATCATAGAATTGATTAATTTTATTTTTATTGCTCTCATTTGTATGGATCAATATTGATTTTCTTCTCTTACCTCCAATTTCTTTAGAGTTTATCAGAGTCTGGCTCAGTGTGCCTTTCAGTGTCTCCTTGTTATGCACCATTAAGGCCATCTCTGAGGCTGATTCAGGAGTAAGGAAGGATGTTACATGTCTGCTTTCAAGAAGGTGCAGTTATGTGTTCATTTTTAGGACATTTAGAATTCATGCTTCAGATTATTGTAGATGGCACATTGCAGAACCTGAAACTGTTCATGTTGTTTTCATTCCCTGCAAAAATAGAGCAATTTATTTTTTCCTGGTAAGATGAGGTCTATTAGTCTTCTACAATTTCCGGGAACAGAAAATTTAGAGTGCATTTTTCCCCTAATTTTCTGACTGTTATAAATTGAAAGCAATATAACTTAAAGCAACACATTGAAAATAGATATAAAAAATTGGCAGGCAATGTAGTTTAACATTATTGAACACTTTAAGAACTAGGCTGAGGGCATTCCATGGATTATCTAATTGATTCTTTATAGCAACCTTGTTTGCAGATCCTCTTCTTGTATTAATTTTACAGATATGCAAATTGAGGCTTAGAGAAGTGATTTTCCCCACTGGAAATGGATCTGGTTAGCAAGTCAGGGACTCAAATGTAGGCTGTTTGGCTCCACAAACACACTGTTAATCTCTATGCTATATAGTTGCATTGAACAATTGCCTGAGACTAATTTCCATAGTAGCTTGTTTAAGCATTTAAACCACAAGAAATCACTTAACCTTGTTAAGTGACTTTAGAAAGTTTTAGACCTTGGTACAATCTCACTTACAGATACATTACTGTTATAATTTCCATTTCAACTGTTCTCACAAAATATTTATATAAAACTAGGAAAATAGGGACACAATATGTAGCGTTTGTGTCTCCACACACACACTAAACATTGTAAAAAGTGAGAGACTGAAAAGTGAGAGAAAGTAAAAGGTCGTATTTGAAAGTGTGAGAAATTTTAGCATGCGAATATATATGAGAGAGATGAAGGGATCAGTATCTTGTTGCATGCCTGTAACTTATGCATCACTCATCTACCTAATTGGAAACTCTTGTTAACCAATCAGAGTATTCCTGTTTTGATACTCCCTAATACCAGTGTGTATAACTGTAGACTTGCAGACTTCTGTTGGAGGTTCCTTTCCCTTCCAGTAACTTTAGGAAGCCCCCAAATTGTCTAACACATGCTCAGAGCTGCCTCAGGTTGCTGTTGGCTTTATTTATGTCCCTTCACCCTGGACTATATTGCTTGATGCCTCCTTTGGTTGATGTACTTATCTCGCCTCTTGAGGGATGCTTGTCTTTATCCATGTTTCAAGGTCTAGGAAATTGATCCTTTGCTTGTTTCATAGAAGACAGGCTTCTGTTTCACAGAAGAGAGGCTTGGGCGTCAGATGGGCCTTGTATATGGTCCATATGGGAACTCATTGCAGAATTTATCCAAACAGCTTTTTCAGTTATACTTACTGACTTTTCTGTTTCAAGACACACTCCCCAGGATCGGTGGTTTGGGTCAAGTTCGGTAACAGCCACCATGCCACCCTGTAAATAATAAATCCCTTCAGAAATTCTTAGTCCAATTCACCATGCCTAAGGCCTTTTTCCTCCAAATTGAATTGTCTCCCAGGAACCCTAGAATACACCTTGTTAGAATCTCTTGGTTCTTCCTTCTTCTTTATGCCTAACTATAATCACAAATGTTTTGAGTTATTTTATCAGGAGGATTCTATCCCCTTTGCAAATTAATGGATGCAAATAGGAACGGAATTTGAAGGAGGTGAGTCAGCTATCTATACATGCTTGTATATGGCCCATCCGGGAACTCATTACACTGTTAAAATGTATTCTCTATTGAATAAATCTGCTTGTTGGCCAGTAAGGGGAAAAAAAGAAGTGATTTATTTTACTACTGTATCTTGTTGCAGTATTTGTGCTTTTTAAGATTTTGCACAAATATTACAACAGGATTCAGTAAAAATAAATTAGTAAAAATCTTGAAGCAAAGATTTTTTGCTTTGCTTCAAGATTTTTTGTGATGGTAAACATCATTTTGAAGGCATCATCCTGAAGGGAACATGATACTCATGGTGAAGATAGGCTTAAGCCTAAAATATTTACTGAACAAACTTATTGCAAGTCTTCTTCACTATTAGTACATGAAAACTTTAGTGTTTTTGTTGTTGTTGTTGTTGTTGTTGTTTTGTAAACAGAATTTAGTGTAAATTGAGTCTGACTTAAACCTCAACCAAGGGAGTAAGTTATTGATATCTTGGCAGTCTGCTTTTCACTGCTTGTTCGGGCCCTTCTTGTTTTGTGGCTGGAGGACTTTTATCACAATGACATTTTTGCTG
Source organism: Rhinopithecus roxellana (assembly GCF_007565055.1). Classification (NCBI taxonomy): domain Eukaryota; kingdom Metazoa; phylum Chordata; class Mammalia; order Primates; family Cercopithecidae; genus Rhinopithecus; species Rhinopithecus roxellana. Next base: position 119,599,946 of record NC_044562.1, read on the forward strand.
ATCTGTGTCACTTCCATCTTCTCAATTTTGTCCTAAAAGAGATGCTGAGATAGTTGGTTTTTTAAACCAAAGTTGCAAAGTCAATAGTGCCTGGTAGATTATGCTCAAGAAATGTTTGTTTAATCCAAATTTGAATAAAAGTTGTAATTTGGTGAATCAAAGTTTAAAATAAACAAATCTTTCCAATGATCTAACTAGCCAAACCCAAGCTCCTTGTTGTGCCTGTCTCACATTTATCCGTCTTCGTATTCTTATTATTTCTCAGAAAAGATTCTTCCCTCATTTCAATTAAACCCAATAAATTCAACTCAAGTAACCCAATCAACCCAACTGGTCCAATCCAATGAATTCTTTTTTATTCTACTTCATTCCAATAAGCCTTGCTGAGCACTTGTGCACACCAGGAGCTGCTTCATACATCTTAGTAATTTCCATTTTAAAATCTAGTACTGTTTCAATTTGCCCTGAATGTTGATTTATCTCTATCAACAGAAATTATTTAATTTTACAACCTTGTGCAAAACTGGCTTTGTTTCAAAGGTTACCCAGAACCTTTAGGACTAACTAAATTTACACACTCCAGACTAAATTATTATTAATTTTTCTAATATTTCTTAGTTTCTAAAGTATTTTTCTTTTCTACTATCTAATCAAGCTTAGTGTAATGATTTCTTTCCCTCCTTAGAGGCCTCAGTAAGTCCTGAATAATTGTTGAATAAGAGTGGAAAAAATTTGTGTCCTTCTGGGAGGGCCATTGACTACAAAAATGAAAAAAAAAAGAAAGAATAGTATGAGTCTCTTTCATAAATACAAGCATTGCTTTCAGTTAGTAGAGCCAAAAGTACAGAGCCTGGTACTATAATAAGGAACTAAGAATTAGAATATTTTACAAAGGAATCTGAGGGTTTGTTGTGATATTTAGACAGTAGAGTTCACTTTGTACAGAATTTGGCATAAATTGAATCTGACTTAAACCTCAACCAAGGGAGTGAAGTTACTGATATATTGGCAGTCTGCTTTTCACTGCTTGTTCAGGCCCTTCTTATTTCATGGCTAAAGGAGTTTTATCACAATCACATATTTAAAGTGGGCATTGTAATAACCAGCTGGGTTTTTAAATTTTTTTAATTTTAAATTTTTATGCCTTTATTATAATTGTACCTATTTATGCAGTACATGTGATATTTTAATACAACCTACTGTATGTTTAGCTCCAGATATTCATAGTGCTAGAGTAGGGCTGAGAAGCAAATTTGTGATGAGAAAGGTCATTTTGAAGGGTCATCCTGAAGGGAACTATGGTTTTAAAACATTGAATGATAAATGTAACGGAAGAGCTCATTATATATAAGATTAGAAAGGACTAGGAAAATTTATGTCTGAAGGAAGAAAATAAGAAATGTCAAACACATTCATACTTTCAAGTGTTGGCTATATTAAGGTTTGAAATGGTGATGTGATTATGAGAACCAGCTAAAATAAGCTCAAGAAATATTTTATGTGAATTTCTGTATCTTCTTTAAACTATTTTGTTATAGAAAGTTTTAAGCTGTTAATAAAGAAGTCAATAGTTCAATGAACCCCCATTTTACTCATTGCCTAGATTTGAAAATTACAACTCACAGCCAATTCTTTTTTTTAAGCCTATATTCCCAGCTCTTAATTCTTCCATTTGTTCCTTAAATATTTTAATGTGTACTTCTAAAAGTACATAAATTCAGTACAATTGTCCTATCATAAATTTAATACAATTCTTGTCATAAATTCAATACAATTGTCAGACAACATTAACAATACTTAATACCATCCACTGTTTATATTACTATCTTAAAAATGTTGTAATTTGTTCATAGTTTATTATTTGAATCACAGTCCAGAGAAGGTCTAGACATTGCAAATGACTGCCTTCTTTTCCCCCTTGTAATTCACTTGTTGCAGAAATGGAATTAGTTTTCTCTAGAGCTTTCTGCAATCTGGATTATGCTGATTGTCTTTCCATGGTGTGTTTTACATATTTATCAGTCCCCTGTAGTGGCTGATTCATCTGATTCATGTTCAGATTATGTGCATGTGTATATGTATTTAATATATATTTTCTTTTGGCAGGGAGGCAAGACTACTTTGTGGGAAGTGTTGTGTTCCTTCATCAGAATACATATGTGGTTATCTTTTCTTTTTGTGATATCAACAAATATGGATGATGAACCCCTAGTTCCATAACTCATTGTTAAATGGTGATACTCCAATTCTAAAATTCCTTCTTCATTTATCAGCTGCAATATTTCTATTAAGATAAACTTCCTTTCATCTACCTTTGAATTATTCATTGATACTATTTACATAAGAAAAGAAGGACAAAGAATCTTTTCATTTATTTGCTAATTTCAAAATAATGATTTGGTTTACAAGTAGCCCTCCATGGTGACCAGTTATTTATATTATCTTAAACTCTTGAGTTTAAACTTTCTGATGTGTGTCAATTAATTAGTTATTATTCTTAATGATACACAATTAAAAATATGCTTTAAATGTTGCTTTTATCTGTTGGTGTCTCATTGAAGCACTTGGCAGCACCAAAATGGGAAAAAAGCTGTTAAATAAGAGTAGTGTACAACTTGCAGAATGTAGTTAGCAAAAGAGGCAACCTTTTCTTGCCTCTACAAAATTCTGTATTCATGCTTCTTTTAGAACTTTGGAAGATGTTTTGTTTGTGTTAAAGGACTAAAATATCCAGGTAAGTAGACATTCTTAAGGAGCATCTACAACTTTTGGTAAAATATAAAGGTCAGAAGCAATAAAAATATATTTTACATTATATTTGTTTAATGTATATTTTAATATACACGTTAATGAATTTTAACATTGTATAGAATGTGTAATCATCCCCAAAATAAAAAATTAATTCTAAAAGTTTTCCCATTTCCCTTTACAACCAATAACTTGTCTATATTCCCAATCCCTGGCAACCTCTGATCTGATTTTTGTGCCTATGGTTTTGGCTTTTCCAGAAGGTCATTTATATAAAATATAATAGAAACTTAGAGTATTTTTGTTGCCTTTTGTGTTTGGAGTCTTTTACCTAGCATAATACTTTTGAGATCAATCCAGGATGTTGAACATGTTAGTAAACTATTTCTTTTTCACTGCCAAGTAATATTTCATTGTATGGCCACAGCACACTTTGTTTATCCAGTTGATCGGCATTTAATGGGATTTCAATTTTTGGCAATTATGAATAAAGCTGCTATAAAGATTTGAATGTGAGTCTTTGTGTAGGCATTCAATTTTGTTTCTCTTAAGTATATACCTAGGAGGAAAATTAGTAGGTTATGATAAGTGTATACTTAACTTGATAGATAACTATCAAACTATTTTCCAAAGTGTTTGTACTATTTTGCAATTCCACCAGCAACATATGAGGGCTCTAGCTGCTTTTCTTGTAACCAGCATTTGGTATTATCAGTCTTTTCAATTTTAGTGATTTTATTAGGCTTGTAGTGGTATCTATTTGTTGTCTTACTTGAGTTTTAAGAGATTTTTTTCTATGATTTCTCCTAGAAGTTTTATAGCTTTAGGTTTTACATTTAGGTCTGTGATGCATTTTGGGTTTTGTCTTTTTTTCCTCGCCTTGTCTTATGGTTCTGAGATTTTGATTTTTGTTATTGTTGTTTGTATGACTTAAGGTAAGGGTAGAGGTTCACTTAATTTGCATGTTGATGTACAATTGTAGCGGAATCATTTGTTAAAATTGAATCTTTTTCCCATTGAATTATACCAATACTTTCGTAAAACTGATCATGTATGTGTGTGTTTCTTGATTCTGATTCTATTCCATTGAGCTACGTGCTTATCTTTATGCCAATATTATACTTTCTTGACTAGTGTAGCTTTATAATTTTGAAATCAGGTAAAATTTGAGTCCTCCAACTTACATCTTATTATTAAAAATTATTTTATGTCTTCTTGGTCTTCTGAATGTTCTAATGTGTTTTAGAATCAGCCTTTACATTTTTACAAAAAAGTCCTGCTGAGATTTCGATTAGAATTGCATTAACTTTCTAGATCAATTTGGGAGGAATTAACTAACACCTTATTGATATTAAATCTTCTGATCTTTGAGCACAGTGTTTCTTTGTATTTACTTAGATCTACTCTAAATCCCTCAACAGTGTCTTGTAATTTTAGGAGTACAAGTTTTTCACATTTTAAAAGTTTTATCCCAATATTTCATGTTTTTTCATGCTATTGTAAGTGATATTTAAAAAACTTTAGTTTCTAATTACTTGTTTTCAGTATATAATTATATTTGAATGCATTGATTTAATAAATGAATATTGGTATTGTACATGAATTGTGTATCCTTTAACTTTACTAAACTCACTGGTAGTTTGTTGGATTCTTTGTGGTTTTCTATGTAGATGATTATGCCATCTGTGAATAGAGACAGTTTTCTTTCTTCCTTTTAAGTCTATATGCCTTTTATTTCTTCTGTCTTCATGGCTTAGTTTAGGACCTCTGGTGCAATGTTGACTAGAAGTAGTAAGAGAGGACCTTCTTGCTTTGCTTCCAGTCTTAAGAATGATGTTAGTTTTATGTATTTTATAGATACCCTTTATTAAGTAGAGGAAATTCCTTTTACTTTCTAGTTCACTGAGAATTTTCATCATGAATCGGTGTTAAATTTGGTCAAATGCATTTTCTGCATCTACTGAGATGACCATATACAGAGTTTTATTTTTTTAGTCTATTGTTATGGCGAATTACATTAATCGATTATTAAATTTTGAACCAACCTTGTATTCTTAGGAAAAACACTAGTGGATCATGATATTTTACTCATTTTATATATAGATAGATTTGATTTGCTAATGTTTTATTAAAGATTTTTGTACCTATATTCGTCAGAGATAAACTTGGTCGGTAATTTTTTTGTGCATGAAGTTCTTGTCTGGTTTTGGTATTTGGATAATGCTGGCCTAGCAAAATGAAATTGGAATGTATTAAATTTTCAAAGGTTGTGTCTACATACAGCTAAATAAAATAGAGTTCTGCAAGTTTAGTTGGCAATTTTAGACTGCATACTTGTGGCCAAAATTTAAAAATTAAATATTAAGTTTTCTATTTCTCCCATGATAATATTTAATAACATGGTACTGTATTGCACTTGGGAAAACACTCAGCCTGGCCTTTGATCCTCAGTAGATGCTTGGTAAGTATTAGCTACTGATAACAGTATAATAGTAATAATTACAGTGACATAACCATCATATTTTGAATGTATGCTATACAGAAAATAGTTTTATATAGAGCATCTCAGCGAAGACTGGACATAACACATTTATACCCAATTATGTGGCAACTTACTACAAAATTATTTTGATTTTAATAAAATTGTAGAGGTAAGAAATACATTTAGTATAGCTCTTGGAATTCTAACATTGACAAACATTTTTTGTTGTTGTTGAGACAGAGTCTTGCTTTTTCACCCAGCCCAGGCTGGAGTGTAGTGGCATGATCTTGGCTCACTGCAAGCTCAGCCTCCCGGGTTCAAGCAATTCTCCTGCCTCAGCCTCCCAAGTAGCTGGGACTACAGGCGCGCACCACCATGCCCAACTAATTTTTTGTATTTTAGTAGAGGTAGAGTTTCACCGTGTTGGCCAGGCTGGTATCGAACTCCCGTACTCAGGCAATCCACTCATCTTGGCTTCCCAAAGTGCTAGGATTACAGGCGTGAGCCACCACACCCAGCTGACAAACCTTTTAAACATTTCTAAAATGCGACTTTTTTTTCTATGGCTATCACAATGCTAAGGTAGCAGAAAAGTAATAGTTTTTATTTTTATCTTAACATTAATTTTCATGAGAAGGGAACAGTAGAAGCTAACAGCATCAAAATCTGGTAAACTTCCCACTGCACTCTTTCCTGATGGATCCTAGTGATGCTTAAAGGTGGGTGTCTAAGAATCAGCAGCATCAGCATCACTTAGATGTTAGTGATGCAAATTTATGCCTGGACCCTGGACACTAAATAAAAGGAAAGAGGAGAAATCTGTGTTTTGACAAGCTGGTAATTCTGGTGTTCACTAAAGCTTGGGAAACACTAGCTGGGTATATAGTCATCAGGGTATGAGGTGATTGGAAACACTAAGAGTTAAAATGAAGCCTTTAGAAGAGAGCTGGTTCTCTCTGTGTTGTTAGATGCAGTCTGAACTGCAGAGAAAGAAACAGTTACTTGTAGCAGGTAGCATGCTCAAAAACACGATCCCTCTCTTTTTTAATTTTCCTCACTTATGCTTCTGCATAACGTGATGCTGAGGGAAAAAAAGCAGAATTTACAGAAGCATAGAGAAATTTGCTTCAAAATGAGATTCAGAACTCTAGGTGCTCTGTCTACAGGTCCTTCTCCTAAGACCAGCACATTCTACTGTCAAATCCCTGCCAAATATTTGAAAACTTGCCAATATTTAATAGGCTTGTTTTTTTTTCTAGGTACATATCCTTTGCTGTTTCTCTTCAAATTATAAGTCCAGTAGAATTTACAAATAAGCTAATAGTTCAAAATCCAATCTAGAAAGGAGAAGATGAACAATAGTAAAATCCTCTAATGCCAGCTTCGTGATTTTATTTCTCCCCCCTCACAGCTTGCTTGATTTTACTTATGTTATCTAATTCTTTAATTATTCTATATTGTGTTCTAAAGAACAGTGTGTTCTTCCCATTGTGCACATTGCATCATTATACTTATCAATTAAGTCAAAGGAGCTTGACGATCAGAGCCTTCTAATTTAGAAAGATATTCTGAGAGAAAAAGAAATAGAGGATGATTCATTCTTGCAGGTATTTGCAGTTTAAATTACCTAAAAACAATGACAGGCTACTTGTGACTTACCTGATATTAGGACTTTTACTAGGCAAATAATAGATTTGAAATAATGCTAGAAAATATTTTTACGTGAAAGATTATATGCTGTCTTCTCATAATTAAACAAAATAGAATCTGAAATCCAATCTCCTTGGCTTTGTACAGTGGGAATCAAGGATTCTTTTTATTATTATTAATCTGATAACCAAAATTAGTTTACACAGTAGTCTGGCTGCTCAGAATAGAAAATGGATTTTATTCATTGATTTATTTAGATAGAAATTACTCTTTGGCATTGTAAAAGAGATAAGGCATTTGTGGCACTATTCAATGGATTATTTCAAGTTATGTTGCTGTGTATTAGAAACTAGATTTTTCTGTCTGAATAAATTATTCATTAGTGAAATGTTATTCATAGCAAAGAGTCTTGCACATCCAGGGGTCACTAAATTGCAGAGTATTTGAACACTGCCTAATGAAATGTACTCTAAAAAGTCAACAGGTATGTATAGAGTACCTACTATGGTTAAGAACTGTGAAGAGTCTTTGATTTTGCCCTATTTGCAAACTAACAAGTTAGTCTGCCACACAAGAACCCTGGAACTTTATTAGTCAGCACTGCAGGGAGGATGGGCTTTATGTTTGCATTGGTTCAGTTTCCTTCCACCCCATCATCTCCCATCAAGTCCCATGGGGGTTGTGGAGTGACCCAGGTGGATGATGCACACACAATGGGTTTGCATCATAGCTGAGGAACACTGAATTTAGGAAACTGTCAATCTCGTGAAGAGCCTGCTTGCTAAACCTCCCCAACATTTGCTCTGTGGAGAGATATGTTGATCTTTACTCTGCTCAGAAAACAAATTGCCCTCTGCCCCGGAAGGGGAGATACTACCTCTACCTTCCAAGGTTGTTTGCTGTACAAACATCATTGGGAATATAGGGGAAGAATGTGCAGAAATACCATGAAGAATTATCTGTCAGTGTTATGCACTTATTACACTAGATGCTGTAAGGGATAAGAAAAGGGGAAAGATACAAATACTGTGCCTTGGTCTTGATGGGAGGAAACCTAATACACTGGAAAGAGCTTCTTTGGGAAATCACACAAATGGAGGCTCCAGTCCCAGCTCTGTTACTAACAGCTGTCTGATTTCAGTCTGTTTTTTTTTTTTGTTTTTTTTTGTTTTTTTTTTTTCATTCTCTGAACCTCCATTCCTTCATCTCTAAACTGGACACTATATCTATCTTCATGGATTTTTCTGAGGATGACATGAAATAAATATATGACAAATTATAGGCATTCATTGGCTGATATAATGAAAGTATTAAGAGGCTAATGAAAGCTGGTGTTCATTAAGAGCATTAGTGCTTACAAATAAGGAAAACGAGAAGAATATACCACCCTGTGCTGAACATAACTCAACTTGTCTTTCAGGGGAGGGAACCAGAGCCATTCTTATGCAACACTGATGTTAGACGAGAAGGCCACTATATCTTATTAGGTATGCTAAAAAATTTGTTGTTAACTTTAATTTTTCTGTCTTGTTCACCAAAAATTGAATGTATAAAGTGTTTTAAAATATTTTAAAGTAATGGTTTAGCTACTTCAAGAATTTTGCAAAATGTTGGAGAGGGCCCTGGAAAATGAAATGCCCCACAGCATACAATACCCTTGAATTTCCTCAGCAATGGTAGACTCAAAGGAAAAATTCTATATTGATAGAGGTGAGCCAATAAAACACTTGCCTTGTTAGGACAGCTGACCATAGCTGATGAATAGCAACATACTATATAGCCCTTCTGTATAGGAGGACTTTATGATGACTCAATAACAACTTGAAATAGAAAAAGGAGAGTTTGCCAGGAGGTAATAAGAAGCTAGATATCCCATCATCATAATTCTTTTTGCATAACTGTACCCACTCTCTATAAAATCAAGTGCTGTGAAAGACAGATTGCATGCCATTGACACTTGGAAGCATGTTGTCACAAGCAATTACAGCATGCCACATTAAACAGCCATGTGCTGTGTTATGTCTTAGGCCACACACTGCAATGTTCTCCTTTAATATTTAAAATGAAGTTGGTTTCATTTTTCAAGTAACTGGGACTTAAACATTTACTGAAGACTTTAAATAGCAAGGCCAACATTTTAATACTTAGACTAACACAGTCTGATCATTTAAGAATAGGACTTAGAAGTCGATTATGAAAAACATTTAATAAAAAAGTAATCTGCATACTTTATTAGAAAAATGAGTCACTAGAAAAACTGAGAGTAAAATGTCTGGTTTACAGGGATGTTCTATTGCAGAAATCTTGATTTACAAATATCTTTGAAAATCAACTAAAAACTCTTTTGTATCCAAACAGTATCCACCAACAAAACTAAGCTAAGATGATCTTTTGTGGTAGTATTTACACATTAGAATGAATTTGAATCCCCTTGAATCTTTCTTAGACCAGCTTTATTATGACAATACTCACCACCACTACCTCCTCCTCTGGAATATCTTAATGCCAGGTCTTGGTATGAGTTCTTCATATCTTAACTATTTAAAGTTTGTTTATTTGTATTTTAGATAATTAATTGATTCATATAATTTGTTACCAGACATTTTCAGAGATGCATGGTAAGAAGTCCCCCTCCAGTTTCTTGCTCTTTCCCACTAAATTCCCATTGTTCTCAACCCCTAAAGAAGTAGTCACTGTAATTAGTTTCCTGTCATCCGCCAGAGATTTTTAAATATGCAATTAAATGTAAGACGCTGTCTATTTCCACACAGCCTCACAATACAGTGCATTCTCCAACATAAAATGATTTACACATTAGCATTTTTATTGCCATTTTATAGATAAAACTGGGGAACTGTGAAGTTTCATAACTTGCTCAACACCATCTAACATAAAATCGAAGGTGAGAGGATTTAAATTGAAATCTATTTGTCTAACTGCAAAATCCATATTACTCCCCTATAAAACGCGAACAACTTACTTGATCATGGCTGAAACTGAGAGGGCCAAGTGGCCTTTCCAAGGACACAAAAGGAGGGGATGCAGATCCAGAATTAAGAATGAGTCTTCTGATGCTTTCCTACTATTCTTTCCATTATATCATGCAATTTCTTTGGATATTTCATTTTCTGTTAATGTGAATTTCTATGTGTCTTGCCTTCCCATTAGAAGAAAATGCAAACAATCTTTCTAGCATTTTTTTTTTTTTCATTCTCTGGGCCTTTAAAAGGTACTTTAATTAGTTCACTATCAGTATATTTTTAAATTTATTTTTAAATTTATGTAACAGTAAAATCCACATTTGTGGTATACAGTTGTATAGATTTTGACAAATGTTTAGGGTCCTGTATTTACACAACAGTCATAATATGGAACAGTTCCATCAACTCCCCATATTTCTTCAGACTGCCCCCTTGATGTTAGCACTCCTTCCCGCTCCAACCCATGGTAACCACAAGTCTGTTTCTATCCATCTAGTTCTGTCTTTTCCAGAATGCTAAATAAATGGAATGATATAATATGTACTTTGGTTGGACTTCTTTCAATTAACAAAGTCCATTGAGATTCACCAATATTGTTGCATGAATCAATATTTCATTCCTTTTGTATCAACGAGTAATATTCCATTGTAGCAACATTCCAGTTTGTTTATCCATTCTCCAGTTGTTTCAGGTTTTGATGATTATGAGTAAAGCTGCTATAAACATTTCTATACAGGTTTTTGTGAGAACATAAGTTTTTGTTTCTCATGAGTTAATACCTATAAGTAGGATTGCTGGGTCATAATTAGTATATGGTTATTGTATAACAAGCCACCTTACAGTCTCCCAAAGTGGCTATACTATTTTATATTCCTAATCAGAGTATTTGAGACTTCTAGTTGCTCTGCATCCTCATCAGCTGTGGTGTTCCCTGAGCTTCTTGAATATATGGTTTATTGTGTGTCATTAATTTTGAAAACTTCTAGTCCATTATTGTTTTCCAAGTATTCTACCTTGTTCTCATTCTTACTTCTGTGATTGCATTATGTGCATGTTAGATGGTTTGATAGTGTCCCAAAGCTCCTGGATGCTGTTTTATTTTATTTACTTTTACTTTCTTTGTGGTTTATTCTGTGTCATTTCTATTGACCTATCTTTAAGGTCACTACTGTTTTCCTCAGTTTTTTCAAGTCTAGAAATGAGCTCATCATAGGCATTCTTCATTCCTCTTACTGTGATTTTTATTTCTAGTATTTCAATTATTTCTTATGATCTTCAACTCTGAAGTTTTCCTTCTTACCCTACATGTTTCCCCATTTCTTTTAAATCTTTATTTATTTTAACTTTAAATATAGCTAGATATGTTTCCAATATCTGTGTTATACCTAAGTCTGATCCTGTTTAATACTTTTTCACGCTGATCGTGTATATTTCTTGATTTTTCATATGCCTCATTATTTTTATTTTTAAAGCTTCATTTTCATTTTTATTATATATGGCAAGAGAGACTAAGGTGAATAGTTTTATGCCTGGAAATGGACATGCCTTTCCTTCTGCTAAGTCTTTAGTGTGGGGATTTGAGCCAATCTAGTCTGGAGTTGAGCTGGCTTTGGATTTGTTATTGTTGGATACCTTGATAGAACCATAGGCTTCAAATTCCTCTTGGTATATTTTGTGTTTAGGATGGGAGCCAGGTTTTCTCAATATCTGTTCCATCCTCAGCCTTGGGTCTCCCCTATCAGCTTTGTCTTAGATCATTTCTTCCCTACTGTCTTGTCTCTCTTCTATTCCTCTTCCAGAAATATTCTACTGTTGCTTCTTATTCATTGCTTGTCTTCCTGGTGGTGAGAATGTAATGTAGGAGAAATTCTCTGTTGTTCTGATGACGCTTTAGCTTAAGCAGACAATGTTACCCTGGCTCTCAGGATTATAACTTAATCCTTAGTGTTTCTGATCCTATTCTGGTTATTGTTCTTAGCTCAGCCTGTGTTTCTGCCCTTCCTCTTAGTCAAGAGGTTTTTCCTATTTTTTTCTCCAGACAGAATTAGTTTTTACCAGGGCCCTAAGAGCCACCGTATTTGTCCTTCCTTCCCACCCCAAGGCTATGGTTCCTTTTGGGTGATAGGGAAGAAGGATATCTGTGTTCTTCCCACAGTGACTCATGTACCCCTCTTCCAGGCCTGAACTATGAGGAATGTTCTCTTTGGACTCACCTAGGTGTTTTGTTGTCTTTTTTTTTTTTTTTTTTCCCGATTTGGAGCACTTGGTGAGGTCCATGAAGAAGAGCTTGTAAGTAGTTGTAAACTTTTTGTTTTTCTCCTGCCCCAGGGGATCCACACTTTTCTCTAGCCCACATTGACTTTTACCAATTTGTTAACAATTAAAGCTAAATTCACTTAGTCTTCCTCTGGCAGCATCTGCCCTTGGTAAGAAAGTGGTAATGTTTTGTTTTTTTCTCCTTAGATTTTGGACTAGTTGGTTGACTTGTGACCCCAGTTCTCTGATTGGTTCAAAAAAGTATAAAACTTGAAGTTTCTGTGGCTTTTGTTGCTATTTTAAGAAGGTAGTGATATTTCACAACTAACTATATTACAAGTAAAAATCATAAGTGTCTCTCAATTTCAGTGTATATGTATGTGAAACAGAATAGTTGCACTTTCAATCAGACTTCATCTAAATGTCCCTCTTGGGGATGGCCACCCAGTAGGATAATTAATTGACTATGTGCCTCAAAACATCCAATTCATCAGGGAATTTATTCCTTACCCATTTAGTCATGTTCTCTGAATTTTCTTCAGAAAATGAGCAGAAAGCTAGAGGGCCTCAGATGATAGCATTGTAAGCACAAATGAAAACTGAGAGTTTTGAAGAAGATGTTTTTGGTGAAACAATATAACCTCCTTGTGAGTCGAATGTGCTCTGGTTCATAGACAGAAAATAGGGAACTTCCATTTGAAGTCTAGACTATTTTTCTCACTCACTTCATGGCAGATCTATAAACCATTTCTTCATGTATCTAGGGTTTTATGATCACCAATACAGAGAAACCAACTCATGACTTAATCCATTATTTCCCAGAAGAGCAGCTGTCTCAAGGACTTTAGAATTGCCTCTTCTGCACTGCAGGTGATTTAAGTGCTGAGCTCAATAAGTACCAATTTTCCAATTTTATACCACTTCAGACTGTGTTGATATTTGGCGTCTGAAGACCAAGTTATCCACTCATTTTTATAGTGTACAATTGAGTATCTACTATTGGTATGATACAGTTTAGAATTGGTAAAAATTTACGAGGACAACTAGTTATCACACATGATCATTTTTCATCTGAACCTTTTTAGATGATGTAGAAAGCTCCAGATAACAAATTTGTTTTAAGACATATCAGTATGGGAAATTTCATCCTTTTCTGCTTCAAAGTGCTCAAAGATGAGTTATTGCTGAATCTGTGAGAAAAATGTAGAATGTCATATCTTCTTTACATAAGAGTAAAAATATTTAGTCTAGTGCAATTGTTAAGGTGCTACTCTAAAATTTACATGCTTTGAGTCTGCGCTCTGTTCCAACACTAGTTTTATGTAAAAACTTGGGAAAGTCACTCACTCCCCTTCATCCCCACTTTTCTTGGCTCTGAGGTAAAAGTAATAATACTGGCTCTTTCAGCTTTTGATGATCAAACTATCAAGTTAGGTCCTAGGTTACATATTAACAAAGCTTTAAGCCAGTGCTAGCCAAGTAGTGGGCACTAAACAAATATGGGCTATGTTACAGTAGGTGGCTAGTCAGGCATGAGTGGGGCAGGAGAGGGCTCCCTCCACCCACCAGGAATGTCAGGTGACCATCAGGTGATGGTCAGGCAGTTGTCACATTGTGTGATGCTCTACGATAATAATTGGTCACATCCAGGGCCAGGGTGAGGCAGTTTCCCAACAGATAAGAACACCTAAAACTGGTAATCGGCAGCTTTCAGGGATTGGGCAAGTGGGCTGGAGCATGTGCATTAAGAGGCAAAATGGTGAAGTATGACCTTCTGGGGCCATTCCACTGGAAAGGGGAAGAAAATCTTGGGTGAGTTTGTATACAACTTCAGTAAACACACTGTGCATGCTCACCTCCAGTGCTAGCAGGCGCTGTGCATGTGGGTGGCTTACCCTAAGGGGAGAATAAAAGGAAAGGGGTGCAAGATGCTGGAGGTAGGCCAGTATATAGAATCCTAGGTTCAAGGTCAAACGGGGCACTTGACCTGCAAGACACCCACTCAGGCCTCTTCCAAGTGTACTTTCCTTTCTTTCATTCCTGCTCTAAAGCTTTTGCATAAACTTCCACTCCTGCTCTGAAACTTGCCTCAGTCTCTTTTTCTGCCTTATGCCCCTGAGTTGAAATCTTTCTTGTGAGGAGGCAAGAACTGAGTTTGCCACAGACCAGTATGGATTTACCACCAGTAACTTAGATAACTTCCACTGAGAACAACTAGTTTATAAATAAATTTATTAGAAAATCATAAATTTATTATTAATAAATTTATTAGAAAATAATAAATATCCTCAATATACCTTTTTTTACTTTCCCTAGGAAGTTAGATACAGTTTGTATAATACATGCCAGTTTTACAACTATTATTATATTAATTGCCTGTTTATGTCTTTGTTTTTCCTTCTAGACATTTGGCTACTTTACAGCAGTTTAATTATTTTTTTACTTATCAAATATAATGTAGAGCCTAGAGCTGTTATTACTATAACAGTAAAATCGATCATTTATTGAACATTATGCTAAGTGCTTTAGGTATATTGTCTTATATAATACTTTCAACTACCTTGGAAGATAGTTTAAAACACCTGGGGCACACACTTCTAGGGGAACCCCTATTTTCATGGGCTTTATCTCCAGGAACTCATGGTGAAGAACTGTGAAACATCCCCTTACAGCTCTGGCAAGGGGAGTGCGTGAGTATTCATCATGAGACACATCGAGAGTGTTCTCTATAACAAAGGTCTGCTCCTCGGGAGAAAAGGCTTGCCAGAGTGTTATCCCAGGTGAGGGAAAAAAAGTTCCTTCATTTTAGGCCTATTTAGCTTTCCTTTCTCATATAAGAGGGGGAAAAATGTTAACAGTAATCAGAGTTTTGACGGAATATATAGTAAACACTGTAGCCGGGGAATAGAGCAAATAGTAAAGGACTCTGGGAAAAATAGCTAGGCCATTGGAGAGACACATGTGAAGGTCACAGCCTAAAGACACAGGACCACTAAAAGACTGCGTTTTAATCAGAAGATTTTAGAATGCTGCCTCCCAACACCTTACTATTACATTCCATCACAATAACTGGGCTATAATGTAAAAACAGTGGATTACAGCTTAAGGAAGCCTAAAATTAAGAGAAGACAAAAAGAAAAGATCTGAGAAAAAATTTGAAATCTCTGGTAACACTAAGCACAATATAAATTATAGCTACATTAATATAAATCCTCACAGTAAAGGCTGAAATGTATTTTGGCTCCTATGTTCTATATCCCAATACAACATGGCTAGCTTTCCAAAAAAAAAATTACAAGGCATGCCAAAAGGCAAGAAAACCAGTCTAAAATACAAAGCAATCATATCAAACTGAGATATGACACAGATGGCAAAATTATCAGACGGCATGTAAAAGAACTATGATTAATATGCTAAGGGCTGTAATAAAATAAAAGTAGACAACATATGATAACATTAATAATTCAAGCAGAAAGATTTAAAAGGAAATATTAGAACTCAAAAACACTGCGAGAGAAATAAAGAATGCCTTCTGGCGGGGCGCAGTGGCTCAAGCCTGTAATCCCAGCACTTTGGGAGGCCGAGACGGGCGGATCACGAGGTCAGGAGATCGAGACCATCCTGGCTAACACGGTGAAACCCCGTCTCTACTAAAAAATACAAAAAACTAGCCGGGCGAGGTGGCGGGCACCTGTAGTCCCAGCTCCTCGGAGGCTGAGGCAGGAGAATGGCGTGAACCCGGGAGGCGGAGCTTGCAGTGAGCTAAGATCCGGCCACTGCACTCCAGCCTGGGCGACAGAGCGAGACTCCGTCTCAAAAAAAAAAAAAAAAAAAAAAGAATGCCTTCTATGTGCACATCAGTAGATTTGACACAGCTGAGGAAAGAATCAATGAGCTGGAAGATATGGTAATAGAAACTTCCCAAATTTAAATGTGGGGCAAAGGAGAATACAAACAAGATAAAACAGAACATCAAAGAATTTAGGACAATATCAAAGGGTATAACATATGTAACTAGAAAATTAGATGCAGAAGAAAGAGAATGGAAGAGAGGACACAGCTGAAGTAATAATGGCTGAGAAATTTCCAAAATTAGTCACAAACAACAAATTACTGAGAAGCTGGGAGAATACCAGGCAGAAAAAATACCAGACCAAATATACCTAGGCATATCATATTTAAACTGCAGAAAACCAAACACAAAGGAAAATTTTTGAAAGAAACCAAAAAGGGGGAAAACACCTTACCTATAGAGAAACAAACATAAGATTGAAAGCAGACTTCTAGTTAAAAATCATAAAAGCAAAAACAGAGAGGAGTGAAATGTTTAAAGTGTAGAAAGAAAACCCCTACCAACTTAGAACTCAACATACAGTTAAATTATCCTTCAGAAGGAGAAATAAACATTTTATCAAACCATCAAAAACTGAGAAAACTCACCAGTAGACCTTTCCTGCAAAAATTGTCAAAAGAAGTTCTTTTGGCAGAAGGAAAATAATATAGATCAGAAACATAGATCTACATAAAGAAAGGTGAAGTACCAGAGAAGTAATAAATGAGAGTAAAATAACATTATTTTTTATTCTTAATCCTAAAGATCACTGTTTAAATAATAAAGTATTAATATATTAATACTAAATAACAATAGCATATTGGTGATTACAAGATAGGGATAAGTGAGTGACAACAATGTAATAAAGGATCAGAAGGAGGAATTGCAAATACAGTAAGGTACCTGTACCACACATGAAGCAGTATAATGCTATTTCAAATTAGACATAGATTGGTTTAAAATATGTATTGTAAACTCTAGGGCAATGGCTAAAGTACTTTTTTAAAAAGTATACTTGATAGGCTAAGAGATTAAATAGAATTAGATAAACTATTCAATTAAAAACAGAGATAGCAGAAAAGAGAAAGAAAAATATAATAAATAGAAAACAATATCAAACATGGTAGATATTAATCCAGCTATGTCAATGATCATTTTAAATGTGAGTGGTCTAAATATACCAATTAAAAGACATTGTCCTCACTTATAAGTGGGAGCTAAGTGATAAGAATACATGGACATTTAGAGGGAAACATCACAAACTGGGGCCTATCAGAAGGTGGAGGTCAAGCGGAGGGAGAGAAGCAGGAAATGTAACTAATAAGTGCTCTGCTTAATACCTGGGTGATGAAATAATCTGTACAACCAACCCCATGACACACATTTACCTATGTAACAAACTTGCACATCCCGCACATGTACCCCTGAACTTAAAAGCTGAAACAGAAAAGACATTGTCAGTATGGCTCAAAAAACACCCAAATCTGCTTGAACCCATGAGGCGGAGGTCGCTGTGAGCCGAGATCATGCCGATGCACTCCAGTCTGGGCGACAGGGCAAGACTCTGTCTCAAAATACATACATACGTACATACATACGTACATACATACATATATACACACATATATACATACATACCCAAATCTATGTTGTCAATATGGTTTAAAAAAACACACAAATCTATGTTGTCTAACCACTTTGAACACTCAGGTTAAAAGTAAAGTGATGGAAAAAAATGCATCATGATAATACTAATCAAAAGAAAGTTGGTATGCTTAATTCTTGACAAAACAGGCTACAGGATAATAAAGATTATCATGGATAAAGAGGGTCATTATGTCACAGGATTCTTCAAGTGTTGCTTTTCCAGCTGGAAACCTCTGTGGCTGTGGGTGCCTTTGCCAGAGTTTTGCTCGGGCCTGCTGGGCTCATTCGGCCCACTCAGCCAGGCAGGCTGCCCTTGGTTCTCACGACTGGCCTGGATCCCCTGCCTGCCAAGAGTGAGCCAGTCGCAGAGCAGTGAGGGATGTGTGGGCCAGTGAGAATGGAGTCCAGCCACTGCGCACAGCCAGGCACACCAGCTGCTGTGGCAGGGCGGGCAGCTCCAGGCACTGGCTCCATACAAGCCTGCGGCTGGATCAGATGCACCACAAGCAGCTTCTGCTGTGGGCACCTACATCTGGATGAGGGGAAGGCAGTGGCACCCTGAAGCTTGGAGACACCAGAAACCGCAAAGTCCCAAAGAAGGTGTCACAGCCGTGCCTTGGGGAGCCGCTAGGTCTGGGCTCCCTGAAGAGCCACAGCTCTTCTCTCTTTATTCCCCAAGGTGGTGAGTGGGGGATGTTGAGGCGTGTTTCAGTCCTGTTTGTGTTATAGCTCTTTCAGTCCAGCCATTCAGCAGGTCCCGAGTTCTTGTCCCACATCCAGGAAAAATGAGGTATGCGGACAACTGGAGGGTGAGCCAGGCAGAGAGGAGCTTTGAATGACAGAACAGCTCTCAGGAGACCTGAAGTGGGTAGCTCCTTTCCTCAGGCTGGTCATCCTGAGGAGTGTCCAGCTCTCAGTGGAGAGGAGACCCACAGTGGGTAGCTCATTTCCACAGGCAGGTTTTCCTGACTTCTGTATGAGTCTGTCTGGTTACTTAGGGGGTTGGGTTTATAGGCTCAGAAGGGAGGAAGTGCTTGCTGATTGGTCCATGGTGGCCATGGCTGGGCCTGGAAAAAGCACCATAAGTTCTCACTCCCAGCAGCCTCAGATTCCACCAGGAGCTGACAGCCCAGCCCCCAGGCTTTAAGCCATGCCTGGCTTGAAGATAGGGCTTCACTGAGGACCCACCTCTTTCTGCCCAGGAGGCTGCCTGCTTCTTGCCACCATTAACATGTCATCCACGGTCCACCGCACCCAGGCTGTTCCTGCCGAGGGGCACCTGCAGGCTCACACTGAACTGCTCTCAGGTCACTGGCCTCCCTCCCGAGATTGTCAGCATACAAAATCCAGAGGGGGCTGGTGTGTCAGCGCTGCCCTGAATGTGTGCACACACGGGCTGTGACAGCGTCCGGGCTCAGCCACAACTTTGCTCTGCCTGAAGTGGGTGCTGGGAGTGGAGAAAGGCCAGGGAGCAGAAGCAGGCACTTCTAAGCCTGTAGGGGTTTAGGGGTTTCCTGGGCCACTGACAGCGCAGGGATACCTGGGTCCAGAGAGGCGGCTGGGCAGCTGCAGCTGCGCCCAGAAGTGAGAGGCTCCTCCTGCCCCCTGACTCGGTAGGGGGCGGGATATCCACCTGTTCCCGGCCTGCTGGCTCAGTGGAGTGTGCAGCCCTAGCTGCGCCTTTCCTGCTACAGCCAGCGTCTTCACAGTGGCCTCTCCAGATGGGCCGCCACTGCTGTCATTTAAATGATGATGATGAGAACAATTATTCAAGAAGATAAAACAATCTTAATGTATGCATCTAACAACAGAGCATCAAAAGGACAGGAGGCAGAAACTGAGAGAGCTGAAAGGAGAAACAGACAGACATATCCACTGCTATAGTTGGAGACTTCAGCACATTTCTATCAGTAATTGGTGGATCAAGTAGGCAGAAAATAAGGATATAGATGACCTGAACAGTAACTATCAATCAAATTGATCTAATTAATAGTATCGAATTTTCTGCTTAGCAATAGCAGAATATTAATTTTTTTCAGGCCCTTATAGACTATTCTCCAAGACACAATAAATTCTGTGCTATAAAATACATCATATATACCATCAGTTTTAAAAGAATAGAAATCATACAAAGTATGTTATCATACCACAATGCAATTAAACTAGAGAACAATGAACATCTAGAAAATCTTGAAATCTCTGGAAATTAAACAAAACAGTTCTAAGAACAGGTGAGTCAAAGGAGGCTCAAAAGAAATTCAAAAAAAGATGTTAAACTAAATATTAGTGAAAACATAACGTCAAAATCTGTGGGATATGGCCAGGCACGGTGGCTCATGCCTGCCCAGGATTTTGGGAGGCTGAAGCTGGGGGATCATTTGAGGTCAACCTGGCCAACATGGTGAAACCCCACCTCTACTAAAAAAAAAAAAAATACAAAAATTGTCCAGGTGTGGTGGCGCATGCCTAAAATCGCAGCTACTTAGGAGGCTGAGGCAGTAGAATCACTTGAACCTGGGAGGCAGAGGTTGCAGTGAGCCAAGATCGTGCCACTGCACTGCAGCCTGGGTGACAGAGTGAGACTCTGTCTCAAATAAATAAATAAATAAATAAACAAAATTGTAGAATACCATAAAGCAGTGCTTAAAGGGAAATGTATAGCATTAAGTAAATATATTAAAAGATAGATTCAAAATGAATAACCTAGACTTCCACCTTAGGAAAATAGAAGAGCAATTTAAGCCAAAAGTAATCAGAAAAAGGGAAATTTAAAAATTGGGCAATATGGATGCAACTGGAGGCCATTATCATAGGTGAATAAATACAGGAAAAGAAAACCCAATATCACACGTTCTCACTTATAAGTAGGAGTTAAACATCAAGGACTCAAGGACATACAGATGGGGACAATAGACACTGGGGACTACTAGAGAAGGGGGTGGGGAGGAGGCTGTGGGCTGAAAAACTACTTACAGGGTACTATGCTCACTGAGTGGGTGACAAGATAATATGTACCTCAAACCTCAGCATCACACAATATACACAGGTAACAAACATGCACATGTACCCCCTGAATCTAAAATAAAAGTTGAAATTATTTTTTTTAAATTGGGGAAGATGTCAACAAAATTAAAAACAGGAAAACAATGAAGAAAATAAAGCCAAAAGCTATTTGTATGTAAACATCAACAAAATTGATAAAGCCCTCATAAGGCTAAGCAAGAGAGAGAAGACACAAATTACCAATATAATTAATGAAAGAGGTATCATCACTATAGATTCTGCAGACATTTAAAGGATGATAAAAGGATACTATGAAAAATTTTTTCATGCAATTTGATAACTTAGATGAAATGAAGCAATTCCTTGAAATATGCAAACTACTGATACTTATACAAGGAGAAATAGCATGAATAGCCCTTTACATATTAAATATGTTGAATTAATAACAACCTTTCCAGAAGAAGGCACCATGCCAGGATGATTTCACAGTCAGATCTCCAAAAAATAATATCAACGATCCATATTATTTTCCAGCAAGTGAAGGCCGACGAAATGATTCTTAACTCATTCTATGAGTCCAGAATTCCCTATTACAAATATTACAAATCAGATAAAAATATTACAAGAGAGAAACACTGCAGATCAATATCTCTCATGAACATATAGATAAAAATCCTCAACAAAATATTAGAAGGACAAATCCAACAATGTATAACAAAAACTATACACCATGGCCAAGTAAAATTCATTTCACAGATTCAAGGTGGGTTTAACCTTCAAAAATCAGTATAATCTTGCATATCAATAAATTAAAGAAGAAAAATCATATGATTATACCATTGGATGCAGAAAAAGTGTTTTACAAAATTTAAAACTGATTTATGATTTAAAAAGGTTTTAAAGCCTCTTAGCAAACTAGGAATAAAGTAGATAAAGGACAACCTGATAAGAACATCTACAAAATGCATACAGATAATATCACACTTAATGTTGAGAGACTGGTTAGTTAGCCTTCATGTTGGGAGCAAGGCAAGCTTGTCATCCTCTCTCACCATTCCTATTCACCCTTGTAGTATGGGCACTAGCTAATGCAATAAGACAAGAAAAAGAAATAAAAGATATATAGATTGGAAAGAAAGAAAGAAAGTTTATTTTCAGATGACATGATTGTCTACAAAAATATTACAAAACATCTATTAAAAACCTCTGAAACTAATAAATAAATAAATCAAGGTCACAGGATGAAGTCCAATATATAATTGTTGCTTAATTATATGTCAGCAATAAACAATTATAATTTGACATTTAAAAGTTATAAAACGTTAATAGTAGCACCTAAAAATAAAATTCTTGGGTATAAATAAAAGAAAATTGTACAGGAGTTAAGTGTGGAAAATTATAAAACACTGATGATAGAAATAAAAGATCTAAATGAATGGTATTCCACGTTCACAGATAGGAGGACTCAATATTCAAAAGATATCAATTCTCATCTTGCTCTATAAATTCAGTGCAATTCTGATCAATGTTCCAGCAAGCAATTTTATAGATACTGAAAAGTAATTCTAAAGTTTATGCAGAAAAACAAAAGACAGAATAGTCAACATAGAAGATTGAATAATAACAGATTTGGAATACACACAGTTCTTTAAATGTAGGTTATACATGGTGACTTGCTTCCAAAAATAAAGTATGGAAAGAGAAAAAAATGTATAGAATTTTTTCTCCACTTCAGAGTGGAGAAACCTGACAAACACTATCTGAGTCAGGTAATTAAGAGTAACATCATCATTGATGATGGTATGCATTCTTGATACAATGTAATGAAAACAATACTTTACCTTGTGGTGTTCTTCCCCAAGCCCCATTTTAATCAGGAGGAAAATATCAGACAAATCACAATTGAAGGGCATTCTACAAAATACCTTACTAGTACTTTTCAAAACTGTCAAACTTATCAAAAACAAGAAAAATATGAGAAACTGTTATAGTCAGGAGAAATCTAAAGAGGCATGATAATTAAATGTAATGTAGCATCCTGATATGGCACTAAAACCAAAAGAGAACATTAGGTACAAACGACAGAAATGTGAATGAAGTATGGACTTCCATTAAACATAATGCATCAAGCTTGGTTAATTGTACCAAATGTACCATGCTAATGTAAGATGTGAATAATAGGGGAAACTGGGTGTGGAAATAATAAAATCTCCTGAGATAGGGAATTGGTGTTGAGCAGGACCATAGCCGCTCATCCTCCAAAACAGGAGAAAAATAAGTATGAACAGAGGTCTTTATTTTTTTCTTGAAGGAGAGCATGGGGCAATTCAAGTCAGATTAGTCTAATTCATCTTTCTTTGTGAAGTAGAAGGTCACATCCTGAAATGAGAAAGATTGTCAAAATGTTGGGCTAAGGTACTTGAATTAAGTGGGAAAGTTTTGGGAAAGACATCAACAGAATGAGAATTAAATTTGCCAGAGGGAATGAAGATCTGAGTGGGTCACTAAAATTATAATTCTCAAATCTGTCGTAGCATTGACTCAGTAATTATATAGTATTCTCTAGGACCTCCAGGTAGATGAATATGAGTGCAGCGTTGGCAAATTGCAGGACTGAGTGCTGGCTGGAAATTTGTAGGGCCAATGTAGCAGAAAGAGGGGCAAGGAAGTTGAGACTTTGGATAGGAGAACTTTTTAGGAAATCAGCTTGGAGTGGAGATGAAGACCGTTAGAGGTGATGAGGTAAAGGAACCAGTAGGTTTGGATAAATAGATCATATGCGGCAATCTCCTAGGCTGATGCTAGGGTTTGGCAAAGAATTATGATAATGTGGGTGAGAGTTGGCATGGTTTAACTCCATAGCTATTTTTTAAAAATTTTCTCAAATTTCTTCAATCCCACTTAAATACAGTAACTAAATCTGCATCGCAAAACCTTCTACTTCTCTTATATTTTAATATACGCTTGGCTGCATTTTAGGTGACATACTCATATTCTAATTTTTCTAGGAATTCAGTAGGATTTAAGGGCTATGATGAAAGATAGTCTTGGCTTTGTGAGGATTTCAGCTAAAACAAGGTAATAAAAATTCTGGATGATCCATTTTTCTACATATTATACTTTGACAGAATTATTAGTGAATCCTGGAGTAAAGTACATTCTGTTGGCTCATGTAGAATAAATTCAAAATACAAGAAATTTAAAATGCTTTATATCTACACATAGCCTGAATATAATTAAGGCCATTTCTAGAAATGATAAGATATACAACAGAAACTATTGACTCAAGTTGTTCTATTCCTTATAAGTTGGACCTGGATATGGATTAGTACAATATCTAACAATGCTCTTAAATAGTCAGCGATGCAAGTTAGAATACTGAGCTTTAAGATGCAGTACTTGCAATTGTTGAAGGGTGTAATGCAAAAGGAAAACAGAAGTTAGGCATGCATATGGCAGACAGATGTCTAAGATAAGAGTCAGCAAATCTGAATTCCGTGCTCTGATTATTAAAGTCCTACTTGGTTCTGAGTGACACTCAGGGTTGTAGCCATGACTCATAAATTAAGAGAATTGAAGAAAGTAGTATCTTAGATCCTTCCTAACTGTGAAATTCTATTACCTTTCTATGTCAAAAGCATATATTGCTTGTTTTTAAAAAATACTCAAAATGCCTGCATTTAACTTTTTTGGTACCTTAATGAACCAATATATTACAATGATACAGACAAATCAGTGCCACAGTTGCATCAATCTTTATTAACTTTCATATCCCATCTAGACTTGAAATTATTTCATTCCATCTCTAAGTTCTTTGTGTTGAGGTAGAAAAATGAAAACAAACTCTGAACAATGCTAGAACTTTCTGAAGAAGAGATGTTAAGAATGTAGATACAAGGCAGGGCACAGTGGCTCACGCCTGTAATACCAGCACTTTGGGAGGCCGAGGTGTGCAGATCATGAGGTCAAGAGATCAAGACTATCCTGGTCAACACGATGAAACCCCGTATCTACTAAAAGTACAAAAATTAGATGGGCATGGTGGTGTGTGCCTGTAGTCCTAGCTACTAGGGAGGCTGAGGCAGGAGAATCACTTGAACCTGGGAGGCGGAGGTTGCAGTGAGTCGAGATAGCACCACTGCACTCCACCCTGGTGACAGAGCGAGACTGCATCTCAAAAAAAAAAAAGTAGATATGGCTTGTAATTGATTACCTTGTATCCAAATCTACATGTTTGGGACAGAAAATTACTTTGACCAACTTTGTTTTTTACCAAAAAACAAAGAACTGGAGTCCAAACACTCTCTGAGATAGCTAGAGTATCACCTATTTTTTTCCCTGTGGATGAGAGAATTCTACAAGGCTCTGGTTCTGCTCTTGCTTCTGGCAACAGATTCAGTTTTCCATTATGGTCAGGACATACACTAGCAAACATAGCTTTCATCCTGCTTCATCTCACTCTGTGAATGGAAGCTTCAATTTGAGAATTCTCCAGCTTTATACCAGAAATGTCATCACTCTCTCACCTTTATTCTTCAAGACTTTAATCTTTTAAGTAAATAAGCAAACTAGTTCCAATATTGAAGCTTGTGACATTTGGCCAGTCACTCATCTCTTTAGGCTGAGCTGCTTCCTTATCCTCTGTGCCTTAGCCAGGCTATTGCTATCATGTCAAAGGATCTTATTCTTTAGTCCATATTTATTAACCTTCTGGGTAAATTCTTCATATAGTATTTAATCAGCAGCCTGTTGTAAAGTGCAAGTAAATTACAGACCACTTATCTGGGGGCAATCATCTGCCATTTTTCAGAAGAAACCAATTGGATTTCTTTTAAAATTGTTGATAGAATGGGCCCATACAGGATACATTTAATTTAATAGCCTATTTTTGATTGTTCTTTTATTACAAGTATGAATAGAATTTCTAGACTGGTATATACTTTCCTTTCTGCTGATGACTTGATAGTAGTCTGAAAAGCATGCATTTGGTGAGGGCCAGTCATGAAATAGTGTCTCCTAATTTCTATCTTTACAGAAAACACTTGGCAATTAAATTCCTTGGAAAGTCTTTAGACCTCTCCTCTGCTTCACAGGTTACTGTGTCATTCAACAGAGAAAAGCACTGTAGCAGTTTTATAGGATGGCAGAGGAAGGAGCCACTCTTAGAGGGCAGAGAGCAGAGAACATTGGCTAAAGCCAATGTTAATGGCTTAATGGAGTTTTATACACTCAGCACCTTTGGTACTCAGATGTCCTGTAAAATTATTTGCTCTAGTTTTCTGAGGTTATTAGAAAGCTTTGGATTCTGTACTCTAAGAAACTTGACAGAGGCGTTAAATATTTGATCAAATTAATCCATATGTTGCTCCTTTCTTTCTAGCAGTCTCTGAGCATGTGCTGGGTGGCTATGTGTGAGGGGCTGCCCAAAGCAATAAATTGTTTGGCCTGCTCTTTTATTCCTCTGTGCAGAAGATTAGTACCATTTTGGGAACAGAGATGGGAAAGTCAAGAAATCCGTTGGAATTTGGGGAAGAATTGTTCTTATATTTTTCTAATTATCTTATAGAGTGACAAAGAATGTTGTATATGACTCTTCATTTTGGATTAGATCAGTCTGACATTCTGAGAAATATAAAAGTATTATAGCATTTTTGCCTTTCAGTACAATAGTGGTGAATATTCTCCTGCACTGCACACCATTCTTAAACAGCTTCTCTTCTGACAAAAAGATATATCTTGTAGCCCTAAATCAGCCTCTGCCTGATGCTGACTTAATAATGGCATGAAGCCACAATTTTATTAGCTTTGAAATGGAGGAACCCCAAATAATTCATCATGATGTTATGACTTTAATTTCTTTTATTTTGCTCACAATGGCTGATGGAAAGCAGTCAGATACTCAGGACTATAGTAGAGCAATCATTTCCCCCGGAATGATTACAACTCACAATTTAAATATATATGAACACATCTAGGAATCGTTTTGAAAATTAAGAATCTATATCCTACATCCTTTCAGCAAGTTTACTGGCCACTTTCATGTCCTCTTTATTTTCCCCTTCTATTCCACCTTTTGACACTGGCCTTAGGAAGGAAGGACATAGGCTTTTGGTCTTTCAGGAATTAAATTTGGAGACTTTTCACAAATATTACTTGTGATTACTACAGAATCCACAAGATAAGCTTATTAAATTATCTGAGGAAAGCCCCAGCTTTTTAAATCTTCTTGACTGATTTTCTTTGTATTCATCAAAATTTCTTTTAGATTTGGACATGGGTATGATGCTTTTCTTGATTGTCTTAACCAATAGCTGGCTGGAGATACTGATTAATGCTCCTCCACTGTTTTGCATGTTGGGTGTTTTTCTTCCCCTCTAAACTCTTTCATCGGTTTTAACGATGTTTTAGCTTTTTCACCTCTGGCTAATGGAGATACTCCCAGGAATGCAGGCCGATGACATACAGGCTGGAATGGTGCCAGCAGACGCATTAGGTTTCTTCTCTCACCCCAAACCAATGGTCTCGAGTTTTCAAATGAGAATTTTGAAATTTGAACTCAGTTTAAAAAATAGAGGCAGATTAGCTCTGGAGTATAGAGAGTTTGCATCTTTCTTAGTTTCTCACATCTATCTTTTTCTGGGGAGAGTTTACAGATGGAAAAGTGATATGATACTGATGTCAGTATGGAACAGGATTCTTACTTGAACATGATCAAAGTCATGTTGTTTAAAGATTTTGCACTGCCTTTGCATCTTATTCTTAAGAGCATAATAAAACAGCTTAATATAATTTACAGAAAGTTTAATAGACCTCAGAGTAGACTATTGGGATTCTAGCCTAAATATATACACTCATAACAGCATAGATACCCTTCAGTTAACAGAACAGGGTTTTCAAATGTTAATTTGTGAAATAACAAAAACCCATAGTTTGTCAGCTGTTACCTTTATTATTTTTTTCTTATTTGTTATTCTCTTAGCAAAGGAACCACAGAGTTGGTTCATAATTAGGATTATTTAGAAATTTAAATATAGCCCTTTTTATCTGGCTATGATTTTCTTGCATTTCAAAACAGCATATTTTTCCTAGCTGGGGATACAAGGAAAATTTACCTCTTCTTTATGCAGAGGTCCCACAGAGAAGGGGATGTTTAATTTAGTGGTCAAATTAGATTGGTTTCAGCATCTGTACTTGTAATCCTTGAGTACCTGACCCTTGGAGATGACGTCATCTCCCGATTGCATATGCCCTGTTATTTTTTGTGGTGCTGTGTGGCAGTTTTCAACTGCTGGAAAAAGAAATGTCAAAACGTGCACTGACCCTTGTCAACGCTCAGGAAGGATGTCAGAATAACATTAACCTTTCTTTCCAAGTTGAGCACCTGTTTTGTTTCCGTTTTGTTTTCAAATCAATTTCTGTGCAACACAGATGAGTACTTTCATGTGTTCAGGAATGAATAGATTTTAGTAAAATAATCTGTGGTAAAGACATAGAAAGTGATATCCATCATTCATAGCACTGAGAATGGGCTTCAAGGTCATGAAACCTAAACCTTAAATTCACATCTGCATAAAGCAAGCTATTTAAAAACCACATATTCACGGATATTTCATAAATCCTTGGAGCCTGCTAAGAGAGAGGTTAATTGTCATTGTCATGTGGTACCTTCTAGGTAAAAGTGTTTCATTTCTATCATTACTTTGGTAGAAATGCTAATAAAGTGAGTTTGCTTGTTTTATTTATAGCCTTCTTCTCTTAGAACACACTCAACACAGTGAAAGTCTAGTTGTCATTTAAGACCTCGCTATAATTTCCGAGAATCTTATCTATCTGCTCTCCTGTAAGGAAATTCATTGATCTCTGCAGTGAGCTGTATATTAGAAAAGTGACAATGCTCATAGCCATCAGCTCACGGGTGACTCATTCTGAGATGCTGGAGAGAGGTCTGAAGGTAGTACATGAGAGGACTGGCTGGCAGATTCTCAGTATTTGGAATGTGGCTCCACCACTTAACACTCTTGATCTGCTACACCAACAGCACATTGTCTTTCTTGGCAGCACTGACCAGCTACTCTATGTTGAGGAGTCTCATTCTGAACCAGTGGCTATAGGAGACACTTTCCAACTCAAGTTCTCACCAGCTTAGTGCTGTAGTTGATAGTGGTCTCTTTTACTGGTTGGGGTCCCAGGGCTGCTCCCATTCATTATATCTCTTTGAAGAAGATGCTTATAAGAGCCTTTCCTTTGTGACTCCAAAAAGTCACCTGTATCCCTTGACCTGCAGAATAGTTTCTGGATAGTGCACAGTCAGCACTAATCAGAAATTAGAAACCGTGGCTCTCACACTACATCTGGCCTACAAATACATTTTTGTTTGGCTTATAGAGTGTGGAAATATTTTTGAATTAGCTTATAAGACTTAAAAATTAGAAGCTTCCACATTAAAACTTTAAAGTCTAAAATCATTTTGCCTTCCTTGAAAAATAAAAATTCTTGCAAAATCAGAAGGTGGCATGGTTCTTACATGGCCACCATATTTCAATGGTGAGTGGCAATTGCTTTCTTTACACAGGCCATATGCTCTCCAGTCTTCCACAGATCCCATACTTCTTAGGATTCTACTTGTGTTAATATTTTTTATTCCTATAGACATTCACATATATGTAGGACTTCTGCCTAAAACTCTATCTCTCTAGAGGACAGTTCACAGGCTCTCAGCCTGCAGACCCATTCATGTCTTTGGAGCTATTCTCAGTATAATAAGACCTTAAATAAAAAAAAAGCTCTTAGTCCAATGGTCTATTTATCTATGATCTAGATCTATGATCTATTTATCTATGACATTATGTGGATTATGACTTTAATATAAACCCACTATTCCTGAACTACTTTAATTCCTAAACTACTTTTTATATATGAGCCAATGTAAAAAGAACACAAGCAGACTTAGGGGCAAATAATATATTTACATTAAATGAAGGCCAAATGCCATATAATAGTCTCTGCATGAGGCTTCATAATAACTTAATCTGAAAGACAAGATGTCAGAAATGAAGCATCACCTGACGTTAGGTTTGTAGCAGGTCCTAGGAGCACCTGCCCAGAAGCAATCAATGCCATGTTCCCTTGGAGGGCAGAAATTTATTTCCAGCAAAATAACATTAGCTATCACATTATATTAATTTTGCTAACTAGAATTATATTTGTATGTAGTTTCTATTTAGCATATACATTTAGTTGGTTTCTACAGATATTAAAGAATAGTTACAAAAATGTGTAAAAGAAGCTTATAACTAATTTCATGTTAGTACAATTTAAAAGCCACATATTTTAAGCCATGGTTCAGGAAAATAAACACTTTTCTTTCAAAAAAGGTTCACTGAATTCTCAAATTTGAAAACCTCTACTTTGATGTCATTGATTAAATGTTTTCTCTTTATGTAGCATTAGAATTTGGTTTGCTTGATTTGAGAAGGGGTTGCATTCCATGCATTTGGGTCTCTACCCTGAAGCCCAGCCCAGGAGAAACGCACCAGCTGCACAACAGGCCTGAGTTAACAAAGATGGTCATGAGAAGAGTATGGATGAAAGCCAAATCTTGGAAGTTGGGAGGAAGCCACAGAAGTAATGATCAAAACTGGGCTGCAGAGTTGAATTTAGGATTTAGGTCATGTGAAAGGCAATCAATGAGAGCAGGGCTGTGGTATCCTGGGCAGCTGCTTGGAACTCTAGCTGGTCCCACCTTATGGGAGTGAGAAGAATGCCATGTCACTGGAGTAGCCTGGCTAAAAAACACTGGAGATCAGCAGCCAGATACAATGATGTTAGCAGGCTCTTCAGTGGAAATTCTTTTCAGGGACTAATTTAAATCTCCAAGAATACATTAGTAAGCATCTCAAGGGAATACCGTAATATCATCTACATAAGGATATTTTTTCATCTGTCTGCCTCCAAAGCATGGGTCTACTGAGCCTCATGTATTACATGTGCTCTCATATTTCCTTAAGGAGGACCTGACTGAGCTTTGATTAGAATTCAGCACATTGTCCTGAGGTCACTTATTTCTCTCTTCACATCTAAGTTTGAAAGGTCATTGGACCACAAAACAATCCTGACTATCTCATAATTGTCTGAGCCAGGCATATAAGGCTAAATTTCAATTACAGGCATATGCTGTTTTATTGTACTTCGTAGCATTTGTTCAATAGCACGTGCTTACTTTGTGTTTCTGGGTCACATTTTGGCAATTTTAGCAATATTTCAAACTTTTTGTTATTATTGTATCTGCTATGGTGATCTGTTATCAGTGATCTCTGATGTTACTATCATAATTGCTTGGAGCACCATAAGCTGCACTCATGTAATAAGGGAAACTTAATGAACATGTGTGTGTTTAGACTGATCCACCAACAACAGGCAGTTGCCCTGTCTCTCCCTTTCCTCAGGCCACTCTATTCTGAGACATAATGATATTGAAATGAGGTCAATTAATAACTCTACAGTGGCCTCTAAGTGTACTCAGTGGGCCAGTTCAGGTTTTTGACTTTGCTGCACAGAAGAATTTGAGCATGAGTCCAAAGCAAAAGTAAGCAAGAGAGTTTATTGCAAAGTGAAGGTACACTCTGATGGCTGCTCAAAGTGGGATGCTCAAAGGTGAGACAGCACCAACTGACACTTGGGAAACTCCCCTTATGGGAACATGATTCTTCATGAAGGGGTGGGAAGAAGTGCTGCTATTAAGCATGTTCTGGGTGGGCAGCCCATGTGCTGTGGTTGTATATGCTGGGTGGGCAGACCATGTGCTGTGGTTGTATATGCTAGTACATATATCGCATGTCTCATTGGCATCTTAAATCTCCACCCAGAGGCATCTTTTTTACTATTATAGTGAGCATAGGTCAGTCCAAGGTAACTAACCATGAATTTCTGTGCTTGTGTGAATCTGGGGATTTTCCCTTCTATTCTTCCACCTTCTTGCTAAAGGATGGTCTAACCATGAACCCAGGATGTGGTTTGTGCATTGTCAGGTGGTTTGTTCTCCTCATCTGTTTAGCAAGTTTATTCCCCTTTAAAGGAGGCTGTTACCACTCTATCCACCCTACCTCAAAAGTACGGAAGTAAAAGGAAGAGGCACACATCTCTCACTTTAAATCACAAGCTAGAAATGATTAAGCTTAATGAAAAAGGATGTTCAACGCTGAGACAGGCTGAAAGCTAGGCCTCTCGTGCCAAGCAGTCAAGTTGTGAATGCAAAGGAAAAGATCCTGAAGAAAATTAAAAGTGCTACCTTAGTGAGCACATAAATGACGAGAAAGTGAAATTGTTTTATTGCTGATATGGAGGAAGTTTTGGTGGTCTGGATTGAAGATCAAACCAGCCACAAAATTCCCTTAAGCCACAACCTAGTCTAGAACAAGGCCTTAACTCTCTTCAGTTCTGCAAAGGCTGAGAGAAGTGAGGGACCTTCAGAAGAAAAGTTTGAAGCTAACAGAGGTTGGTTCATGAAGTTAAGGAAAGAGAACGTCTCCATAACATCAAAGTGCAAGGTGAAGCGGCAAATGCTGATGTAGAAGCTGCAGCAAGAGATCGAGAATATCTAGCTAAATAATTGATGAAGGTGGCCACACTAAACAACAGGTTTTTAATGTAGATGGAGCAGCTTTATATTGGAAGAAGATGCCATCTAGGACTTTCATAGCTAGAGAAGAGAAGTCAGAGCCTGGCTTCAAAGCTTTAAAAGACAAACTGACTTTCTTGTTAGGGGCTAATGCAGCTGGTGACTATAAGTTGAAACCAACACTCATTTACCATTCCCCAAATCCTAGGACCCTTAAGAATTATGCTAAGCCTATTCTCCTTGCATGTGATCTATGAATGGAGCAACAAGGCCTGTACGACAGCACACATGTTTACAGTATGGTTTGCTGAATATTTTAAGCTGACTGTTGAGACCTACTGCTTAGAAAAAAAATTATTCCTTTAAGAATATTACTGATCATTGACAATGTTCCTGGTCACCCAAGAGCTCTGATGGAGATGCACAAGGAGATCAATGTTAGTTTCTTGTCTGCTAACACAACATTCATTCTGCAGCCCATAGATCAAGGAGTAATTCTTACTTTCAAGTGTTATTAAGAAATACATTTCATAAGGCCATAGGTCTAATTCCTCTAATGTATCTGAGCAAAGTAAATTGAAAACTTTCTGGAAAGGATTAACCATTCTAGGTGCCATTAAGGTTTGTGATTCATGGCAAGAAGTCAAATATCACCATTAATAGGATTTTGGAAGAAGTTACTTCCAACGCTCATTGAAAACTTCAGGAGTTTCAAGACTTCAATGAAGGAAGTGACTGCAGATGTGGTGGGAATAGCAAAAGAACTAGAATTAGAAGTGCCACCTGAAGTTGTCACTGAATTTCTGTAATCTTATGGTTAAACTTGAACTGATGAGTAGTTGCTTCTTATGGATGAGCAAATAAAATACATTATTTTCTCTTAAAAATTTTGTGGGTACATAGTAGCTATATATATTTATGGGGTACATGAGATATTTGATACAGGCATACAATGTATAGTAAGTACACCAGGGTAAATAGGGTATTCATCACCTCAAGCATTTATTCTTTCTTTGTGTTAGAAACAATCCAATCATCTCTTTTAGTTATTTAAAAATATACAATAAATTGTTGTTGCCTGTAATCACCTATTGTGCTATCAAATACTAGATCTTATTCATTCCACCTGACTGTATTTTTGTACTCATTAGCCATCCCCACTACCCTTCTCAGCCTCTGGTAACCATCATCCTACTCCCTGTCTCCATGAGTTCAATTATTTTACATTTTTAGCTCCCACAAATAATTGAGAACATGCAAAGATTTTCTTTATGTGCCTGGCTTATTCACTTAACATAATGACCTCCACTTCCATCCATGTTGTTGCAAATGATTGATAGAATCTCATTTTTTTAATGGCTGAGTGGGACTCCACTGTGTATATGTACCATGTTTTATTTATCCATTCATCTGTCAGTGGCCACATAGATTGATTCCAAATCTTGGTTATTGAGAATAGTGCTGCAACAAATATGGGAGTGCAGGTATCTCTTTGATATAACAATTTCCTTTCTTTTGGATATATATATCTAGCATTGGGATTGCTGGATAATATTGTAGTTCTATTTTTAATATTTGAAAAACCTCAAAACTATTATCCATAATGATTGTACTAATTTACATACCCACCACCAGTGTATGACAATTCCCTTTTCTCCACAATCTTGTCAGAGTTTGTTTTTGCCTGTTTTTTGGATAAAAACCATTTTAACTGGGATGAGATGATGTCTCATTGGAGTTTTGATTTGCATTCCTCTGATGATCAGTGATATTGAGCACTTTTTCATATACCTGTTTGCCATTTGCATGTCTTCTTTTTGAGAAATATCTATTCAAGTCTTTTGCTCATTTTAAAATCTGATTATTAAATTTTTTCTTATTGTTTCAGCTCCTTATATATTCTATTAATCCTTTATCAGATGGGTAGTTTACAAATATTTTCTCTAATTCTGTGGGTGGTTCTCTTCACTTTTTTGATTATTTGCTGTGCAGAAGCTTTTAGACTTGATGTGATCCCACTGGTCCATTTTCACTTTGTTTGCCTGTGCTTGTGGGGTATTACTGAAGGAATCTTCACCTAATTCAATATCCTGGACAGTTTCCCCAATGTTTTCTCTATGAGTTTTACAGTTTGATGTCTTAGATTTAAGTCTTTAATCCATTTTGATTTGAGTTTTATATATAGCAAGAGATAAGTGTCTAGTTTCATTCTTCTGCATATGGATATCCAGTTTCCCCAGCATTATTTATTGAAGAGACTGTCTTTTCCCCAGTGTATTGCTCTTGGCACCTTTGTGGAAAATGAGCTCACTCTAGGTGTGTAGATTTCTCTGTGGGTTCTCTATTCTGCTCTATTAGTCTATGTGTCCATTTTTATGCCGGTATCATGCTGTTTTGGTTACTATAGGTTACCATAGCTCTGTAGTATAATTTGAAGTAAGGTGATGTGATTCCTCCAGTTTTGCTCGTTTTGCTCAGAATGCTTTTAGGCTATTCTAAGTCTTTTGTAATTTCATATAAATGTTAAGATTGCTTTTTCTATTGCTGTGAAAAATGTCATTGGTATTTTGACAGGGATTGTGTTGAATCTGCAGATTGCTTTGATTAGTATGAACATTTTAACAATATTGATCCTTCCAATCTTTGAACATGGAATATCTTTCCATTTTTTTAGTGTCCTGTTCAATTACCTTCAATGTTTTATAGTTTTCTTTGTAGAAATCTTTCACTTTGGCAACTTTATTCTTAGGTATTTTATTTTATTTGTAGTTATTGTAAATGGGATTACTTTCTTAATTTCTTTTTCAGATTTTTCACTGTTGGCATATAGAAATGCTACAAATTTTTATTTGGTGATTTTGTGTATTGCAACTTTACTGAATTTATCAGTTCTAATGCTTTTTTATTGTTTTTCGCATTTTTAGGTTTTATCAAACATAAGAACACATCATCTGCAGGCAAGGATAATTTGCCATCTTCCTTTCCGATTTGGACGTCCTTTATTTCTTTCTGTAGTCTGATTGCTCTAGCTAGGACTTTCACGGCAATATTAAATAACAGTGGTAAAACTGAGCATTGTTTTCTTGTTCCAGATCTTAGAGAAAAAGCTTTCAGTTTTTGCCCATTCAGTGATACTAACTATGGGTCTGTTTCATATGTCTTTTATTGTGTGGAGGTATGGTCTTTCTATTCTTTGTATTTTGAGTGTTTTTAACATGAAGGGATGCTGAATTTTATCAAATGCTTTTTCAACATCAGTTGAAATAATCATGTAGTTTTTGTCCTTCATTCCGTTCATATGATATATCACACTGATTTGTGTATGTTGAACTATTCTTGTATTCCTTGGATAAGTCACACTTAGTCATGATGAATAATCTTTTTAATGTATTGCTAAATTTAGTTTGCTAGTATTATGAGAATTTTTGCATCAGTGTTAAACAAAAATACTGGCCTACAGTTTTCTTTTTTTGTTGTGTCTTTGCCTGGTTTGGTATCAGATTAATATTGGCCTCATAGAATGAGTTTGGAAGTATTCCCTCCTCTATTTTTCAGAATAGTTTGAGTAGTTCCAGTATTAGTTCTCTTTTAAATGTTCAGTAAATATCAGCAGTGAAGCCTTCAGGTCCCAGGCTTTTCTTTACTGGGAGGCTTTGTATTACAGCTTCAATCTCATTACTTGTTACTAATCTGTTCAGATTTTGGACTTCTTCCTGACTCAATCTTGGTAGGTTGGTTATCTAGCAACCATTTATCCATTTCTTCTAGGTTTTTCCAATTTGTTGGCATATAGTTGCTTATCTTAACCTCTAATAGTCCTTTAAACTTCTGTTTTGTGAGTTGTAATGTCTCCTCTTTCATCTCTGATTTTATTTGGATCTTCTCTCTTTTTTTCTTAGTTCAGTGGGCTAAAGATTAATCAATTTTGTTTATATTTTTAAATCAACTTTTTAAACTGATTTGAGTAATAATAAAACTCCAGTCTCTCACACAGCTGGCTTTGTGTGAATTAGTCTTTCTCTATTGCCATTCCCCTGTCTTAATAAATCAGCTTTGTCTAGGCAGTGGGCAAGGTGAACTCATTGGGTGGTTACAAAGTTGGGTGCTCATCCAGGATTGCTCTTGTGGCTACCTGTTTGTGGTTCAGTAGCCCCACCTCCTTGATAGATCAGAGGCCAGTTGAAGCATCCACTTTGTTCTGTTGGTCTTGGGGGCTCACTCTGATATTGCCTCTGTTGGCGAGGTGCTGCCAACCCAATGTGCATGGATTTAATTGCAATAGAGAAATAGTCAGTGGGGAGACATCCCATAACTGTAACCCTATCACAGGATGTTTGTAGCTTCCTGCTGAGGTTTATGTAACTGCAGCCCTATCACACTGTGTCTGCCTGTAGGTTGATCATAGGGTATCTGTCTGTAGTCCAGTCATGGAGTGTCTGTAGCTGTAGCCCCATTACAGGGTGTCTGTAATGAGTATCCTAGGCGCTGCCAATGCCTTCTTCCTTCTGATTGGTTTGGGTCCTTAGGGGATCTTGGGTTTTCTGTAGCCCCACGGTGGGGTGTCTGTCTGTAGTCCGTTGCAGACTGTCTGTCTTCATTCAGATCCTTCAGGGGTTTCAGTTGGCTCTCCTTAATTAGTAGGAAGAGTCTTGATGCAGGAGACTTCTCCTCAGTCAGAAAGATTTCAGGGAGATTTCCAGACAGAGAACAGGAGAATACTTAGGAAAGGATACTCTTGAAGTTCTTGGTTAGGGATCTTGATTTGGAAGGCCTTCTGTCCATCGTGTCTTTGTGTGTGTTTGTATATGTGGAGGGGATCTCAAAAGGAATTGCTGACAGAAGTCCAGCAGGCCTAACTCAGAAAACCCTCCTTATTTGTCTGATCACATTTGGTGAGCTCTGAAGAAAGCGCAGCAGGCCTGACTAGGGGAGACTATCCACTCTTCGTATTGCTTGGAGACCACTCATTGAATTACCAGTTGGAGGTCATCCCTCCCCACATGGAGTGGATCAATACCAACAGGGACCAATGGCAGAAAGTTTGAGCCTTGCCAAGTCAATACTGGGTGCTAAACAAGGTGACTAGTGTCTGTTTTGTTATGTGCATTTTGCTTGGCTGGGATGGAAAATGTTAATTTGGTTCCCCATGCAGCTTTGGGCAGTATCTTGCAAAACTGAGAACCTTTTGCCTATGTTTCCATAAAACAGAAAAGGATGATTTTCTTTTTGAAGGTGGCTTGACCTCCACAGCTATGGCACAGTGAGTTGGGTCCTTCAAACGCTACTCCATTTTCCTGGAAGCTGCAGAGAAAGGGAGCCCAGAAACCTGGTATACTAGCAAAATGGGTAAAAATATCTTACCAGCCAAGTTGTGTGTGTGTGTGTGTGTATGTGTGCGCGCACGCGCGTGTGTGTGTAAGTGGTAAATATCACTATTTGTCTCTTCTGCAAGTGTCTGATTAATTGAAAAAAGGATTTGTGAGACTAGTCTTAGGCAGTAGCAAATCTAGTGCACTCTATTATATGATACCCCCTCCCCATTACAGAAAGAATTTGTCTTTCTGTAATGGGGAGAGGGGTATCATAGAATAGAATGTGGGTTTAGGATCCCTGTAAGCCTGCTTTTCAAGCCAGCCTGACAGGCTGGTCAGTTATGAACTTTGCTGTGGGTGCCTGAAACCAATACCAGATGAAATTTCTCCATCTTGTTTTGTGTCCTTAAGAGCTTAACCTTGTGACCATGTGGGGATACTTGTCATGGTTCACCATCCAGAGGACAGAAATTTGGGGGTTCATGTCATAGTTAGCCCTAGAAATTATCTTGAGCAATTAAAAGACTTTGCAGACTTGAAACTGGCTGCTGTAGATTTCTGGGAAAAGCAATAGAATCTGCTCAATGCTGTGTAGCTCAGTAGCTAAGGCTTTATCTTTTGATAATAGTGGCCCAGGTTTAATTCTCAGCTTCTGGAATGATTCCTTTTTGGTTTATTATTTGTGTAATTGCCATTTATTGAGCTTCCCACCCACACCCATCATGGATAGCTTCTGATTTCCTGCCTTGAATTTTCCTTTCTCTGAACTATGCTTGAGGAGATTCCAAATCTAGACAGAAAGAAATGGAAAGGGAAAGGGAAAAGGGAGGGAAGGGAAGGGAAGGGAAGGGAAGGGGGTGCTTACTATATCTCTTTGAGACAACATATGTGTCCATGGTTAAGTCATACTCTTAGTTAAAACTTATTAATTTCATGTGGGAAGTTACCTGTGGTAGAATTCAAAAGCCAGAAATATTGACTGTCCTGGTTAGAGTCTGGTAACAAGAGATTTTAGAAGATTTTTTTTTTTTTTTTTTTTTATTATACTTTAAGTTCTAGGGTACATGTGCATAACGTGCAGGTTTGTTACATATGTATACTTATGCCATGTTGGTGTGCTGCACCCATCAACTCGTCAGCACCCATCAATTCATCATTTATATCATGTATAACTCCCCAATGCAATCCATCCCTCCTCCCCCCTCCCCCCTCCCCATGATAGACCCCAGTGTGTGATGTTCCCCTTCCCGAATCCAAGTGATCTCATTGTTCAGTTCCCACCTATGAGTGAGAACATGCGGTGTTTGGTTTTCTCTTCTTGTGATAGTTTGCTAAGAATGATGGTTTCCAGCTGCATCCATGTCCCTACAAAGGACGCAAACTCATCCTTTTTTATGGCTGCATAGTATTCCATGGTGTATATGTGCCACATTTTCTTAATCCAGTCTGTCACAGATGGACATTTGGGTTGATTCCAAGTCTTTGCTATTGTGAATAGTGCCGCAATAAACATACGTGTACATGTGTCTTTGTAGTAGACTAATTTATAATCCTTTGGGTATATACCCAGTAGTGGGATGGCTGGGTCATATGGTACATCTAGTTCTAGATCCTTGAGGAATTGCCATACTGTTTTCCATAATGGTTGAACTAGTTTACAATCCCACCAACAGTGTAAAATGTTCCTATTTCTCCACATCCTCTCCAACACCTGTTGTTTCCTGACTTCTTAATGATTGCCATTCTAACTGGTGTGAGATGGTATCTCATTGTGGTTTTGATTTGCATTTCTCTGATGGCCAGTGATGATGAGCATTTTTTCATGTGTCTGTTGGCTGTATGAATATCTTCTTTTGAGAAATGTCTGTTCATATCCTTTCCCCACTTTTTGATGGGGTTGTTTGTTTTTTTCTCGTATATTTGTTTGAGTTCTTTGTAGATTCTGGATATTAGCCCTTTGTCAGATGAGTAGGTTGCAAAAATTTTCTCCCATTCTGTAGGTTGCCTGTTCACTCTGATGGTAGTTTCTTTTGCTGTGCAAAAGCTCTTTAGTTTAATTAGATCCCATTTGTCAATTTTGGCTTTTGCTGCCGTTGCTTTTGGTGTTTTAGACATGAAGTCCTTGCCCATGCCTATGTCCTGAATGGTACTACCTAGATTTTCTTCTAGGGTTTTTATGGTATTAGGTCTATTTTTTAAAGAGAGCTCTATGGTTAAAATGTGCTTCATTAAAAATGGATATCCAAGCTATATGTATTTAAAAGGCCTTAATTTTTTTCCTCTTGTTGAATCATGTTTTTCTGGAAAAAAGTGTTTCTTCTCAGTCAGCTGAATTGTTTTTCTCCATTTTATCTTCTTGCCACTGTTGATGCCCACATGGGAGAACCTAAGATAATTATTAACAGCCTGGGACTCCTGGGGAAAAACAGAGGAGGCACCACAGACCCCATTATGGGAAAAACTGTTTTCCTCATGGAACCCCAGGATTGAAAGAAAATAAATCCCTCAAAATCTAAGGCTCTGTTCTGTTTTGCATTGTGTTAGCTGATGGTTTTGACTTTGGGGATTATCAAAAATTACTTTGCATTATGGGAGAGCTTTTAGCCTTGGTGTGTAATAACTAAGCAGGAAATATACTTTAAGGGATGGCTAATACCAGTTTTGGAGGTATATTTGACTCTTCACATGCTTGGATCAGAGAAGCATGCTCTTGGCCATCCGGGTGGTATGCAGACATCCCCACCCTCCACTGAGAGATGAGACTCCAATGGGTGATGGGCTGATTACAAAATAGGCTGATGGGATTTGGGTTGCCCTGCAATGGAATGCATGGTAGAAACACTGCACGATCTTCTCCCATAGGATTTCGCTCCTTTTGGGGGATCCAGCATCCAGGATCCAGTATAAAATGGCACCCTTAATTCTAGGGATCTGTTTTTGCCTTCCAGCTATGTCTGCTTATTAGGCCCTAAAAACTATAAGCTTTCCTGACCCTGTTTCTCCAAGGGCTCCACCCTGAAGCCAGTAATCCAATTAAGAAACTGGCAAATGAAAAAATATTAGAACTATTGGATCTTCTGTCTGTCTGTGTATTTATATGTGTTGTGTTTAATGTTTATATATAAAAGAGCTCTGATTAATTGGCTTAGAAAAATAAGTGCTTGAATCATATTTTGTCAGAAAAATAGAAACTTTAATGCCTTTTTGTTCATGGGACTTTAGTAATCTTTTGGGAATAAAGACAGTTTTAAAGATTATAGCTAAAATAAAAATGTCTTCAAAATTTAGACATTTGGTCTAAGTTAAGGTCAGATATCAGATTTACTAAATGCTCTAAGGTCATACACTGCTTCTTTGACTTTAAATTTGTTCAATTTACCTACTTTGGAGCATTAGATTCTAGATATGGCCTTGGGACATGTGGAGTTAGCCATGCCCCTAGCTATGCTGAAAGCAGTCAGATCTTATCTACACTTCTGTCTGATATTCTAGGCCCCACACCTGGTATGTAATTAAACTTGTTTACTTATCAGATTTTTCATCAAAAATAAAAGTTGTTAAGAGTTAACATTGTAACATGTAATTCAGACTATTGGAGAAACAGTTTTAATATACAAGGTGTATAAAGGAAGCAGAATGTGTTTTTGCAAATAGAGTCTAAGAAGGCATGGGAATGTGGCTTTCGCCTAGTTTAGAAAGTTAGAGGATTGCTCTAATTTAAAATAAAGTTAAAGGTTTAGGCAAGCTGAATAGGGCTTGTGAAGGGTTGATCTTGCAAAGAATGTTCTGTGGGTATGAGCAAGTTGGATAAGATTTGAAGGGGATTGTTTCATTTTTTTTCAGTCATTGAACATTAAAATGAAAGCACACTGATGTGGGGTGAGAATCTAAGCCCATGTATAGCAGGGTTTTCTTAGAAAATTGATCTGTTTAATGGAAAATAGTATAGGGTTCTAAAAGGTTTATGAAAATCTTACATTATGGTCAAATGAATTAAAATTGGATTTATAAAATTTTATCAAAAACTAGCATTATTATTAAAGATGCACTAATACAAACATGAAATTTGGTTTTCCCTTTTGAAAAATATTTTTATGTACTATTGAGAAAAAATGAAAGATTTTTGTTTTTAAAGAAAACTACAAAAAAAATTGGGGGGAAGGGAACGAGAAGAGACAGATTCAGTTGGCCTCATGCTGTCTTCACTGGGTCTTATTTGGAAAGCTGTCTCCTCTCTCAGAGTGAATTTTTTTCTTTTCTAACATTTTGCAGTTATCATTTTGTTCAGATGAATGACTTATGATGACCTGGGATTCTATTTTGTGATACCCAGTATGTTTTAAACCTTTGATATCTGACAAACTTCCCCAAATCAAATTATAAATTATGTTTCTGAAGAGGGGCCAAGATGACCAAATAGAAACAGCTCTTGCCTGCAGCTCCCATTAAGACCAATGCAGAAGGTGGGTGATTTCTGCTTTTCCAACTGAGATACCAAGTTTATCTCATTGGGACTGGTTAGGCAGTGGGTGCAACCCATGGAGAGCGAGCAGAAGCAGGGTGGGGTGTCGCTTCACCTGGGATGCAAGGAACCAGGGAACATCCCTCCCCCAGCCAAGGGAAGCCATGAAGGACTGTGCTACTAAGCCCAGATACTGTGCTTTTCCCATGGTTTTCGTCGCAGATCAGGAGATTCCCTTGTGATCCTACACCACCAGGGACCTGGGTTTCAAGCACAAAACTGGGCAGTTGTTTGGGCAGGCACCAAGCTAGCTGCAAGGGTTGTTTTTGTACCCAGTGGCACCTGGAACCCCAGCAAGACAGAACTCTTCACTGCCCTTGAAAGGGGGCTGAAGCCAGGGAGTCAAGTGGTCTCATTCAGTGGGTCCTGCTCTCATGGAGCCCAGCAAGCTAAGAACCACTGGCTTGAAATTCTCACTGCCAGCAGCAGTCCGGAGTCCACCTGGAATAACTGAGCTTGGTGTGGGAGGGGGCATCCACCATTACTGAGGCTTTAGTAGGCTGTTATCCCCTGACAGTGCTAAGGAGACTGAGAGGTCTGGACTGGGGAGAATTCACTACAGTGTGGCAAAGCAGCTGTGGCCAGACTGCTTCTCTAGATTCCTCCTCACTGAGCAGGGGATCTCTGAAGGAAACGTAGCAGCCCCAGTCAGGGGCCTACAGATAAAGCTCTCATCTTCCTGGGACAGGGAACCTGGAGAAAGGGGCAGCTGTGGGCACAGCTTCCGCAGACATAATTTTTCTTGCCTGGTAGCTCTGAAGAGAGCAGCTGATCCTGACAAGGGGAATTCTCCCAGCACAGCACACCAGCTTTGCTAAGGGACAGACTGCCTCCTCAATGGGTCCCTGACCCCTGTGCCTTTTAACTGGGAGAGGCCTCCCAACAGCAGTCGACAGACACCTCATGCAGGAGAGCTCTGGCTGCCATCAGGCTGGTGCCCCTCTGGTACAAACCTCTCAGAGGAAGGATCAAGCAGCAATCTTTGCTGTTCTGCACCCTCCATTGGTGTTACCCAGGTGAACACGGTCTGGAGTGGACCTTCAGTGAACTGCAGTGGGCCTGAAGAAAAGGGGCCTGACTTTTAAGAAAAACTAATAAACAGAAAGCAACAATATCAACAGAAAAGACCCCGCCCCCACACTCACACAAAACTCCATCTAAAGTTTATCAGTCTCAAAGATCAAAGGTGGATAAATCCATGAAGATGAGGAAAAACCAGTGCAAAAACACTGAAAATTCCAAAAACCAGAATGCCTCTTCTTCTTCAAATGACTGTAACTCCTCTCCAGCGCGGGCACAAAACTGGATGGAGAACGAGATTGATGAATTGACAGGGCCTCAGAAGGTGGCTAATAACAAATTCTTCTGAGCTAAAGGAGCATGTTCTAACCTGATGCAAGGAGGCTAAGAATCTTAATAAAAGGTTACAGGAAATGCTAACTAGAATACTCAGTTTAGAGAGCAACATAAATTACCTGATGGAGCTGAAAAACACAGAACAAGAACTTTGTGAAGTATACACAAGTATCAATAGCTTAATTGATCAAGCAGAAGAAAGAATATCAGAAATTGATGATCACCTTGCTGAAATAAGGCATGAAGACAAGATTGGAGGAAAAATGAAAAAAAAAAAAAATGAACAAAGCCTCCAAGAAATATAGGACTATGTGAAAAGACCAAACCTATGATTGATTGGTATGCCTGAAAATGATGGGGAGAATGGAATCAACTTGGAAAATACACTTCAGGATATTATCCAGGAGAACTTCCCCAATCTAGCAAGACAGGCCTACATTCAAAATCAGAAAATACAGAGAACACCACTAAGATAGTCCTCGAAGAGATCAAGCCCAAGACACATAGTCATCCGGTTCTGAAAGGGTGAAACAAAGGAAAAACTGTTAAGGGCAGCCAGAGAGAAAGATCAGGTCACCTACAAAGGAAGCCCATCACACTAACAGTGAATCTGTCTGCAGAAACCCCGCAAGCAAGAAGAGAATGGAGGCCAATATTCAAAGTTCTTAAAAGAATTTTCAACACAGAATTTCATATCCAGCCAAACTCAGCTTCATAAGTGAAGGGGAAGTAAAATACTTTACAAACAAGCAAATGCTGAGAGATTTTT
Source organism: Rhinopithecus roxellana (assembly GCF_007565055.1). Lineage (NCBI taxonomy): Eukaryota > Metazoa > Chordata > Mammalia > Primates > Cercopithecidae > Rhinopithecus > Rhinopithecus roxellana. Next base: position 119,644,121 of record NC_044562.1, read on the forward strand.
GTCACCACCAGCCCTGCCTTACAAGAGCCCCTGAAGAAAACACTAAATATGGAAAGGAAAAACTGGTACCAGCCACTGCAAAAACATACCAAAACATAAAGACCAATGACACCATAAAGAAAATGCATCAACTAGTGTGCAAAATAACCAGCTAGCATCATGATGAAAGTATCAAATTCACATATAACCATGTTAACCTTAAATGCAAATGGGCTAAATACCCCAATTAAAAGACACATGCTGTTAAATTGGATAAAGTGCCAAGACCCATCAGGGTGCTATATTCAAGAGACCCATCTCACATGCAAAGACACATAGGCTCAAAATAAAGGGATGGATGAATATTTGCCAAGTAAATGGAAAGAGAAAAAAAAGCAGGGATTGCAATCCTAGTCTCTCATAAAACAGGCTTTAAACCGACAAAGATCAAAAAAGTAAAAGAGCATTACATAATAGTAAAGGGATCAATGCAGTAAGAGCTAACTATCCTAAATGATATGCACCCAATACAGAAGCACCTAGATTCATAAAGTTCTTAGAGACCTACGGAGAGACTTAGACTCTCACATAATAGTAGTGGGAAACTTTGACACCCCACTGTCAATATTAGGTAGATCAACAAAACAGAAAATTAACAAGCATATTCAAAGCTCGAACTCAACTCTGGATCAAATGGACATAATAGACATCTACAAAACTCTCCACCCCGAATCAACAGAATATACATTCTTCTCAGTGCCATATGGCAGTTATTCTAATATCTACTACATAATGGGAAATAAAACATTCCTCAGCAAATGCAAAAGAATGGAAATCATAACTAACAGTCCCTCAGGCCACAGTGCAATCAAATTAGAACTCAGGATTAAGAAACTCACTCAAAACTGCACAACTACATGGAAATTGTAAAACCTGCCACTGAACGATAAATAACAAAATTAAAGCAGAAATCAAGAAGTGATAACAAGGAAATTTATAGCACTAAATGCCCACATCAGAAGCTAGAGAGATCTCAAATTGACACCCTACCATCACAATTAAAAGAACTAGACAAGCAGGAGCAAACACATTCAAAAACCAGCAGAATACAAAAAATAACTAAGATCAGAGCAGAAATGAAGGAGATAGAGATACAAAAAAACACTTCAAAAAATCAATGAATCCAGGAGGTGTTTTTTGAAAATATTAACAAAATACATAGACCACTAGCTAGACTAATAGAGATAATAAAAATGATAAAGGAGATATCACTATTGATCCTACAAAAATAAAAACTAGCATCAGAGAATAGTGTGTACAGCTCTATGCAACTAAACTAAAAAATCTAGAAGTGGATACATTCCTAGACACATACACCCTCCCAGGACTAAACCAGGAAGAAGATGAATGCCTCAATAGACCAATAACAAGTTCTGAAATTGAGACAGTAATTAATAGCATGCTAACTAAAAAGAGCCCAGAACCAGACAAATTCACAGCCAAATTCTACCAGAGGTATAAAGAGGAGCTGGTACCATTCCTTCTGAAACTATTCCAAACAAAAGAAAAAGAGAGACTCCTCACTAACTCATTTAATGAGGGCAGCATCATCCTGATACCAAAACGTGACAGAGACACAACAATAAAAGAAAATTTTAGACAAATATCCCTGATGAACATCGATGTGAAAATCCTCAATAAAATACTAGCAAACCAAATCCAGCAGCATGTCAAAAGGCTTATCCACCACGATCAAGTCAGCTTCATCCCTGGGATGCAAGACTGGTTCAACATACACAAATTAATAAATATAATTCATCACATAAACAGAAAAAAGGGCAAAAACTGCTTGATTATTTTAATAGATGCAGAAAAGGCCTGAGATAAAATTCAACGTCCCTTTATGTTAAAAACCCTCAATAAACTAGGTATTGAAGGAGCATACCTCAAAATAATAAGAGCCATTTATGACAAACCCAGAACAAATATCATACAGAATGGGCAAAAGCTGGAAATATTCCCCTTGAAAACTGGCACAAGATAAGAATGCCCTCTCTCATCACTCCTATTCAACCTACTATTGAAAGTTCTAGCCAGGGCAATCTGGCAAGAGAAAGAAATAAACAGTATTCAAATAGAAAGAGAGAAAGTTAAATTGTTGCTGTTTGCAGATGACATAATTCCATATCTAGAAAACTCCATCATCTCAGCCCAAAGTCTTCTTAACCTGATAAGCAACATTAGCAAAATTTCGGGACAAAATCAATGTGTAAAAATCACAAGTATTCCTATACACCAAAAATAGACAAGCAGAGAGCCAAATCATGAGTGAACTCCCATTTACAATTAGTGCAAAGAGAATAAAATACCAAGGAATACAACTTACAAAGGATGTGAAGGACCTCTTCAAGGAGAACTACAAACCACTACTCAAAGAAATGAGAGAGGACACAAACAAATGGGAAAAAAAATTCATGCTCATTGATAGGAAGAATCAATATTGTGAAAATAGCCATACTGCTCAAAGTAATTTATAGATTCAATGCTATTCCCATAAAGTTACCATTGACTTTCTTCACAGAATTAGAAAAAACTACTTTAAACTTCACAGGGAACCAAAAAAGAGCCCGTATAACCAAGACAATCTTAAGCAAAACAAACAAAACTAGAGGCATCATGCTACCTGACTTCAAACTATACTACAAGTCTACAGTAACCAAAACAGCATGGTACTGATACCAAAACAGATATATATATACCAATGGAACATAACAGAGACCTCAAAAATAACACCATACGTCTACAACCATCTGATCTTTGACAAAAAACAAGCAATGGGGAAATGATTCCATTTAATAAATGGTGCTGGGGGAGCTGGCTAGCCATATGCAGAAAACAGAAACTGAACTCCTTCCTTACACCTTATACAAACATTAACTCAAGGTGGATTAAAGACTTAAATTTAAAACCCAAAACCATAAAAACCCTAGAAGAAAACCTAAGCAGTACCATTCAGGACATAGGCACAATCTCATAGTCATAAGATTTCATGACGAAAACACCGAAAGCAATTGCCACAAAAGCTAAAATTGACAAATGGGATCTAATTAAACTAAAGAACTTCTGCACAGCAAAAGAAACTATCATCAGAGTGAACAGGCAACCCACAGAATGGGAGAAAATGTTTGCAATCTCTCCAACTGACAAAGGTCTAATATCCAGAATCTATAAGGAACTTAAATTTACAAGAAAAAAAAAATCAAACAGTGGGCAAAAGATATGAACAGATGCTTCCCAAAAGAAGACGTTTATGTGGACAACAAAATATGAAAAAAAGCTTATCATCACTGGTCATTTAGAGAAATGCAAGTCAAAACCACAATGAGATGACATCTCATGCCAGTTAGAATGGCGATTATTAAATGTCAAGAAACAACAGATGCTAGAGAGGATGTGGAGAAACAGGAATGTTTTTACACGGTTGGTGGGAGTGTAATTAGTTCAAGTATTGTGGAAGACAGTATTGTGATTCTTCAATGATCTAGAACCAGAAATACCATTTGACCCATCAATTCTGTTACTGGGTATATACCCATAGGATTATAAATCATTCTACTATAAAGATACATACACATGTATGTTTATTATAGCACTATTTACAAAATAGCAAAGTTTCGGAACCAACCCAAATGCCCATCAGTGATAGACTGGATAAAGAAAATGTGGCACATATACACCATGACGTACTACACAGCCATAAAAAAGAATGAGTTCATGTCCTTGCAGGGACATGGATGAAGCTGGAAGCCATTATTCTCAGCAAACTATCACAGGAATGGAAAACCAAACACTGTATGTTCTCATAAGTGGGAGTTGAACAGTGAAAACACAGGGTCACAGGGAGGGGGATATTACACACCAGGGCCTGTCAGGGGGTAGGGGACAAAGGGACAGAGAGGAATAGGACAAATACCTAACGCATGCAGGACTTAAAACTTAGATGTCAGGTTGATGGGTGCAGCAAACAACAATGGCACATGTATAATTGTGTAACAAACCTGCACATTCTGCACATGTATCCCAAAACTTAAATAAAAATAAAAATAAATAAATGAATAATGTTTCTTTCTTACCCAATCTTTTAGATATTAGGTCCTTTAAAATCCAAAAATGTTATTTGGCTTATTTGGTAAAAAAAAAAAAAAAAAAAAGTACACAGAATGCATTGCCAAATATGAAATGGTGTTTGGCTTTCTTTGGATTATATTTGTGTAAATGTGTTACTGGTATATGTTCCAAAATTATGGGAATCTCCTATAATTGTAATATGACTTAGTGTATGTTAACAGTAATAATTATATTTGTTATGTTAAATTATTGTGTGCTACAGAGGTAATTAATTTCCTTGTCAATTGTGTCTTTCTCTGTGATTGCCCTAGGGATTTTTTCATTCATAGATGATTGTCTTGTTTTGATCCTCTTTAAAGATGGTTTTATTATTAGCCATGAAACTCTAACACACACTCTTAAATGCAGATATCTGATTGATCATTCTGGAGATTGTGACATTAGAATAGAGACAAATTCTCAAATAGAAGACTGCAATAATCTTTTCTGACTTTCCCCTTAAAAGGTTGCTGATCCTTTTCTGTTTATCAAAGCCAAGAAAACTTTTTTGAGTTATTTGCAGCTTTTAACAATTGAGTAAAGTATGCTGCTATGAACAAAATTTGGAGCACATTTGTTTCTCTTTACCTGCTTTCTCTAGAATTTGGAAACTATTTGTGAGTATTCTTAACTCATGGCAATATAGTTATTTGCACAAATGCTATAAAATGTTTTCTTTTGCAGTACGACACAATTGTAGGAACTGGTTATTTTACCAAGGCTTTGACTGGAATGGTATGCTTTCCTTTAATGAATCAAACTTAAGTTATACAGCCAATAAAAGACTCTTGGGAAAACTGTTCTCATATCTTGTCTACACAGTCCCGGTACAAGTTTCCACACCTGTGGCAAGTAAAGAATGTCACTTTCTAACAGGCCCAGGAGCCCCAAGTTATCTTGGGACCTCACGAAGAGAGGAATTTACCCAATTCATAGGTATTTAAGGGTACAAACCCATGACTGGGCTCAGCTTTTTAAAAAGTCTTATCTGAGATTCCTTATGAATAAGAATTTCATCAAAGCCAATTTGAAAACTCTACTTAAAAAATAATTATTCTTATTGTGCTTTATACAAATAATCAGACAAAATATAATAATGCTAAAGTTTGTTTTGCAGACAGATCAGTCCTATCATGATTTACTATTAATAAAAATGGGGACTGGAGGGAGAAAAATTATGCTTCAAAAAACTGTAGTATACCTGTAGTTAGCTGTTCTTGTTTTTTTTTTTTTTTTTTTTTTTTTTTTTTTTTTTTTTCTGTAGTATGGACTAAATCCTAACTTCTTTATGGGCTGCAAGTCCCCAAACTAGTGCTTTCAAATCTTTACTTTTAAAAATGGGAATTGCACTCCATACCCTAGTACTCATTATTTACCATATAGTACACTGTTCCCCTTAAATGCAGTGCTAAAACTGTAGATGACATTACTAATGCCTTTGCACTGCAAGCCTTGGAACCCCAGCCAGGCCTGTGTAAGTACACTCAGAGAGTTGCAGGGTAGTTCTGCTCCTCTCACCTTGGGGTCAACACCTACTCCCACTATGCCCCTGGTCAGCAGGAAGAAGTTAGAGTGGTATTCACCCTTTTTTCATCTTCTTTAGCCAACACCTTAGGATTGAGGCATTATAAATCCTAAAGGGAGGGATTGAAACCACCATTGCAAAATTATAACTGAGACAGTGAAAGAGATCTGACCTAAGTAACTCCATCTTGCTTCTAGCCTCCAACCTGTTCTTGTTCATTCTGGGTAGAGGCTAAACTAACTTTGGGTGGAATTTTATAGTTTATAGTTTAAAACAACATTGATAACAGGCCTTTCCCAAGACAAACCCCATTCTTGCCTGGAGACGAGACTGCCTCTGTAGGGCTAACAAATTAGCCAAAAGACTAGAAATTATGGTTTAGGAGTCATGCAGCTGGAGGCTACAAGATTCTGACCCTCCCCAAATTGCTCCTGGGTATAACATCACTACTGTAAAGCCTAAGATCAGTGCTTGAGATATTTTGCAGACCCTGCACTTGATAGGTCAGCTGGCACTACCCAGATCTATAAACTGGCTCATTGGATCTTGTGGTCCCCACCCAGGAACTAACTCAGTGCAAGAAGACAGCTTCAACTCCTTATGATTTCATCTCTGACCTGACCAATCAGCACTCCAAGCTCAATGGCTTCCCCCCACCCACCAAATTGTCCTTAAAAACTCTGATCCACAAATTATCCGGAGACTGATTTGAGTAATAATAAAGATCTGGTCTCCCAAAAAACAAAACAAAATGAAACAAAACAAAGACAAAACGAAACAAAACCCAACTTTCATTTTGTTGATCTTTTGTATTTTTTATTTTAATTTAATTTTATTTATTTTAGCTTTTATCTTTATTACAGTTTTTCTTCTATAAATTTTGCATTTGGTTTGCTCTTCCTTTTGTAGTTCTTTAATATGCATCACTAGGTTGTTTATTTGAAGTTTTTCTTTTGTTTTGATGTAGGTGCTTATTGCTCTAAACTTTCCTCTTAGAACTGCTTTCAGTGCGTCCCATAGTGTTTAGTATGTTTTGTTTCCATTTTTTTATTTATTTCAAGACACTTTAAACCTTTTCTTTGTAATTTCTTCATTGATCCACTAGTCGTTCAGGAGCATATTGTTTAATTTCCTTGTGTTTGTATAGTTTCCAAATTTCCTCTTGTTATCAATTACCCATTTTATTCCTTTCTTGTCAGAGAAGATACTTGATATAATTTCATTTTTTAAGACTTGTTTCGTTGCCTAACATATGGTCTATCCTTGAGAATAATGCATGTGCTGAGGAGAAGAATGTTTATTCTATAGCCATTAGATGAAATGTTCTGTAAATATTGATTAGGTCTATTTGGTCTACAGTGCTGATATGTCTGATGTTTCTTTGTTAGTTTTCTCTTTGGATGATCTGTCCAGTGCTGACAATGGAGTATTGAATTTTCCAGCTATTATTGTATTGGGGCTTATCTCTCTCTTTAGCTCTAATATTTGCTTTATATATCTGAGTGCTCCAGTGTTGGGTGTATGTATATTTAAAATTGTTATGTCCTCTTACTGAATTGACCACTTTATCCTTGTAGAATGACTTTCTTTGCCTCTATATAGCATTTGTCTTCAAATCTATCTTGTCTGAAATAAGTATAGCTTCTCCAGCTCTCTTTTGTTTTCCATTGTCATAAAATATCTCTTTCTTTTATTTTCATTTTATGTGTCTCTTTATGGGTGTAGTGTGCTTCTTATAGGCAACAGATCATTAGATCTTGTTTTTTTTTTTTTAAATCCATTCAGCCCCTCTGTCTTTTGATTGGAAAGTTTGGTCCATTTACATTCAATGTTATTATAAATAAGTAAAGATTTATACTTGTCAATATGGTTTGGCTGTGTCCCCACCCAAATCTCATTTTAAATAGTAGCTCCCATAATCCCCATATGTCATGGGAGAGACCTAGTGGGAGGTAATTGAATCATGGGGGTGGATTTTCCATGCTATTCTCATGATAGTGAATAAGTCTTATGAGATCTATTGGTTTTATAAAGGGCAGTTCCCCTGCACACGGTCTCTTCCCTGTTGCCATGTAAGACATGACTTTGCCCCTCCTTCGCCTTCTGCCATGATAGTGAGGCCTCACCAGCCATGTGGAAGTGTGAGTCCGTTAAACCTCTTTTTCCTTATAAATTATCCAGTCTTGGATATTTCTTCAAAGCAGTATGAAAATGGACTAACATATTTGCCAAGTTGTTATTTTTTAAAATTATTTTGGTTATTTCTTGGTCTTTTCTTCTTTCTTTCCTTCCTGTCTTCCTCTTAGTGAGGGTGATTTTCTCAGATGGCATGCTTTAAATTCTTGATTTTTATGTTTTGTGTATCTGTTGTGTGGTTTTTTTTTAATTTGAGGTTACCCTGAGGCTTGCAAATAATATAACCCTTCATTTTAAATTAATAACAACTTAACACTAATGGCATAAACAACCAAGCAATAATAAAACTAATACAACTCTAAGTTTAGCTTTGTCCTTCCACTTTTTAACTTTTTGTTGCTTCTATTTATATCCTATTATATGGTCTATGTCTTGAAAAGTTGTTGTAGTATTTTAGATATGTTCATATTTTAGTCTTTCTATTTTAAGATATGAGTAGTTTACACAGCATAACTATTGGGTTATAATATTCTGTGTACATACCATTACCAGTGAATTTTATACGCTCACATGATTTCTTATTGCTCATTAATATTCTTGCAGACTGAAGAAATTCCTTAAGCATTTCTTGTAGGACAGGTCCAGTGTTGATAAAATTCCTCGGTTTTGTGTGACTGGGAAAGTCTTTATTTCTCCTTTATGTTTGAAGAATATTTTCACGGGATATACTATTCTAGGATAAATTTTATTTTCCTTCATTGCATTAAATATGTCGTCACGCTCTCCTGGCCCATAAGGTTTTCACTGAGAAATCTGCTACCTAACATATTGGAGCTCCTTTGTGTGTTACTTGTTTGTTTTTGTCTTGCTTTTAGTGTCATTTTTTATCCTTGACCTTTGGGAGTTTGATTTTTAAGTATCTTGAGGTAGTCTTCTTTGGGTTAAACGTGCTTGGTGTTCTGTAACTTTGTACTTAAATATTGGTATCTGTCTCTAGATTTAAGAAGTTTTCTGTTATTATCCATTTAAATGATCTTTCTACCCTGAACTTTCTCTCTACCTCCTCTTCAAGACCAGTAGCTCTTGGATTTACCCTTTCGAGGCTATTTTCTGAATCTTGTAGGTGTGCTTCATTCTTTTTTATTTTGTCTTTTTGTCTCCCTTAGCTGTGTATTTTCAAATAGCCTGTCTACAAGCTCACTAATTCTTTTCTTGCTTGATTAGTTCTGCTGTTAAGAGACTCTGATGCATTCTTCAGTATGTCAGTGTACTTTTCAACCTCAGAATTTCTGCTTCATTCTTTTTCATTATTTTTATTTCTTTGTGAAATTTATCTGATAGTATTCTGAATTCATCCCCTGTGTTATCTTGTATTTTATTGAGCTTCCCCCAAAGAGCTATTTTGAATTCTTTATCTGAAAGGTAATATATCTCTGTCTCTTCAAGATTGGATGCTGGTATATTATTTAATTCATTGGGTGAGATTGTGCTTTCCTGTATTGTCTTGATGCTTATGGATGTTTGTCAGTGTCTGAGCATTAAAGAGTTAGGTATTTACTGTAGTATTCTTAGTCTGGGCTTGTTTGTACCTATCCTTTTTGAGGACCTTCCAGGTATTTGAAGGGACTTGGGTATTGAGATCTACATCTTGGTCACTGCAGTCATATTTGCTTAACCCTGTTGCTCTTGCAGACTTGTAGGGGTCCAGGAGAATCCCTTGGATCATCAGGTAGAGACTCTTGTTCTCTTCCCTTACCTTCCCTCAAACAAATGGAGCCTCTTACTCTGTTCTGAGATGCCTGGATCTGAGGGAGGGGTGACATAAGCACCTCTGTGGCCACCACTACTTGGACTATGCTGGGTCAGATCTGAAGCCAGCATACCACTGGGTTTTGCCCAAGAACTCTAGTGACCACTGCCTGGCTACTACCTATGTTCACTCAAGGCCCAAGGGCTCTACAATCAGTAGGTGGCCAATCTATCCAGGCCTGTGAGCTGGCCCCCAAACCATGAGACAAAGTCCTTCCCACTCTTCTGTCCCTTTTCCTCAAGCAGAGGAGTCTCTTCCCATGGCCACCACCACCCCAGGTTCACGGCAAGTATTGCCTGGCTACCACCAATGTTTACTCAGTGACGAAGAGCTCTGCAGTCATCTTGTGGTGAATGACACAAACCCTGAGTGTTTTCCATGAGGGGCGTGGGCTCCTCTTTGTCTCAGGGACTGTACAAAAATGCCACCCAAGAGTCAAGGCCTAGAATTGGAAACCCCAGGAGCTTGCTTGGTCCTCTACCCTACTATGGCCAAGCTGGTATCTAAGATGCAAGACAAAGTCCCTTTTACTGTTTTCTCTTCTTTCCTCAAGCTTAAGGGGTCTTTCCTTGTAGCCATCACAGCTGATAATGTGCTGGGTCATACCTGAAGCCAGCAGAGCTCTCAGTCTCATCCAAGGCCCACAGTGAGTACTGCCCGGCTACCTCTGCTACTTATTCAGAGATAAAGGCAGGTGCTAAATTAATCGGCAGTTGATGAATTCTTCCAGAACTTGGTCTTCCCATTCAATGTAGCAGGTTCCCTTCTGACCCACAGTGTGTTTTAAAATGTCCTCTGGGGGCTACAAAGAGGAGCTGGTACCATTTCTTCTGAAACTATTCCTAACAACGGAAAAGGAGGGATTCCTCCCTAACTCATTTTATGAGGTCAGCAGCATCCTGATGCCAAAAAACCTGGCAGAAATACAACAACAACAAAAATCTTTAGGCCAGTATCCGTGATGAACATCAATCCAAAAATCCTCAATGAAATACTGGTAAACCGAATCCAGCAGCACATCAAAAAGCTTATCCACCATGACCAAGTTGGCTTCATCCCTGGGATGCAAAGCTGGTTCAACATACACAAATTAATAAGCCTAATTTATCACACAAACAGAAATAAAGACAAAAACCACATGATTATTTTAATAGAGGCAGAAAAGGCCAGAGATAAAGTCCAACATCCCTTTATGTTAAAAACTCTCAATAAACTAGGTATTAAAGGAACATACATCAAAATAATAAGAGCCATTATGACAAACCCAGAACAATTATCATACAGAAAGGGCAAAAGCTGGAAGCATTCCCCTTGAAAACTGGCACAAGACAAGAATGCCCTCTCTCACCACTGCTATTCAACATAGTATTGGAAGTTCTGGACAAGGCAATCAGACAAGAGAAAGAAATAAATGGTATTCACATAGGAAGAGAGAAAGTTAAATTGTCTCTGTATAGATATAATCCTATATCTAGAAATCTCCATCATCTCAGCCCAAAGTATTCTTAACTTGATAAGCAACATTAGCAAAGTCTCAGGATACAAAATCAATGTGCAAAAGTCACAGGCATTCCTGTACCCCAACAACGGACAAGCAGAGAGGCAAATTACGAATGACTTCCCATTCACAATTGCTATGAAAATAATAAAATACCTAGGAATACAGCTAACAAGGGAAGTAAAGGACTTATTCAAGAAGAACTACAAACCCTGCTCAAGGAAATCAGAGAAAACACAAACAAATGGAAAAAGATCCCATGCTCATGGATAGGAAGAATCAATATAATAAAAATGGCCATACTGCCAAAAGTAATTTATAGATTCAATGCAATTCCTATTAAACTACCATTGATGTTCTTCACAGAATTAGAAAAAATTATTTTAAAATGCATATGAAACCAAAAAAGTACCCATATTGCTAAGACAATCAATAGCAAAAAGAGGCATCATGCTGCCTGACTTCAAACTATACTACAAGGCTACATAACCAAAGCAGCATGGTACTAGTATACAAACAGACACATAGACCAATGGAACAGAATAGAGAACTCAGAAATAAGGCCACACATCTGTAACAATCTGCTCTTTGATAAGGCTGTCAAAAACAAGCAATGGGGAAATAATTCCCCATTTAATAAATGGTACTGAGAGAACTGGCTAGCCATAGGCAGAAAATTAAAACTGGACCCCTTCCTTACACCTTATACAAAAACTAACTCAAGATGGATCAAAGGCTTAAAGGTAAAACCAAAAGCTATAAAAATCCTAGAAGAAAATCTAGGCAGTACGATTTAGGACATAGTCACAAGCGAAGATTTCATGATGAAAATGTCAAAAGCAATTGCAAGAAAAGCAAAAATTGGCAAATGAGATCTAATTAAACTAAAGAGCTTCTGCACAGAAAATGAAACTATCATCATAGTGAACAGACAACCTACAGAATGGGAGAAAATTTTTGCAATCTATCCATCTGACAAAGGTCTAATATCCAGAGTCTACAAGGAACTTAAACAAATTTACAAAAGAAAATCAACCCCATTAAAAAGTGGGCATAGGAAATGAACAGATACTTCTGAAAAGAAGACATACAAGTGGACAAGAAACATATGAAAAGTTCAACACCATTAATCATTAGAGAAATGTAAATCAAAACCACAATGAGATACCACCTTATGCCAGTTTGAATGGCAACTATCAAAAAGTCAGGAAACAAGATGCTAGCGAGGCTGTGGAGAAATAGGAATGCTTTTATACTGTTGGTGGGAATGTAAATTAGTTCAACCATTGTGGAAGACAGTGTGGCAATTCCTCAAAGACCTAGAGACAGAAATATCATTTGACCCAGCAATCCCATTACTGGGTATATACCCAAAGGAATATAAATCATTCTATTTTAAAGATACATGCACGTGTATGCTCATTGTAGCATACACGTGCTACACAATAACAAAGACATGGAATCAAGCAAAATACCCATCAATGATAGACTGGATAAAAGAAACGTGGTACATATGAATCATGGAATACTATTCAGCCATAAAAAGAAATGAGATTAGGTTCTTTGAAGGAACATGAATGAAGCTGGAAGCCATTATACTCAGCAAACTAATGCAGGAACTGAAAACCAAACACCACTTGTACTCACTTACAAGTGGGAGCTGAACAGTGAGAACACGTGGACACAGGGAGGGGAGCAATACACAGTGGAGCCTCTTGGGGGTAAGAAGAGCATCAGCAAAAATAGCTAATGCATGCTGGGCTTAATACCTAGGTAATGGATTGATAGGAGCAGCAAACCACCATGGCACACGTTTATCTATGTAATAAAACATTCTGCACATGTACCCCAGAACTTAAAAAAATAAATACAAAATGTTCTCTTGGAGCTAGAGCCTGGGATGGAGTTGTCAGGACTCTGCCTTTTGCCTTATTGTACTGTGGTTGAGCTGGTATCCAAGTTGGAAGACAAAGTCAGTTTTTACTCTCCCTTCTCTTCTGAAACAGAGGGAAGGAGTCCCTCCCAGAGCTGCAAGCTGTGCTGTTTGGGGTTGGGGAAAGGGTGATGCAAGCACTCCCTTGACCACCCCAGCTGATGTCTCACTAGGTCATATTTCCCCCATGTCCATGGGCTCTGAGCCCAACACAGATCAGGACTTCCCCAGAAATTGCAGTTTTTGTGGGCTAGACAGCCTTTCATGTCTTTTTTAGGACCCCAGAGCCGTTTATCTCATGGTAATGTGGCTTGTGGGAGCTCAGGTCTGATGGCTGGAATGGACAATTTGCCTCTGACTAGGGATGGCCTAAATGTTCTCTCCATGGGAAGCAGCTGAGTTCTGCCTGTGTTGCTTTCTACAGGCAGTGACGGGGCAGCACTGAGTTCCAATGCAAAGTTCCACAACCACTGCACTCTCTCTCCCCTAAGTGCATAGATTCTCTCTTTGCACCACAAGGCTGCTGCAGAAGGATGGTGGAGTGGTTGTATAGATGATTCAAGACTGTCCTTTTTACCCTCTTCAGTGTCTATTTCCTTAATATGTTAAAACCAGGTACTGTGTTCTCTAATCTGATTTTTGATTCTGATGAATATCAGAATCAAAATTTGGTGTGTAGATAGATGTTCAATGTGATGTTCCTGTGTGGAGGATGATTACTGGAGGCTTCTATTCAGCTGTCTTGCTCTACCTCCTCTTCCAGAACATGATTTCTTGAAATGGAATCTATTTCTGTTGAAGATGCTCTGAGCATTGTTTAAATGACAATGAAGGATCTAGAATATTACATAAGCTTAGTTGATAAAATGGCGGCAAGATTTGAGAGGATTGACTTCAATTTTGAAAGAAGATCTAGTGTGGGTAAAATGCTACCAGAAAGCATCACATACACTCAGGTGATCCTTAGCAATTTTTTTTTCAATAAAGTATTCTTTAAGATATGTACTTATTTTAGACACAACACTATTGCACACTTGATAAACTATACTGTAAATGTAGCTTTTATATTCAGTGGGAAACCAAAATATTTGTGTGACTTGTTCTATTGTATATTCACTTTATGGTGGTAGTCTGTTACCAAGCCCACAATATCTCCAAGGTATGTTTGTACATAAAATAGTGAGATACATGACTTTGACATGATTGCCTAATATCTGTTGGATAACAAAGGAACATAAATGTTTTAGTAAGATGTATCTGAAATTCTCAACTGGAATATTTATTTGCAGTATTTGACAAAGTTAGAGAAAAGGTGCTTCCCTCTGCTATCAACTAAGTTATCCCTTCATTCAACCTTACAACTCTAAATGTAAATTTGAATTGGAGAGAAAGCGTTTTTGTATTAGTTCATTTTCATACTGCTATAAGGATACTGCCTGAGACTGGATAATTTAAAAAGAAAAAAAGGTTTAATTGACTCACAGTTTTTCATGGCTGAAGAGGCCTCTGGAAACTCAGTAGAAGGCAGAGGAGAAGCAAGTACCTTCTTCACAAGGTGGCAGGAGAGAGAGAGAGTGAGCAAGAGAGCGAGCAAGCAAGCGCAGAGTGGGAAGTGCCAATTTTAAGCCATCAGATCTCATGAGTACTCACTCACTATCATGAGAACAGCATGGGGAAAACTGCTCCCATGATCCAATCACATTGAACTAGGTCCCTCCCTTGACACGTGGGGATTATGGAAATTACAATTTGAGATGAGATTTGGGTGGGGACACAGAGCCAAAGCATATCATTCACTGCTGGTCCCTCCCAAATCTCATGTTATTTTTATGTTTCAAAACCAATCATGCCTTCCCAACAGTCCCCCAACTCTTAACTTATTCCAGCGTTACCCCAAAAGTCCAAGTCCAAAGTCTCATCTAAGCTAAGGCAAGTCCCTTCTGCCTATAAACCTGTAATATCAAGTGCAAGTCAGTTACTTCCAAGATACAGTGGGGGTGTGGACATTGGGTAAGTGTTCCCATTGCAAATGGGAGAAATTGGCCAAAACAAAGGGGCCACAGGCCCCATGCACGTTTGAAACCCAGTGGGGCTGTCATTAAATATTAAATCTTCAAAATCTGCTTTGACTCCCTGTGTCACATCCAGATTGCACTGATTTAAGAGGTGGGCCCCCATGACCTTGGGGAGCTTTGCACCTATGGCTCTGCAGGGTACAGCCCCTAAAGATGCTTTCACGGGCTGGTAGGTGTTGACTGACTGTGGCTTTTCCAGGGCACTCTGGGAAACAGTGGGGACTCTGTGTGGGGACTCTACCCCACATTTTCTCTCTGCATTGCCCTAGTAGAGGTCCTCTATAAGGGCTTCACCCCTGCAGCAGACTTCTGCCTGGACATACAGGTATTTCCATACATCCTCTGAAATCTAGGTGGAGGTTTCCAAAGCTCAACTCTTGTCTTCTGTGCACCTGCAGGCCCAACACCACTTGGAAGCCACCAAGGATTGGGGCTTTTGCCCTCTGAAGCAATAGCCCAAGCTGTATCTTGGCCCCTTTTAGCCATGGCTGGAGCTGGAGTGGCTGGAACCCAAGGCACCAAGTCCTGAGGCTGCACAGAGCAGTGGGGCCATGCTCCAGATGCATTAAACCATTTTTCCCTCCTAGGTCTCTGAACTTGTGATGGGAGAGGCTACTGTAAAGATCTCTGATATACCCTGGAGACATTTTCCCCATTGTCTTGGCTATTAACATTCAACTTCTTATTACTTATGCAAATTTTTGCAGCAGGCTTGAATTTCTCCCCAGAAAATGGGTTTTTCTTTGGTATTGCATCATCAGGCTGCAAATTTTCCAAGCTTTTAGCTTTGCTTCTCTTTTAAACAAGAATGTCAATTTCAGATAACCTCTCACAAGAATGGCATGTGGGAAAACACCCCCATGATTTAATTATCTCCACCTGGTCCCATCCTTGACATGTGGGGATTATTAAAATTCAACGTGAGATTTAGGTAGGGACTCAGAGCCAAACCATATAATTCCACTGCTGACCTTTCCCAAACCTCGTGTTCTTACATTTCAAAACATAATCATTCCCTTGCAACAGTCCCCCAAAGTCTTAACTCATTCCAGCATTAACCCAAAAGTCCAAGTCCAAAGTCTCATCTGAGACAAAGCAAATTTCTTCTGCCTATAAACCTATAAAATAAAAAACAAATTAGTTACTTCCTAGATACAATGGCAGGGTGTGTGTGTGTGTGGGGGGGGGGGCGGTGGCTGGCACAGGGATTGAGTAAATACACCTATTCCAAAAGGGAGAAATTGGCCAAATCAAAGGGGTTACAGGCCCCCATGCATGTCAGATATCCATTAAGGCAGTCATTAAACCTTAAAGTTCCAAAATGATCACCTATGACTCCATGTCTCATATCCAGGCCACACTGATACAAGAAGTGGGCTCCCATGGCTTTGGAAAGCTCTGCCCCTGTGGCTTTGCAGGGTACAGCCCCCTTCCTGACTGCTTTCGTGGGGGGCTGGTATTGAGTGCCTGAGGCTTTTCCAGGCCCATGGTGCAAGCTGTCAGTGGATCTACTATGCTGGGGTCTGGAGGAAAGTGGTCCTCTTTTAACAGTTCCATTAGACAGTGACCCAGTGGGGACCTGTATGGTGGCTCTAACCTCACATTTCATTTCTGTGTTGCCCTGGTACAGGTTTTCTGTGAGGGCTCCACCTCTGCAGCAGACTTCTGCCTGCATATCCAGGTGTTTCCATACATCCTCTGAAATCTAGGTGGAGGTTCTCAAAGCTCAACTCTTGTCTTCTGTGCACCTGCAGGCCCAACACCACCTGGAAGCCACCAAGGCTTGGGGCTTGCACCCTCTGAAGCAATGGTCTAACCTGTATCTTGGCCCCTTTCAGCCATTGCTGGAGCTGGAGTGGCTGGGACCCAAGGCACGAAGTCCTGAGGCTGCACAGAGCAGCAGGGCTGTAAGCTAGACACATGTAATCATTTATTCCTCCTAGGCCTTTGAACCTATAATGGGAGGGACTGCCTTGAAGATCTCTGACCTGCCATGGAGACATTATCTCCATTGTCTTGGCAATTAACATTTGGCTGTTTGTTACTTATGCAAATTTCCACAGTTGGCTTTAATTTCTTTCTAGAAAATGGGTTTTTCTTTTCTACCTCGTGGTCAGGCTGCCAATTTTTCAAACTTTTTATGTTCTGTTTTTTTTTTTTTAAAAACAAAAGTTTCGCTTTCAGATAATCTCTTTAGGAATGCATATGACTAAACACTTTCAGAATGAGCCAGGTAAACTCCTGAATGCTTTGCTGCTTAGAAATTTCTTCCTCCAGTTACCCTAAATCATCTCTCTCAGGTTCATGGTTTCACAGATCTCTAGAGCAGAGGTGAAATGCCACCAGTGTCTTTGCTAAAGCATAGCATGAGTGACCTTTACTTCAGTTCCCAAAAGTTCCTCATCTTCACCTGAGTCCCCTTTAATCTGGACTTCTTTGTCCATATAATTATCAACGTTTTGGTCAAAACCATTCAACAAGTCTCTAGGAAAATCCAAACTTTCCCACATTTTCCTGTCTTCTTCTGAGCCCTCCAATCTGTTTCAACCTCTGCCTGTTACCAGTTCCAAAGTTGCTTCCACATTTTCAGGTTATCTTTGTAATAGTACCCTACTCTGCCAGTACCAATTATCTGTATTAGTTTGTTTTCACACTGCTATTAAGATGCTACCTGAGACTGGGTAATTTATAAACAAAAGGAGTTTAATTGACTCACAGTTCTGCATGGCTCAGGAGGCCTGAAGAAACTTACAATCATGTTGAAGGTGAAGGAGAAGCAAGTACTTTATTTACAAGGTGGCAGGAAAGAGAGAGAGCAAAGGGGGAAGTACCACCTTGAAACCATCAGATCTCTTGAGGACTCACTATCATAAGAACAGTATGGGGGAAACTGACCCCATAATCCAATCACCTACTACCAAGTCCCTCCCTTGACACATTGGGGATTATAATTCAAGATGAGATTTGGGTAGGGACACAGAGCCAAACCATATCAGTCCCTTTTAAAAAGACTTAAGCTAAACTGCAATGTGTGTTTCTGAAGAAGAACCTTATTTACTAACAAGATGGTTTCAAAAGATCCATTTTCTAAGATACAGAATTTAGTTTGGGACCAATTCCAATTCCTGATGCAGGTAAACTGTAGTAATCTGCAGACCTTCTCTTACTGGGTTTCTAAATAAATGTTCCAACATGCAATACACTTTCTGAGCATCTACTCTGTGTCAGACATTTTAGGTACTAAAGAGTTCATGATGAGCAAGACAAAACTTCTGCTCCATGTGTGAGCAGTCTATTGCTAGACACTAGACTGAGTTCTCTTAATGCACTAGCTCATTTAATTTAAGGATCAATTATTTATCTTCGATGTCTCTTAGAGTTTTAGTAACTGGTCTAAGATTCTGCAACCTGCAAGTGATAGAGGTCAGATTAAACATAGGCAGTTTGACTTCAGTGCCTAGACATTCACCTTCTATATGTAGTGTCTACTTCTTAGACAAAGCTTCTTTTGCTTTGGCTCCAAATGCAATTTAAGCTGTAAAAACATACAGTTGTGGCCAGATATAGTGGCCCATGGCTGTGGTCTCAGCACTTTGTGAGGCCGAGGTGGGTGGATTGCTTGAGCCCAGGAGTTTGAGACCAGCCTGGGCAACATGGTGAAAGCCTGTCTCTATAAGAAATACAAAAATTAGCCAGGCAAGATGGCACACTCGTTGTAGTCCCAGCTACTTGGGAGACTGAGGTGGGAGGATCACTTGAACTTGGGAGGTTGAGGCTTCTATGAGCCAAGATGGTGCCACTGCACTCCAGCCTAGGTGACTAGGTGAGACCCTGTCTCAATAAAAAACAAAAACAATAACATACATTGTGATTGTTAAAAAGCACATCAGAAAGCTTATCTACGACGATCAAGTTGGCTTCATCCCTGGATGCAAGGCTGATTCAACATATGCAACTCATAAAATGTAATCCATCACATAAACAGAACCAATGACAAAAACCACATGATTATCTCAATAGATACAGAAAAGGCCTGTGATAAAATTCACCCCTTAGTGCTAAAAACTCTCTCAATAAACTAGGTATTGATGGAACATATCTCAAAATATTTATGTTATTTATGACAAACCCACAGCAAATATACTGAATGGGCAAAAGCTGGAAGAATTCTCTTTAAAAACCAACGCAAGACGAAGTTGCCCTCTCTCTACACTCCTATTCAACACAGTATTGGAAGTTTTGGCCAGGGCAATCAGAAAATAGAAAGAAATAGAGGGTATTCAAATAGGAAGAGAAGGAGTGAAATTGTCTTTGTTTGCAGATTACATGATTGTATATTTAGAAAACCCCATCATCACAACCTCAAATCTCCTTAAGCTGATAAGCAACTTCAGCAAATTCTCAGGATACAAAATCAATGTGCAAAAATCACAAGCATTCCTATACACCAATTATAGGCAAACAGAGAGCCAAATCATGAGTGAAATCGCATTCACAATTGCTACAAAGATAATAAAATATCTAGGAATACAACTTATAAGGGATGAGAAGGACCTCTTCAAGGAGAACTACAAACCAGGTTTCAAGGAAATAGGAGACAACACAAACAAATGTAAAAACATTCTATGCTCGTAGATAGGAAGAATCAATATCATGAAAATGGCCATACTGCCCAAAGTAATTTATAGATTCAATGCTATCTCCATCAAGCTACCATTGACTTTTTTCAGAGAATTAGAAAACACTACTTTAAATTTCATATTGAACCAAAAAAGAGTCCGTATAGCCAAGACAATCCTAAGCAAAAAGAACAAAGCTGGAGGCATCATGCTACCTGTCTTCAAACTATACTACAAGGCTACAGTAACCAAAACAGCATGGTACTGTTACCAAAACAGATACATAGACCAATGGAACAGAACAGAGGCCTCAGAAATAGCATCACACATCTACAACCATCTGATCTTTGGCAAACCTGGAAAACAAGCAATGAGAAAAGGATTCCCTATTTAATAAATGGTGTTGGGAAAACTGGCTAGCCACATACAGAAAACTGAAACTGGACAACTTCCTTACACCTTATACAAAAATTAACTCAAGATGGTTTAAAGACTTAAATGTAATACCTAAAACCATAAAAACCCTACAAGAAAACCTAGGCAATACCATTCAGGACATAGGCATGGGCAAAGACTTCATGACTAAAACACTAAAAGCAATGGCAACAAAAGCCACAATAGACAAATGGGATCTAAATAAACTAAAATGCTTCTGCACAGCAAAAGAAACTATCATCAGAGTGAACAGACAACCTACAAAATGGGAGAAAATGTTTGCAATCTATCCATCTGACAAAGGGATAGTATCCAGAATCTACAAAGAACTTAAACAAATTTACAAGAAAGAAAACCAACCCTATCAAAAAGTGGGCAAAGGATATGAACAGACACTTCTCAAAAGAAGACATTTGTGTGACCAACAAACATACGAAAAAAAAGCTCATCATCACTGGTCATTAGAGAAATGAAAATCAAAACCACAATGAGATACTATCACACACAAATTAGAATGGAGATTATTAAAAAGTCAGGAAGCAACAGATGCTGGAAAGGATGTGCAGAAATAGGAATGCTTGTACACTGTTGGTGGGAGTGTAAATTAGTTCAACCATTGTGGAAGACAATGTGGCAATTCCTCAAAGATCTAGAACGAGAAATACCATTTAACTCAGCAATCCCGTTACTGGGTATATACATAAAGGATTATAAATCATTCTACTCTAAAGACACATACATTCACACGTACGTTTACTGCAGCACTATTCACAATCGCAAAGGCTTGGAAGCAACCCAGATGCCCATCAATGATAGATTGGATAAAGAAAATGTGGCACATATACACTATGGAATACTATGCATCCATAATAAAGAATGAGTTCATGCAGAGACATGGATGAAGCTGCAAACCATGAATCTGTTTCTGTGGCAGTTTGCTGCATTCTCAGCAAACTGACACAGGAACAGAAAACCAAACACTGCATATTCTCACTCATAAGTGAGTGTTGAACAATGAGAACACATGGACACAGGGAGGGTAACATTACACACCAGGGCCTATCAGGGGGTGGGGGGCTAGGAAGCGATAGCATTAGGAGAAATACCTAATGCAGATGATGAGTTGATGGGTGCAACAAACCACCATGGCACGTGTATACCTATGTAACAAACCTGCATGTTCTGCACATGTATTACAGAGCTTAAAGTATAATTAAAAAAAAAAAAAAATGAACCACTGCAAAATGTAAAAGAAAAGAGCAATTAGGTTACATGAGGTGAAAGTAACTGATTTGAAGGCTAGTAGGCAAAAAGTATGGTACCGGGTGCTGCTTCCTTGTCCTTTGTCTAGAATCATCTTTATGACTTTAATTAACCTGTCTTTAGAATAATGCTTCTTACCCGGTACTTATAACTTGACAAGATTACAGACAATGGCCATTAATGATGGCTGAATTTGTTATCAGTTGAAATTGCCATTTATAGAAGGTAATATAAATGGTGGCCATAGATATTATAATTAATTATGATAATTAAAAAGTGTCTGAAGAGTCATGATTTGTGGAGAAATATTTATATAGTGTTCAAGATAAACTTTGGGAATTAAAATGGCCTGACTCATGAAGGAATCACATGGAGGATTATATTAAGCTACTGCTGATTTTCAGTGAGTGTCACAGGAGGGTGAATTTTTCATTTACTTGTCTCCACTGGAGAACAATCAAATGTCGTATCTGTTGGCCAAATAGTGTATATGTGTAATTCTATATATTTTTCAGTTCCTTAACTTTGTAAAATATTTGAAACTAAAATGGATCCTTATCGTATTCTAATTAGTTGCTGAAATGAATGTCAGAAACATTTTCCTTTTTAGCACAATTTATTTTTGATTGTTTATCATGACAAGCATTCCAGGGAGACTCCTTAGGAATGTTCAGCAGAGGTGTCTCTGGTAATTGACTTAAATGTTGTTCAAATAATTTATAGCTTACTAAAATTAGCCAGGCATGGTGGCAGGTGCCTGTAATCCCAGCTACTCAGGAGGCTGAGGCAAGATAATCACTGGAACCTGGGAGGTGGAGGTGGCAGTGAGCCGAGATGGCATCATTGCACTCCAGCCTGGGCGACAAGTGCGAGACTTAGTCAAAAAAAAAATTTTTTTTTATAGCTTTCCATCACTGCCTGCCTGCCGTTATTGGAGACTCAGCCTGCCAGGTGTTTGTGTCAGTCTGTAAGGAACCATACTGGGTCAGGGCCTATGTGGTTGTAGTGAAAAATCTAGAAATAGGTACCACCCTTCCTTTGTCCTTCTTGCTATCGTGCACCACATTTTCTAGTAGCCAACTCCATTTTGCCTCAAACAGGCAGAATGGAACAGAGTGAGTAACTACAAAGGAGAAGGAGATACTTGTAGGAGGAGCTCTGTAGAGAACTGCAGAAAAAATGAGGAATATGGCTGAAAAGGGTCCCAGACTGGGACCTCAGTACCTGAAGTCAGTTGACACTGCTGTATATGCCGACTTCTCTATATCTTGGAACTGTGAATACAAAATGGCTCTTGGGTGAGTCAAAATTTCTGTATATAGCAGACTCTGCATTTGGAGTCTCTCCTTTTGTCAAAAGCTCCTGGTTTTCTACATGGAAATGTGTTCTTTTCTCTACTTTCCTTATTCTTTTATTTGAAATCAGGTTTTTAAATACTAATAGATCACCTACTTCCAGTTGTTTTCAGTCTCTTAACTGACTTCCACATCTTGTTGCCTTCAGGGCTATTCATTTTGAAGAACTAGGGTATTGATGATGAGGAATGTCTCACAAATGTGGCCTGCCATTCTTTACACAGACTGTGGGGGCTACGTTGCGGTCAATTAGGCTTAGCATATTAGTATGCTTTTCTTTCTATTATTTCTCGTTTGATAATTTTTAATTTTTCAACTGCAAATAAGTTGTTTTGTCTTTTTAAAACTTGTAATATGTGAATACCTGTTAGATATGAACAAGTCAAATAATAAAATATTTAAAAATCAACCTTTCCCTGTACTGCCCCACTTCCGCAACCTCGATTCCTCAAAAATAACACCTGTTAATAGTTTGGTGTATATTCAGATTTTTGTAATATAGAAACACACATTTAGTTTAGAGGGTTTTTAAAATTTTTCATAAATAACATAGTCAACTGTTTTCTCCTGCTCTTTAATTTTAACAATATGTTTTAGAGATTATTTTGTCTTCTATAGTTCGAAGGTGTCTCCTCTAAAGTTCAGGTTATTACGGTATTAAGAGAAAAGGTCTTAAAGGTGATTAGGCAAGGAGAACTACTTCCTTGTGAAGGGGATTAGGTGCCCGTAGGCTTGATGAAGGGACTTCATCCCTTTTTGCCCTACTGCCTTTCACCATGAGAGGAGGCAGCAAGCAAGAAGACCCTCACCAGATGCTAGTGCCTTGATCTTGGACTTCTCAGCCTCCAGAAGTATGATAAATAAATTTCTGTTCTTTATAAATTATCCAGTCTCTGTTATAGCAGCACAAAATGGACTGATAATATCTCTCTCTCTCTCTCTCTCTCTTTCTCGATTCAATATATATGGCTACTCATTCTTTATAATGGATGTAAAGCATTCCATAATAAGGCTATGTCATGATTTATTAATATCTTATTGGTAAGTGTTTGTTCTGGTTTTTTTGCCATTACAATAATATAGCCTTCTGTACAAATGTCAGTATTTTTCCTTGGCAGCTTCCAGGAAGTAGAGCTTAAGTTTGAAGAATAGAAAAAAAAAAAGATAGATCCTGCCAATTGAAATTGACACAATGAAATTATCAGTATATTAACTATATTCCCATGAAGAGTTTAGGAGAGTACCAATTGCCTGCATCACCACCAACACAGTTTATTATTTTTTAAAATTTGCCAAAATAATTGATGTTATATTTCATTTTCATTTAAATTTGCATTTCTGAACTATTAATAAAGTTAAGCATTTTTCATTTTTGTAAAGACCATTTGTATTTCATTCCTGTTTATTTCTGGTATTCTATTTTTGCATGAGACTATGCTTTTCTTATGCATACTATCAAATGTATTATGTAAAACATGTTTTAATATTGTGAATATTATTTATTTGTCTATTACATATTATGCTTTTCTTTCAAGTTTTTCACTTTACACTTTGTTTTGTGTTATTTAGAAAATGTTTATACTTTCATTTACTAAATTTAGCAAAGTTTGTTCTTTTATAATTCTTGGGTTTTTCATTTTATATGGAAAAACTATCCTCTTGAAAAACACATAAATTCTATATTTACTTTTAATAATTTTAGCTTTAAATGTAGGCCTTTAATACATTTATTTATTTTTTGTGTGGTACGAGGTAGTGATCTAACGATATGTTGTCTAGATGAATAGCCAATATTTCTATAAACTGTATACTGAATCAATTCTCCTTTTGCAAATAACTTTAAATGCCCATTTTCATTAATAAAATGCCCTTGTATAAATACAATATTTTATCATGTTTTCCTATTCCGTTAATATAGTCCCAAATCTCTAACAGACACATTGCATGTTTAATTTGTAGTTTCTGATGACTAAGTTGAGCACCTTCTCTTACATTTATTGGCCAGTTGAATATCTCCTCTTTTATTGGGTCTTTTGCCTATTTTTAATTGTCTTCTTTGTCTTCTTACTGATTAAAATCAGTTATTTATATATTCTAGATTTAGGTTCTTTGTGAGCTATATTTAGAGGAAATATTTTCTATAACTCTATAGCTTGGCTTCTAGTGTACATTTTTTAAAATAAAAAGAAGTCCTTAATCTTAATGCATTTCAAGTAATCAATATTTCCTTTATTTCTTTTTGTATTCTGTTGAAGAAATTAGTTTGTTTTTCTAGACATGAATGTTCTTGCATTGTTTTTCTCCTATAACTTTAACATTATCTTGTTCTTATTCAATAATAGATAAGATAATTTTTGAAGTAATTTTAAGTTTTATTTTAGATTCAAGAGGTACATATGCTAGTATGGCATATGGGTATATTGTGCGATGGTAATGCTTGGGATACAATTGATCCTGTCACCTAGTTAGTGAGCATAGTACCCCATAGGCAGATTTTTAATCCTTCCCCATCTTACATCCCACTTCTAGTTGTTGCCAGTGCCTATTACTCTCATTTTTATGTGCATGAGAACCCAATATCCAGTTTCCACTATAAATGAGAACATGCTGTATTTGCTTTTCAGTTCCTGCGTTAATTTGCTTAGGATATCGGCCTTCAGTTTCATCTATTTTGTTGCAAAGGACATGACTTCATTCTCTTTTCTGGCTGTGTAGTATTCTGTGGTATATATGTATGACATTTTATTTACCCAATGCACCATTGATAGACACCTGAATTGATTCCATGTCTTTGCAATTTTGAATACTGCTGCAACAAACATACAAATGAATTCCTTCGGTAGAGTAATTTATTTACTTTTGTAATTCCATACCCAGTAATGGGGTGCTGGGTCATATGGTAGTTCTGTTTTAAGGTCTTTGAGGAATGTCTAAGCTGTTTTCCATGGTGGCTGAATTAATTTACATTCTCACCAACATTGTATAAGGATTTCTTTTTTCTCAGCAGCCTCACCAGCATCTGTTGTTTTTTGAGTTTTTAATAATAGCCATTCTGACTCATGTGAGATAGTATCTCACGTGACTAGTGATGTTCAGCATTTTTTTTCTTGTTTGTTGACTGCTTGTATGTCTTATTTTGAGAAGTATCTGTTCTTTGCCCATTTTTAATGAGGTTATTTGTTTTTTGCTTGTCGAATTAAGTTTCTTAAAGTTTCTGGATATTAAACCTCTGTCAGATGCATAGTTTGCAAATATTTTCTATCATTCTGTAGGTTTTCTGTTTACTCTGTTGATGATTTCTTTTGCTCTCCAGAAGCCGTTTAATTAGGTCCCATCTGTCCATTTTTGGTCTTGTTGCAATTGCTTTTGAGGACTTAGTTATAAATAAATTATTTTCTAAGGCCAATATCCAGAGTGGTGTTTCCTAGGTTTTCTTCTAGGATTCTTATAGTTTGAGTTCTTACATTTAAATCTTGCATTCATTTGCAGTTAATTTTGTCTATAGTGAAAGGCAGTCATCCAGTTTTATTCTTCTGCTTGTGGTCAACCAGCTACCCCAGACTCATTTATTGAATAGGGATTCTTTTCTCCATTGCTTATTCTTGTCAACATTGTCAAAAATATGACTATAGGTGTACAGCTATATTTCTGGGGTTTCTATTTTGTTCCATGGGTATATGAGTCTTTTTTTGTACCAGTATCATGCTTTGTTGTTTACTGTAGCTTCCATCACAATTTAAAGTCAGGTAATGTGATGCCTCTGGCTTTGTTCTTTTTGCTTAGGAATACTCTGACTGTTCTGGCTCCTTTTTGATCCCATACGAATTTTGCTTTAGTTACCTGTGGTAAACCAAGGTCTGAAAATAAATATAAAATTCTGGAAATAAACAATTTATAAGTTTTAAATTGGACACCATTCTGAGTAGCCTGATGAAATCTCACATTGTCCCATTCCGTCCTACCTGGGACATTAATCACCCCTTTGCTCAGCCTATTCACTCTGTATATGTCTCTGCTGTTAGTCACTTAGTAGCCATCTTGTTATAAGATCGACTGTCATAGTATTGCAGTGCTTGTGTCTAAGTTACCCTTATTTTACTAAATAATGGCTCCAAAGAGCAATAGCAGGGATGTTGGCATGTTGTTATAATTGTTCTATTTTATTACTAGTTATTGTTGTTCATTTCCTACTGTGCCTGATTCATAAAGTTTATCATAGGTATGCATGTATAGAAAAAAACATAGTAAATGGAGGGTTCTGTACTGTCTACAGTTTCAGGCATTCATAAGGGATCTTGAAATGTATCACCCATGGATAAGGAGGGGCTACTGTACTTAAATTTATATACTTATAATCTGTTTTATATAAATAGCTACATATAAAATATTAATATCTATATACTTGAATTTTTTTATCATACATTAAGTTCTAGGGTACATGTGCATAATGTGCAGGTTTGTTACATATGTATACTTGTGCCATGTTGGCGTGCTGCACCCATCAACTCGTCAGCACCCATCAATTCATCATTTATATCAGGTATAACTCCCAATGCAATCTCTCCCCCCCCCCCCATGATAGGCCCCGGTGTGTGATGTTCCCCTTCCTGAGTCCAAGTGATCTCATTGTTCAGTTTCCACCTATGAGTGAGAACATGCAGTGTTTGGTTTTCTGTTCTTGTGATAGTTTGCTAAGAATGATGGTTTCCAGCTGCATCCATGTCCCTACAAAGGACACAACTCATCCTTTTTTATGGCTGCGTAGTATTCCATGGTGTATATGTGCCATATTTTCTTAATCCAGTCTGTCACAGATGGACATTTGGGTTCATTCCAAGTCTTTGCTATTGTGAATAGTGCCGCAATAAACATACGTGTGCATGTGTCTTTAGAGCAGCATGATTTATAATCCTTTGGTTATATACCCAGTAGTGGGATGGCTGGGTCATATGGTACATCTAGTTCTAGATCTTTGAGGAATCGCCATACTGTTTTCCATAATGGATGAACTAGTTTACAATCCCACCAACAGTGGAAACGTGTTCCTATTTCTCCACATCCTCTCCAACACCTGTTGTTTCCTGACTTTTAATGATTGCCATTCTAACTGGTGTGAGATGGTATCTCATTGTGGTTTTGATTTGCATTTCTCTGATGGTGAGTGATGATGAGCATTTTTTCATGTGTCTGTTGGCTGTATGAATGTCTTCTTTTGAGCAATGTCTGTTCATATCCTTTGCCCACTTTTTGATGGGGTTGTTTGTTTTTTTCTTGTATATTTGTTTGAGTTCTTTGTAGATT
Source organism: Rhinopithecus roxellana (assembly GCF_007565055.1). NCBI lineage: Eukaryota > Metazoa > Chordata > Mammalia > Primates > Cercopithecidae > Rhinopithecus > Rhinopithecus roxellana. The sequence continues at coordinate 119,672,217 of NC_044562.1, forward strand.
CTGGATAGTAGCCCTTTGTCAGATGTGTACATTGCAAAAATTTTCTCCCATTCTGTAGGTTGCCTGTTCACTCTGATGGTAGTTTCTATTGCATGCAGAAGCTCTTTAGTTTAATGAGATCCCATTTGTCAATTTTGGCTTTTGCTGCCATTGCTTTTGGTGTTTTAGACATGAAGTCCTTGCCCATGCCTATGTCCTGAATGGTATTACCTAGGCTTTCTTCTAGGGTTTTCACAGTATTAGGTCTACCATTTAAGTCTCTAATCCATCTTGAATTAATCTTCGTATAAGGAGTAAGGAAAGGATCCAGTTTCAGCTTTCTACTTATGGCTAGCCAATTTTCCCAGCACCGTTTATTAAATAGGGGATCCTTTCCCCATTTCTTGTTTCTCTCAGGTTTGTCAAAGATCAGATGGCTGTAGATGTGTGGTATTATTTCTGAGGACTCTGTTCTGTTCCATTGGTCTATATCTCTGATTTGGTACCAGTACCATGCTGTTTTGGTTACTGTAGCCTTGTAGTATAGTTTGAAGTCAGGTAGCGTGACGCCTCCAGCTTTGTCCTTTTGACTTAGGATTGTCTTGGCAATGCGGGCTCTTTTTTGGTTCCATATGAACTTTAAAGCAGTTTTTTCCCATTCTGTGAAGAAACTCATTGGTAGCTTGATGGGGATGGCATTGAATCTACAAATAACCTTGGGCAGTATGGCCATTTTCACGATATTGATTCCTCCTATCCATGAGCATGGTATGTTCTTCCATTTGTTTGTGTCCTCTTTTATTTCACTAAGCAGTGGTTTGTAGTTCTCCTTGAGGAGGTCCTTTACATCCCTTGTAAGTTGGATTCCTAGGTATTTTATTCTCTTTGAAGCAATTGTGAATGGAAGTTCATTCCTGATTTGGCTCTCTGTTTGTCTGTTACTGGTGTATAAGAATGCTTGTGATTTTTGCACATGAATTTTGTATCCTGAGACTTTGCTGAAGTTGCTTATCAGCTTAAGGAGATTTTGGGCTGAGTCAATGGGGTTTTCTAAATATACAATCATGTCATCTGCAAACAGGGACAATTTGACTTCTTCTTTTCCTAACTGAATACCCTTGATTTCTTTCTCTTGCCTGATTGCCCTAGCCAGAACTTCCAACACTATGTTGAATAGGAGTGCTGAGAGAGGGCATCCCAGTCTTGTGCCAGTTTTCAAAGGGAATTTTTCCAGTTTTTGCCCGTTCAGTATGATATTGGCTGTGGGTTTGTCATAAATAGCTCTTATTATTTTGAGATACGTTCCATCAATACTGAACTTATTGAGCGTTTTTAGCATGAAGGGCTGTTGAATTTTTCAAAAGCCTTTTCTGCATCTATTGAGATAATCATGTGGTTCTTGTCTTTGGTTCTGTTTATATGCTGGATTACGTTTATTGATTTGCGAATGTTGAACCAGCCTTGCATCCCAGGGATGAAGCCCACTTGATCATGGTGGATAAGCTTTTTGATGTGCTGCTGAATCCGATTTGCCAGTATTTTATTGAGGATTTTTGCATCGATGTTCATCAGGGATATTGGTCTAAAATCTCTTTTTTTGTTGTGTCTCTGCCAGGCTTTGGTATCAGGATGATGTTGGCCTCATAAAATGAGTTAGGGAGGATTCCCTCTTTTTCTATTGATTGGAATAGTTTCAGAAGGAATGGTACCAGCTCCTCCTTGTACCTCTGGTAGAATTCAGCTGTGAATCCATCTGGTCCTGGACTTTTTTTGGTTGGTAGGCTATTAATTATTGCCTCAATTTCAGAGCCTGCTATTGGTCTATTCAGGGATTCAACGTCTTCCTGGTTTAGTCTTGGAAGAGTGTAAGTGTCCAGGAAATTATCCATTTCTTCTAGATTTTCTAGGTGATTTGCGTAGAGGTGTTTATAGTATTCTCTGATGGTAGTTTGTATTTCTGTGGGGTTGGTGGTGATATCCCCTTTATCATTTTTTATTGTGTCTATTTGATTCCTCTCTCTTTTCTTCTTTATTAGTCTTGCTAGCGGTCTGTCAATTTTGTTGATTTTTTCAAAAAACCAACTCCTGGATTCATTGATTTTTTGGAGGGTTTTTTGTGTCTCTATCTCCTTCAGTTCTGCTCTGATCTTAGTTATTTCTTGCCTTCTGCTAGCTTTTGAATGTGTTTGCTCTTGCCTCTCTAGTTCTTTTAATTGTGATGTTAGAGTGTCAATTTTAGATCTTTCCAGCTTTCTCTTGTGGGCACTTAGTGCTATAAATTTCCCTCTACACACTGCTTTAAATGTGTCCCAGAGATTCTGGTATGTTGTATCTTTGTTCTCATTGTTTTCAAAGAACATCTTTATTTCTGCCTTCATTTTGTTATGTACCCAGTAGTCATTCAGGAGCAGGTTGTTCAGTTTCCATGTAGTTGAGTGGTTTTGATTGAGTTTCTTAGTCCTGAGTTCTAGTTTGATTGCACTGTGGTCTGAGAGACAGTTTGTTATTATTTCTGTTCTTTTACATTTGCTGAGGAGTGCTTTACTTCCAATTATGTGGTCAATTTTGGAAAAACTGTGATGTGGTGCTGAGAAGAATGTATATTCTGTTGATTTGGGGTGGAAAGTTCTATAGATGTCTCTTAGGTCCGCTTGGTGCAGAGATGAGTTCAATTCCTGGATATCCTTGTTAACTTTCTGTCTCGTTGATCTGTCTAATGTTGACAGTGGAGTGTTGAAGTCTCCCATTATTATTGTATGGGAGTCTAAGTCTCTTTGTAAGTCTCTAAGGACTTGCTTTATGCATCTGGGTGCTCCTGTATTGGGTGCATATATATTTAGGATAGTTAGCTCTTCCTGTTGAATTGATCCCTTTACCATTATGTAATGGCCTTCTTTGTCTCTTTTGATCTTTGATAGTTTAAAGTCTGTTTTATCAGAGACTAGGACTGCAACCCCTGCTTTTTTTTGTTCTCCATTTGCTTGGTAGATCTTCCTCCATCCCTTTATTTTGAGCCTATGTATGTCTCTGCATGTGAGATGGGTCTCCTGAATACAGCAGACTGATGGGTCTTGACTCTTTATCCAGTTTGCCAGTCTGTGTGTTTTAATTGGAGCATTTAGTCCATTTACATTTAAGGTTAATATTGTTATGTGTGAACTTGATCCTGCCATTATGGCCATTATGATATTAACTGGTTATTTTGCTCATTAGTTGATGCAGTTTCTTCCTAGCCTCGATGGACTTTACATTTTGGCATGTTTTTGCAATGGCTGGTACCGGTTGTTCCTTTCCATGTTTAGGGCTTCCTTCAGGGTCTCTTGTAAGGCAGGCCTGGTAGTGACAAAATCTCTAAGCATTTGCTTATCTGTAAAGGATTTTATTTCTCCTTCACTGATGAAACTTAGTTTGGCTGGATATGAAATTCTGGGTTGAAAATTCTTTTCTTTAAGAATGTTGAATATTGGCCCCCACTCTCTTCTGGCTTGTAGAGTTTCTGCCGAGAGATCTGCTGTTAGTCTGATGGGCTTCCCTTTGTGGGTAACCCGACCTTTCTCTCTGGCTGCCCTTAAGATTTTTTCCTTCATTTCAGCTTTGGTGAATCTGGCAATTATGTGTCTTGGAGTTGCTCTTCTCGAGGAGTATCTTTGTGGCGTTCTCTGTATTTCCTGAATTTGAATGTTGGCCTGCCCTACTAGGTTGGGGAAGTTCTCCTGGATGATATCCTGAAGAGTGTTTTCCAACTTGGTTCCATTTTCCCCCTCACTTTCAGGCACCCCAATCAGATGTAGATTTGGTCTTTTTACATAATCCCATACTTCTTGCAGGCTTTGTTCATTTCTTTTTCTTCTTTTTTCTTTTGGTTTCACTTCTCACTTCATTTCATTCATTTGATTCTCAATCACTGATACTCTTTCTTCCAGTTGATCGAGTCGGTTACTGAAGCTTGTGGATTTGTCACGTATTTCTCGTGTCATGGTTTTCATCTCTGTCATTTCGTTTATGACCTTCTCTGCATTAATTAGTCTAGCTGTCAATTCTTCCACTCTTTTTTCAAGATTTTTAGTTTCTTTGCGCTGTGTCCATAATTCCTCCTTTAGTTCTGAGAAGTTTGAGTGACTGAAGCCTTCTCTCATCTCGTCAAAGTCATTCTCTGACCAGCTTTAATCCGTTGCTGGCGATGGGCTGCGCTCCTTTGCAGGGGGAGATGCGCTCTTATTTTTTGAATTTCCAGCTTTTCTGCCCTGCTTTTTCCCCATCTTTGTGGTTTTATCTGCCTCTGGTCTTTGATGATGGTGATGTATTGATGGGGTTTTGGTATAGGTGTCCTTCCTGTTTGATAGTTTGCCTTCTAACAGTCAGGACCCTCAGCTATAGGTCTGTTGGAGATTGCTTGAGGTCCACTCCAGACCCTGTTTGCCTGGGTATCAGCAGCAGAGGTTGCAGAAGACAGAATATTGCTGAACAGCGAGTGTACCTGTCTGATTCTTACTTTGGAAGCTTCCTCTCAGGGGTGTACTCCACCCTGTGAGGTGTGGGGTGTCAGACTGCCCCTAGTGGGGGATGTCTCCCAGTTAGGCTACTCAGGGGTGAGGGACCCACTTGAGCAGGCAGTCTGTCCCTTCTCCGATCTCAACCTCGGTGTTGGGAGATCCACTGCTCTCTTCAAAGCTGTCAGACAGAGTCGTTTGCGTCTGCAGAGGTTCCTGCTGCTTTTGTTGTTGTTGTTGTTAACTGTGCCCTGTCCCCAGAGGTGGAGTCTACAGAGACAGGCAGGTTTCCTTGAGCTGCTGTGAGCTCCACCCAGTTCGAGCTTCCCAGCGGCTTTGTTTACCTACTTAAGCCTCAGCAATGGCGGGCGCCCCTCCCCCAGCCTTGCTGCTGCCTTGCGGTTAGATTGCAGACTGCTGTGTTAGCAATGAAGGAAGCTCCGTGGGCGTGGGACCTTCCCAGCCAGGTGTGGGATATATTCTCCTGGTGTGCCCGTTTGCTTAAAGCACAGTATTGGGGTGGGAGTCACCTGATTTTCCAGGTGTTGTGTGTCTCAGTTCCCCTGGCTAGGAAAAGGGATTCCCTTCCCCCTGCGCTTCCCAGGTGAGGCGATGCCTCGCCCTGCTTCAGCTCTCGCTGGTCGGGCTGCAGCAGCTGACCAGCATCGATTGTCCGGCACTCCCTAGTGAGATGACCCCAGTACCTCAGTTGAAAATGCAGAAATCACCGGTCTTCTGTGTCACTCGCATTGGGAGTTGGAGACTGGAGCTGTTCCTATTTGGCCATCTTGCTCTGCCCCCATACTTGAATGTTATAAAAATTCTTCGAAAGAATGAAGATTCTAAGATTACAGTTGTAACCAGCAGTAATAATTTCTGGGGTATTGCTGGAGTTTTGCATCCCATGACTTGTAGTTTTATTCCTTTTTATCCCTGGATTTCTTTTTTCCATGAGTGTATGTTCATTTTTATAATTAAAAATCTAGGTAGACATTGATTCTCTTTTCATTTAGCTCAAGAATATATTGATCTTACTCTTCAACTTTAATTAAGCTTCTAATCTGTATTCACAATGGTGGGTTGGATCATACCCTGAAGAGCAGAGGGAATCTTTATGATCTTATCCAATGACCTCATTTCTTCATACATTATTAACTTTGTCCTCTATCACTAATGACAGAAAAAATTAATTTTTATTGAGAACCTGCTAGAATATAGACATTCTGTTGAAGGATTTATCTGTATAATATAATTTAAGCCTCCCTGCACCTATTTGGAATGGTAATAAGAACCCCATTCTATAGATGATAAAACTGAGACCCAGATGGTTGTAGTAATGTATCCCAAAGTAGTTGAATAAGAATGTAAAACAGAGCTAATGCTCCTTTCACTACTTTCTACTGCCTTCCTTGGTGAGTTATTTAGGATTTCTGTGCATCAGTCCACTCTCATCTTATGGGACTCACTCTCAATTTCTTGTTAACTTTTTGATTCATTCTCACTAATGAATACAACATGAGAAGATACTTTTAAAATCATTTGAAATACAGACTATAGTATCTCAGAGGTTGCATCTCATGTAACTTCAGGGATAGAGAGATGTATATGGTGGGAAGCAGCTAAACTGCAGGCCAATTTAAACATTTCTGGGACCCAACTTAGCACCATGAGCTGCCACGTGGGACCTCTCCACAACACAAATGGTAAAATAGTACATAAGAATCCTATTTTCACATATTTTCCTATATTGAGAGGCCATACAGCATGATGGTCAGGAGCATGAAAATGGAGTAGGATAGACAGTGGACCAAAATCCTGGCTATCTCATTTATCGGTTGTGTGGCCAAAGGCAGGTTGCTTACTTTGGCAAAGCTCCGTTTTCACTTCTGAAGAATTTTACCAAATTGATTTCTTTTTAAAGAAATGTCTATCCTTGCATTTTTATTATTCCTTTCTTAACTCTAAAGTCACCTTACTATCTATGAAAAATCCATAAACAGGGACCTCAGTGTTTCTAATTTTCAATAGATTGCTTTGTTCAAAATTGTCAGCTATTAGCTATTTATTATCTTTTTTTTATTATTGATAGTGGTAAGAACCAGGCTAGCCTTGAACTTCATCCAGGCAGTAATGGTAGTACCAAAAGGATCTTAGAGTGTGGCTGTTTCACAAAGAAAGCATTATTTAAAATTAAAGTTCAAGAAACATTCCCTATATGGTTCTTTGTGGGTATTTAATTCTTAAAAAGTGATTTACTCTGTGAAAGTTATTAAAGAGGGGCGGAGCAAGATGGCCAAATAGGAACAGCTCCAGTCTCCAACTCCCAGTGCGAGCGACACAGAAGACCGGTGATTTCTGCATATTCAACTGAGGTACTGGGTTCATCTCACTAGGGAGTGCCGGACAATCAGGTTCTGGTCAGCCAGAACCGAGTCCTCAGAACAGAGTCCTCAGAAATAATACCACACATCTACAGTCATCTGATCTTTGACAAATCTGAGAGAAACAAGAAATGGGGAAAGGATTCCCTATTTAATAAATGGTGCTGGGAAAATTGGCTAGCCATAAGTAGAAAGCTGAAACTGGATCCTTTCCTTACTCCTTATATGAAGATTAATTCAAGATGGATTAGAAACTTAAATGTTAGACCTAATACCATAAAAACCCTAGAAGAAAGCCTAGGTAGTACCATTCAGGACATAGGCATGGGCAAGGACTTCATGTCTAAAACACCAAAAGCAACGGCAGCAAAAGCCAAAATTAACAAATGGGATCTAATTAAACTAAAGAGCTTCTGCACAGCAAAAGAAACTACCATCAGAGTGAACAGGCAACCTACAGAATGGGAGAAAATTTTTGCAATCTACTCATCTGACAAAGGGCTAATATCCAGAACCTACAAAGAACTCAAACAAATTTACAAGAAAAAATCAAACAACCCCATCAAAAAGTGGGCAAAGGATATGAACAGACATTTCTCAAAAGAAGACATTCATACAGCCAACAGACACATGAAAAAATGCTCATCATCACTGGCCATCAGAGAAATGCAAATCAAAACCACAATGAGATACCATCTCACACCAGTTAGAATGGCAATTATTCAAAAGTCAGGAAACAATAGGTGCTGGGGAGGATGTGGAGAAATAGGAACACCATTACACTGTTGGTGGGATTATAAACTAGTTCAATCATTATGGAAAACAGTATGGCGATTCCTCAAGGATCTAGAACTAGATGTACCATCTGACCCCAAAGGATCATAAATCATGCTGCTATAAAGACACATGCACACTTATGTTTATTGCGGCACTATTCACAATAGCAAAGACTTGGAATCAACCCAAATGTCCATCAGTGACAGACTGGATTAAGAAAATGTGGCACATATACACCATGGAATACTATGCAGCCATAAAAAAGGATGAGTTTGTGTCCTTTGTAGGGACATGGATGCAGCTGGAAACCATCATTCTTAGCAAACTATCACAAGAACAGAAAACCAAACACCGCATGTTCTCACTCATAGGTGGGAACTGAACAATGAGATCACTTGGACTAGGGAAGGGGAACATCACACACCGGGGCCTATCATGGGGAGGGGGGAGGGCGGAGGGATTGCACTGGGAGTTGTACCTGATGTAAATGACGAGCTGATGGGCGCTGTCGAGTTGATCGGTGCAGCACACCAACATGGCACAAGTATACATATGTAACAAACCTGCACGTTATGCACATGTACCCTAGAACTTAAAGTATAATAATAATAATAAAAAGAAGAAAGTTATTAAAGAAATTTGGTGGCACTGGTTACCAAAAAGCTGTCACAATTAAAGCAGTTGCATCTGAGTAAGAATCATTTTATTATAGATCATCACTAAACTGTCATTAAGCACTTTCTGTGTTATTAATAATAATCCAATGAACAATACCAATCTCCTTGTTTTGCTTACTGTGCTCTTCTGTAACTTTAAGTGAGAGAAAATTTTTCCATATACAGTACTTTTTGTGGAGTCACTACTGAGGACAAGACCAAGGCATTTTCTTTAAAACTTCCTACATATTACCCCCTATGTCCTTTAAAAGCCTCATTTAGTACCGTGCATGGAGTAGTATTTTGATAATTTCTTTAGTAAAACTAATGACACACTTCATTACTACAAATTTTTATGTAACAGAAATGCAGTATTGTTTCTATTCAGCGTTCCCCATTTGTGAAAATATAACCTGATGATGTTGTCATTAATTATCATATAGTTATATAAATGTAACAGGAAAAATGCCATTTTCTGTACTGTTCACTATAAAATTTAGCAGATCTAAATCTAGATATTGTTTTACATTTTCCTTGTCTTTGTTGTTGGTTTATTAGAGATTCTTTGAAAGTCTTAGCCAAAAAAAAATTTGTGTTTTCTCAAAAAATAAACAAAGTTGATCTCTGTGGATATATTTGACAGAGGTTTAAAGATCCACTAATACTGACTGTGGCCACTAGTCCTAATCATGACTGTAAATCAGGCATTTTGATAGAAATAGTAAGGGTAAGATAAAAGATATGCCAGTTGGGTACTGATTACAGAATGATATAGCATCTGCATCATTTTAGAAAACAGCCCAGAAGCTATTTTTATTATTTTAGCAATTTTATCGTTATTATTATAGCAATGTTCATATGATATGCTGCATCTTGAATTTTAGGTTGAAAAAAGATATCAACATTTCTCACTAATTCATGGGAGTTGGGGGCCAAGACTTATCCATTGTTTTACTCATAATCTAGGATCACATAATGGAATACAGAACAATAACAATATTTTCAACAACAGCATTTTCAAAAGATTTCATATGTGAATTCTTCCCTTTCCTTACTCTGGTCAGTGCTAGAGCTTCACCTCCCCAGCTTTTCATCCCCACCACCACGCTGGGCCAGTGGTTACCCAAAACTGGAAGGTGGCTCCTGCTTCTTGAGATGAAACACAAAGCATCACCCCTCCTCCTACTCTGGAGTTTCTGGCGGATGCTCCACACACAGAATAAAAATGATGTCCATTGCATAATTTTTAGATATTTCCTGCCAGGCTACTTATGTTCAAAAAGGAAAAAAAAAACAAAAAACAAAAAACCTCTTGTGGACCAAAAAATATTGTTAAAACTTTCAAATGTGGAGGGACGGAGCAAGATGGCCAAATAGGCACAGCTCCAGTCTCCAACTCCCGGCGCGAGTGACACAGAGGACCGGTGATTTCTGCATTTTCAACTGAGGAGCGCAGCTCATCGCCAGCAATGGATCAAAGCTGGTCAGAGAATGACTTTGACGAGATAAGAGAAGAAGGCCTCAGTCCATCAAACTTCTCAGAGCTAAAGGAGGAATTACGTACCCAGCGCAAAGAAACTAAAAATCTTGAAAAAAGAGTGGAAGAATTGACAGCTAGACTAATTAATGCAGAGAACGTCATAAATGAAATGACAGAGATGAAAACCATGACACGAGAAATACATGACAAATGCACAAGCTTCAGTAACCGACTCGATCAACTGGAAGAAAGAGTATCAGCGATTGAGGATCAAATGAATGAAATGAAGTGAGAAGAGAAACCAAAAGAAAAAAGAAGAAAAAGAAATGAACAAAGCCTGCAAGAAGTATGGGATTATGTAAAAAGACCAAATCTACATCTGATTGGGGTGCCTGAAAGTGAGGGGGAAAATGGAACCAAGTTGGAAAACACTCTTCAGGATATCATCCAGGAGAACTTCCCCAACCTAGTAGGGCAGGCCAACATTCAAATTCAGGAAATACAGAGAACGCCACAAAGATACTCCTCGAGAAGAGCAACTCCAAGACACATAATTGCCAGATTCACCAAAGTTGAAATGAAGGAAAAAATCTTAAGGGCAGCCAGAGAGAAAGGTCGGGTTACCCACAAAGGGAAGCCCATCAGACTAACAGCAGATCTCTCGGCAGAAACTCTACAAGCCAGAAGAGAGTGGGGGCCAATATTCAACATTCTTAAAGAAAAGAATTTTCAACCCAGAATTTCATATCCAGCCAAACTAAGTTTCATCAGTGAAGGAGAAATAAAATCCTTTACAGATAAGCAAATGCTTAGAGATTTTGTCACTACCAGGCCTGCCTTACAAGAGACCCTGAAGGAAGCACTAACCATGGAAAGGAACAACCGGTACCAGCCATTGCAAAAACACGCCAAAATGTAAAGACCATCGAAGCTAGGAAGAAACTGCATCAACTAACGAGCAAAATAACCAGTTAATATCATAGTGGCAGGATCAAGTTCACACATAACAATATTAACCTTAAATGTAAATGGACTAAATGCTCCAATTAAAACACACAGACTGGCAAACTGGATAAAGAGTCAAGACCCATCAGTCTGCTGTATTCAGGAGACCCATCTCACATGCAGAGACATACATAGGCTCAAAATAAAGGGATGGAGGAAGATCTACCAAGCAAAGGGAGAACAAAAAAAAAGCAGGGGTTGCAATCCTAGTCTCTGATAAAATAGACTTTAAACCATCAAAGATCAAAAGAGACAAAGAAGGCCATTACATAATGGTAAAGGGATCAATTCAACAGGAAGAGCTAACTATCCTAAATATATATGCACCCAATACAGGAGCACCCAAATTCATAAAGCAAGTCCTTAGAGACTTACAAAGAGGCTTAGGTTCCCATTCAATAATAATGGGAGACTTCAACACTCCACTGTCAACATTAGACAGATCAACGAGACAGAAAGTTAACAAGGATATCCAGGAATTGCACTCATCTCTGCACCAAGCGGACCTAAGAGACATCTATAGAACTCTCCACCCCAAATCAACAGAATATACATTCTTCTCAGCACCACATCACAGTTTTTCCAAAATTGACCACATAATTGGAAGTAAAGTACTCCTTAGCAAATGTAAAAGAACAGAAATTATAACAAACTGTCTCTCAGACCACAGTGCAATCAAACTAGAACTCAGGACTAAGAAACTCAATCAAAACCGCTCAACTACATGGAAACTGAACAACCTGCTCCTGAATGACTACTGGGTACATAACAAAATGAAGGCAGAAATAAAGATGTTCTTTGAAAACAATGAGAACAAAGATACAACATACCAGAATCTCTGGGACACATTTAAAGCAGTGTGTAGAGGGAAATTTATAGCACTACATGCCCACAAGAGAAAGCTGGAAAGATCTAAAATTGACACCCTAACATCACAATTAAAAGAACTGGAGAAGCAAGAGCAAACACATTCAAAAGCTAGCAGAAGGCAAGAAATAACTAAGATCAGAGCAGAACTGAAGGAGATAGAGACACAAAAAACCCTCCAAAAAATCAATGAATCCAGGAGTTGGTTTTTTGAAAAAATCAACAAAATTGACAGACCGCTAGCAAGACTAATAAAGAAGAAAAGAGAGAGGAATCAAATAGACGCAATAAAAAATGATAAAGGGGATATCACCACCGACCCCACAGAAATACAAACTACCATCAGAGAATACTATAAACACCTCCATGCAAATAAACTATAAAATCTAGAGGAAATGGATAATTTCCTGGACACTTACACTCTTCTAAGACTAAACCAGGAAGACGTTGAATCCCTGAATAGACCAATAGCAGGCTCTGAAATTGAGGCAATAATTAACAGCCTACCTACCAAAAAAAGTCCAGGACCAGATGGATTCACAGCTGAATTCTACCAGAGGTACAAAGAGGAGCTGGTACCATTCCTTCTGAAACTATTCCAATCAATAGAAAAAGAGGGAATCCTCCCGAACTCGTGTTATGAGGCCAACATCATCCTGATACCAAAGCCTGGCAGAGACACAACGAAAAAAGAAAATTTTAGACCAATATCCCTGATGAACATCGATGCAAAAATCCTCAATAAAATACTGGCAAATCGGATTCAGCAGCACATCAAAATGCTTATCCACCATGATCAAGTGGGCTTCATCCCTGGGATGCAAGGCTGGTTCAACATTCGCAAATCAATAAACGTAATCCAGCATATAAACAGAACCAAAGACAAGAACCACATGATTATCTCAATAGATGCAGAAAAAGCTTTTGACAAAATTCAACAGCCCTTCATGCTAAAAATGCTCAATAAGTTCGGTATTGATGGAACGTACCTCAAAATAATAAGAGCTATTTATGACAAACCCACAGCCAATATCATACTGAACGGGCAAAAACTGGAAAAATTCCCTTTGAAAACTGGCACAAGACAGGGATGCCCTCTCTCACCACTCCTATTCAACATAGTGTTGGAAGTTCTGGCTAGGGCAATCAGGCGAGAGAAAGAAATCAAGGGTATCCAGTTAGGAAAAGAAGAAGTCAAATTGTCCCTGATTGCAGATGACATGATTGTATATTTAGAAAACCCCATTGTCTCAGCCCAAAATCTCCTTAAGCTGATAAACCACTTCAGCAAAGTCTCAGGATACAAAATTCATGTGCAAAAATCACAAGCATTCTTATACACCAGTAACAGACAAACAGAGAGCCAAATCAGGAATGAACTTCCATTCACAATTGCTTCAAAGAGAATAAAATACCTAGGAATCCAACTTACAAGGGATGTCAAGGACATCTTCAAGGAGAACTACAAACCACTGCTCAGTGAAATCAAAGAGGACACTAAGAAATGGAAGAACATACCATGCTCATGGATAGGAAGAATCAATATTGTGAAAATGGCCATACTGCCCAAGGTTATTTATAGATTCAATGCCATCCCCATCAAGCTACCAATGTGTTTCTTCACAGAACTGGAAAAAACGGCTTCAAAGTTCATAAGGAACCAAAAAAGAGCCCCCATTGCCAAGACAATCCTAAGTCAAAAGAACAAAGCTGGAGGCATCACGCTACCTGACTTCAAACTATACTACAAGGCTACAGTCACCAAAACAGCATGGTACTGGTACCAAAACAGAGATATAAACCAATGGAACAGAACAGAGTCCTCAGAAATAATACCACACATCTACAGCCATCTGATCTTTGACAAACCTGAGAGAAACAAGAAATGGGGAAAGGACTCCCTATTTAATAAATGGTGCTGGGAAAATTGGCTAGCCATAAGTAGAAAGCTGAAACTGGATCCTTTCCTTACTCCTTATACGAAAATTAATTCAAGATGGATTAGAGACTTAAATGTTAGACCTAATACCATAAAAACCCTAGAAGAAAACCTAGGTAGTACCATTCAGGACATAGGCATGGGCAAGGACTTCATGTCTAAAACACCAAAAGCAATGGCAGCAAAAGCCAAAATTGACAAATGGGATCTCATTAAACTTAAGAGCTTCTGCACAGCAAAAGAAACTACCATCAGAGTGAACAGGCAACCTACAGAATGGGAGAACATTTTTGCAATCTACTCATCTGACAAAGGGCTAATATCCAGAACCTACAAAGAACTCAAACAAATTTACAAGAAAAAAACAAACAACCCCATCAAAAAGTGGGCAAAGGATATGAACAGACATTTCTCAAAAGAAGACATTCATACAGCCAACAGACACATGAAAAAATGCTCATCATCACTGGCCATCAGAGAAATGCAAATCAAAACCACGATGAGATACCATCTCACACCAGTTAGAATGGCAATCATTAAAAAGTCAGGAAACAACAGGTGCTGGAGAGGATGTGGAGAAATAGGAACACTTTTACACTGTTGGTGGGATTGTAAACTAGTTCAACCATTATGGAAAACAGTATGGCGATTCCTCAAGGATCTAGAACTAGATGTACCATTTGACTCAGCCATCCCACTACTGGGTATATACCCAAAGGATTATAAATCATGCTGCTATAAAGACACATGCACACGTATGTTTATTGCGGCACTATTCACAATAGCAAAGACTTGGAATCAACCCAAATGTCCATCTGTGACAGACTGGATTAAGAAAATATGGCACATATACACCATGGAATATTATGCAGCCATAAAAAAGGATGAGTTTGCGACCTTTGTAGGGACATGGATGCAGCTGGAAACCATCATTCTTAGCAAACTATCACAAGAACAGAAAACCAAACACCGCATGTTCTCACTCATAGGTGGGGACTGAACAATGAGATCACTTAGACTCGGGAAGGGGAACATCACACATCAGAGCCTATCATGAGGAGGGGGGAGGGGGAAGGGATTGCATTGGGAGTTATACCTGATATAAATGATGAATTGATGGGTGCTGACGAGTTGATGGGTGCAGCACACCAACATGGCACAAGTATAGATATGTAACAAACCTGCATGTTATGCACATGTTCCCTAGAACTTAAAGTATAAAAAAAAAAAAAAAAAAAAAAAACTTTCCAATGTGCGTAAAAATGCAAATTGTCTGGAGACCTGTAGGGAAAACACCTTCCATTTGACTGTATTGAACTGTGTGTGGGTGTGTCTTTGTCTGTGTCTTTGCATGCGTGTGCATTGCTTTGTGTAGCCAGTTCACTTTGAATAGTAGCAATACTTTCCCCAAAAGGAGATGTATGAAACAAAAACCATTTTGAAAAAGGAAATGCTGTATTCACAGGGCCACTTCATAAAAAAACTATCTTTCATTTTCTACAGGTGTTTCTGGTGCTTGGTTATGCTTCTATACATGTTTCAAATTATTGTAATCATAATTCATACTTCTTTAGTGATTTACATGTCGCTCAAATGAGTAGTTTTCTGAAGCACATCACCGTGGGCCAAAGGATGTGAACCATTAGCTGTTTCACCACCAAGGTTCTCTCCCGGAGGGAGTAGGTGGCAAAGGGGTCAACAGGGCAAAAGCACCATCTATGTTCTTGTCTGAGAGAAGAAGAAAGGGTGTCTTATCTGTAATTTTACTTTAAAGTAGTGCATTTGTTAATTCAACACATTTACTAAGAACTCTTATATGCTGGGAATCATGTTAAAGCTGGATTTTTAATAGCAATGCCCTTATGGAGATACAGTCTCACGAAAAGTCAAGACAGTGTGAAACAGTAGGAAAAGTATTCCAGCTACTATGGGAGAACGTGACAGGAGGTCTGGCTTCAAGGATTATCAAGAAGTTCAGTGTGGGTCACGCACAGAGTGTGAGAAAAGCCAGCAAAGAGCTGAGGTTGCAGGAGCTGTTGCGGGTACAGTGGCAGCAGATCAGATTGACACTTTTGGATGATGTTTGGAGAAAGAATTAAAGGAGCAAACATGAAAGCAAAGAGAAAATTTAGGAGGCAACCATAGTAATCCCAGAGAAAAGAGATGGAACTGGGGCTTGGGCAGTTCATAATAAGTCGGGGAGAATATTTAGAAGGTAATATTAACAAAAATTACAGAAAGAAGGAAAAGTTACCCGTAACTGCACCATCAAAAGACGACTGGTATAATTCCCATCAGATATTTCTGTGTATCTATATGTTTATATATGCACATATATGTGTAATCACTGGCACATTTATGCTTACCACCTACATATTTTTTATTTTGTTGCAGAGCCTAGGTGAAGTAGCAGGAGTTTGTCTTCATCACTGTATATACTTTCTGTTAAGGCTTTTTTCCCTAATTTGGTCATACCTTCTCTCTTCCAGGCGCTTGATATCTTCTTTTGTGTGCCATCCATTTTCACCCAGGCATTTACTGCTAACCTTTTTATTTCCTGTACTTACCATCAAAACCAACCCCCGTTTTATAGAATTGCTTTCTGGATCCAGTGGTAGGCAGAATAATGGATCTGCAAAGTTGTCTACATCCTAATCCCTGAAACCTGTAAATAGGTTACTTCATATGGCAAAGTGCACTTTGCAGACATGAGTAAGGACCTCAAGATTGAGAGATTACCTTGTAATAATACAAGCCCACCTGGATTGGCGCAATGTAATCACAAGGATCCTTAAAAGATGAAAGAGGAAGGCAGAATCAGAGAAAATATGAAGATCGAAGCAGGGATGTGTGTGTGTGAGAGAGGGGGAGATTTGAAGATGCTATACTACAGTCTTGGAAGATGTAGGAAGGGACCAAGGGATGCAGGTGGCCCCTACACACTAGACAAGGCAAGAAAACCAATTTTCTCCTAGAGTCTCCAGGAAAAACGCAGCCCTGCAAACACCTTAATTTTAGCTCAGCCAAACCCATTTTGGACTTCTGACCTCCAGAATTGTAAGACAAGAAATCTGTGTCTTAAGCTGTTAAATTTGTGCTAATTAATCATTGTAGCAACAGGAAACCAGTATGGATATCCCTGTTGAAACATAGTATATTTAATCTTATGGAGGGATCAGTAACTGACAAAGATTAACATGTTACCTTTTTTGTGTGGGGTGTGTGTGTGTGTGTTTGTGTGTATGTGTGTGTGTGACAGGGTCTCACTATGTAGACTGAAGTGCAATGGTGCAATTATAGCTCACTGCAGTCTTGATCTCCACAGCTGAAGCAATATTCTACCTCCCAGACTCAAATAGCCTCCCACCTCAGCCTCCTGAGTGGCTAAGACTGCAGGCATGCACCACATCATTGCCCAGCTAATTTTTGTGGTTGTTTTTTTTTTGGAGATGAGATTTCACCATGTTTCCCAGGCTTGTCTTGAACTTTTGGGCTCAATGCATTCTACCTGCCTTGACTTCTCAGAGTGCTGGGATTACAAGCATGAGCCACTGCACCTGGCCTATCTTTTCTTTGTTAACTCCAATGAAAGACTTACTAATGTTAAAATTCTGGAAATCAGTCTGGTGGAGGAGATATTTGGAGTTTGGGTGCAGGCAGGTGAGTGGCAAGTGTGTGGGATATGAGGAACTTCCCTGAAGTCCTTCTCAATACTCAGGTTCCCAGGAGTCACCTTGTTTCCTTCACGTTTCACAGAGACTCACCAACCAGCTGAATTCAGTGCAAGATTTGCATGAAAAATTCTTTTCAGTTATAATGGATTTAAAAAAAATTTTTTTGCATTTGTGTGCATCTATAATCTTAGTGTGAATGTGGATTCAGATACTGTGGAGCACAGTTTTACATATTGAATTTTACTTATTTTTATATTCAAAATTGATATTTTGAATTTTGCATCAGCTCAGCTCATTATTTCCAAGGGGGTGTGCACTGACATGTCTTTGAATTATGATCTCTCCCTAAAGGGAATGTCTTACATCTTGAATAAACAACAGATGTTGAATGTGAGGGAGCTGGGACTGGAAGAGGCTACATTTGCAGAATATGAGAGGATATTTTCTGTTGGTGGATGGAACTACAGGATCGAATAGATGTTCAATGAAATGTAAGAGATAGAAAAGCTAGAGTATCACTTGACCCTTGCATTGCTTTCAATTTACCGTAAACATCATCATCCCTTTTGCCTCAGAGACAGATCTGATGCAAACACTGTCACTCGTCCTTTTTTTCTACTAGTTGGAGAGGAAAAAGAAAAAAAGTTTTTTCACTGTATCTTACAGGCCTCTAAACCAAAGCTTTAGACTCCAAGAACAAAAGAATATCAAAGATCTTATTGGACCGTGAAGAGAAAAGTGATCTCTCAGGAAACTGGGGCTTTATAGATTTAAATTTGCATCTGAAATTGTCCTAACCTGAAGCGTAGTCAACTTTAAATAGACACAGGTGAAGCCCGCCTCTTTGATGGACTCTCCCGGTGGTGTTCCAGGACTCCCTCGGAGCATATTACTGTGACCCTCTCTGAATATTTCAGAGCATGGAAAAGTGGGGCTGGCACCATATCAGGAAGGAGGTGGTGACAGAGTCTCAATATCAAATGACTCTAGGATGATTACACAGGGTTGCCAGATAACTTACATTTATTCATATCACCTGTAGGCATACATGATCTCATTAGTACCTCACAGCAATGCTGGGACACTAATGGAGAAGACATTATAAACCCCATTTAATAACATTGGGGGATGATGCCTAAGAGACATTAAATCGTTTATCTCACATTACAGTCTTAGTAAGTTGTAAAGCTAAATTGGCACCTTGGATTAATGCTTTGTCCAAAGCTGAAACCAGCATACCCTGAACTTGTCTTTCTTCAGGAGGCATCTGCCAATGATGCCTTGAAGCCTAAACATCTGGAGTACCTAAAAATCAATCAATCAATCAAAGTAGAATCCTGTGCTCCACCTCAGATCCTCTGGGTATGGAATTTGGAATTCTGCATTTTAAGTAAGTTCCCCAGGGAATTCTTTTGCACCCCAAAGTTTGAGATCTTCTAAGCCTCTGAAGTCCCTTGCTACTCAAAGTGTGATCTATGGACCAGCATCTCAATAACACCAGCATCACCTGGGAGATTCTCTGTGAGACATGCAGAATCTTGAGCCAAATTCCAGACATACTGGATCAGGATCTGCATCATAAGAAGATTCTCAGGGATTTACAGGCACATTGAAGGATCAGAAATAGTAGTATAAACCTCAGCATTGAAGGCTAATAAAATGTCTCCTAAGATGGAATGAAAAACAGTTGGGACTTGGTACATCTGACTTTTGTTTTTCCCTGAATCAAGTCAGCTGAATTCTCATTTCTATGTTTGGCATAGCAAGGGCCAAGGGCTACGTTACAGCACCCACTCAGTCTTTGTGTGTCAACAAGCTTATGGAAAATGCTGCTGCACTCTCCAGACTGCAGGAGTGAGGCCCATCAGATAGGAAAACTCTAGCTATCTTGTTATCTCTGCACTCAGTCTGCTACACAAAACTGAACCCTGAGATAATCCTGATCAGCATTAAGAACTGAAACGTGAGGAAAGAGAATTTGAGTAAGTGGAAAATTCTAGAAAGGGGATCCCAGTAGGGAATTGAAGTTATCAACCAATACAGGTGCCTGCACCTCCCATTCCTGGAGAATTTCTGTTTCCAAAACTATAATAGTGAATAGAAGGCTACCCATTGAGCTTAAGATATCGAGAAAATACTTCTGATAATTGCAAAATTAACAACTTCCTTATCCCTTTTGTTAATTTAATATTCATTTCAGAAAATCCAAGTGTTTCAAATATCCATAAATTCCAGGTTTTAATGTTGTTTTAGTAATTAGAAGTTCATAATGGAGAGAGAAAACAGCAGATTTCTTATACTGTTTCCAGTATGTGATTCATACATAACAGGTCACCTTTAAATGCTAAATGAAATTGCCATTATACTCATATATTCCTGGCTGATGTGGAATGAAAGGGTGTGATTTAAAGGGCCAGATAAAAACTATGTTTCTAGTAGTTCCTTGAAGAGACAGCATATTTTCACTTTAGTCTAAAATACTGTGATAGAAAAGAGAAATAAATGTACACAGAAATAAAACTTGTAAAAATACCGAGGAAAAATGGATTCTAAATTTTTTATAAAGGAAAAGCATTGATTTACTCATGTTAAATGTTTTTCTTTAAAAAAAAATTCCCTACTTACGGAGCTCCCTAAATGACAGGAAAACCAAGCAATCATGATGTTTCCCGTAGGATCACATGCTTTATATTTAATTTCAAATACTTAGTGCTTTGAAATATTTTAATATTAATCTTAAAGCACACATATAAAAATAGGATGGAAGAGGATATATTACAGCTACTCTCAGGAAAAAGAATTCCTAACAAAGCACTCAGACTCTAGGATGCCATTAGCACACCTTTGAAAAGTGAAAGCAGATAGTATTAAACTTTTAAAAGCTTACTTTGAAGGAATGTAGAATTTGTTAATATCATTTTGGTGAGGAAGAAAAGAAGAGACTGTGTTACATTATTTATTTCAGGATCTTTGAAGGCAGCTGCTTTTTTTCTTTTCTCAGCTGGTTCGTTTTAGTGTTAATGAGCATCAAGCTCATCTATCAAAGACAGAATAACAAACCTTTAAATGTCAACCCAAAGGAGATCTTTATTTTTCTATTTGCAACTGTGAAGCAGTGAGGATAATTTAAGATATGAAAATCTGAAAAATTACCTGAACATTTATAAAGAGAAAACTGGAAGAGGCATAAAATTGCAGAGTAGTTTTGAAAGAAAGAATTTTAACTGTGTATTCAGCACACAGCAGGGAGGGAAAAGAATACTCCCTTAAGGGATTGACAAGGTAGAGTTAGAGATATGCAGTAAAAATTTAAAAATGTAGCCCATTATATTTGTCTCTGAAGTGAAAAATGAACATTTAGGCACTAACTTTATTATAATGTATAAGGATGAGCTGACTGATTTGGAAAGCAAAATTTCAGTTTTGCAAATGATACTAAATGAGAAAAGAACGTAAATAATGAGCAGTCATTCCGCGCTCGACTAAGGGACTAAATTGTTGCAGTGCAGTTGCTGAGGCTAATAGTGGATGTGCTGAGTTTAGGGCAGAGTTAAATATTCCTTTTGTAGACAGCAAGAGCAGGTCTCTCTGAATGAAGGTGTCACAATGTGCTGACTGAAAAGAGATTTGAATTAGAAAAATCCTTCAAACTGGGTGACTCAACAAATCCAATGGAGAGAGAAAACATTATGATTCAAGAATAGAATACACACCTGGTCATAAAAGAATTCTTAGGCATTCTTGCAGCTAAACTAGGCTGGTTCTGAGCATGTAATTTGGGAGAAAGTTGGAATGTACTCATATAAATGAGCAGGTTATCTCAGGGAATTAAAGGCGTGCCTTCTTTCTCCCAGGACCGAGGTTGTGTTATTGTTGCTTCTGTTGTTATTGGGGTTCTTCTTTACCTATCACTACTATTATTTCTAAATTGGATTACTTTTTTCCTTCCTTCATGCTTAGGTGGTCTGTGACTTTAACTGCGGAACATGAGTTGAAAGTGTGCAAATTAGTGTGTAACTATGCAGAGAAGCCAGGCAGATCACACACTCAAAGACAGATGTACGTATCTACAGACTATCAGGTCACCTTTGTGACAGGACTGAAGATCACATGACACCTCCTGCTCAAACCATCTGTCATTGGGACTGATATTCCACCATTAAAGATTCAGTTCTTGAAGACATTTTCATGTCTTACAGTTACCCAAGTGCGGCAAATGCTGTAAGAGTGGTGATCTTCTCTGTCAGAGTGAACTCAATGTTAGCAAGAGATTAATGAATAATTGTTATATTTGCCTTCTTTGGTTGCTAGTCCAGATTCTCACATTTACAAAGCCCTGTTCTCTTAGGCACTCTGAATTCTTTACCCTTGATAACAAGAAAGAATCCAATAGAAAATTCACTTTAAGCTCTTAGTGATTCTTTTTACGGTTTCTGCCATGTAGAATAATGTATCTACGAAGAAGAGAATAGAGAACAGAAAGATGGGGTAATGCTTAACCAAACCCAAGGAATAACTAATGAAAACCTCTCAAGCAGTTTAGAGCTTCCAAGAGAGAGACAATTTGGGATAGTCGGGAGCTCCCCTAATATTCTTCAAATAATTCTGTTTCTGTATTCATGAGTATGTTACTGGAATGTAAGATTAATACTTTATGAAAATTACAGTCACATTTTCATAATGGAATAGATACTTTTTCTTACAATTCAATGTAAGAAAGTTTGTCCATTTTACTCTCAACCCTCAAAAGCAAGCTGATTTTGGAGCACAAACATAAGACATATTTGAAGACAAATGTATTCCCCACTCCATACCAAAAAATATAATGCAATCCAAATCCAAATAATAGAATTTTGAATAAGGTTTCTTTTGTATTTTATGTGACAGAATTTTTTCCTTTAGACTGGATAAAGGAGGATATGTCATAGTGTAAAGAATATTGATGAGAAAATTGTAGGAAGATGATATATGATAAGAACAAAAAATAATTTTGTTGAGAAATTATTTGCAATGTTGTTTTAGAGCACAGTCATCTTTTATTTTGTTTCCTTTTAAGAATTCTGAACTAGGATGCTGCCAGGAAACAGCACAGTCGAACTAGGTACTCGAGGGGAATTTAATGAAGAAATTACTTATAAAAGAATGGGTGGGGCTTATAGGGAAATTGACAAGGGATATTGCAGTACTAAAGGGCTAGCAATAATAGGAACTGTTAGTCAACCCAGACCTGAAGGGGCAAGGAAGAAACCAGAAAGAGATAATTCACAGCCAAGGCTATCTGAGAGCCCTACAGCCTTTTTCAAAGATGCAGGAGAGAGCTGGAAAAATAAAATCCTTAGCCAGTCTCTCTCTCTTCCCATCCTTTTCCCCTTTCTCTTTGGAAAAAACAATGGGAATCCAAAAGACAAGGGAGCTTGTGGACATAATCGATACAGATCAGCCCTTTGGAGCAGAGCTTGGTGGGAAAAGGCAGGGAGCACATCTTGAGGATTGAATGGAGGATCTACAACACAGATGCTCATTGGCATTGAATCAAATTTCATTCAACCCCTTTCAGTTTTTATACCTGAATTGTTCGTTTTTCCATATTTGTAGCATTGCAGCCATCTGCCCATTGGTAGTCTCCCTAAGACATTAAACTATTTCTTTTGTTCTCATTTTATCCTTGACAATTTCCCAAGATTTGCATCACCTTATCACCCACCAACATCATCCCGTGGTGCCGAGTACAGCCACAGTTGCCATCGGTAGGTCTCAAATTGAAGCAATATTCTGTCAGCTATTCCTGGATTCCACAGCTGTTCTAGAGCTCAGGAGGGCCACATTCCACAAGCTGTTAGGAAACAGCTAATGTGTTCTCAAATTACTATTACTGAGATTTTATATCAAGAAGGTAAAGTGGGTTGATTACTAAGGAACAGGTGAAGAGGAGAAACAATACTTCAAATTGTGCTTTAGTTTGTACTCCCCTAGTTTGATGCAATAAGAATTAACATGGGTAGGTTCCCCACTTTCTTCTCTCCAGCATCCTGTGATAGTCGAACTTTTCTCACTCCGCTCCTTTAGAGGCAGTGTTTTTAATTGATATGAGAGACGTTGGGTCAAACTACAGCATACAGTGATGGAATTGCAGGAGGATGAAAAAGAAAACAATACTTATGTGGGGGCTGGATGTTCAGGGAAAGCTGGGATAATTGTGACAAGACTGTCTGAAGCATCTGGAGTTTAACGGAAATGGACAGGAAAGCAAAGGGGATTGCTGAGGACTATGTATTTGAAGCCTTATCATTTTTTATGTAAGCAAATATTTTGAGTTTTTGTTAAAATTCTTATTTGCTGACTACATTTCTTCAAACCAATGTCACTACTTGGAATCAAGACTACATAGATACCAATTGATAAAAGCTACTATTTTGGAGGTGGTGAGGCATAATTTTAGATCTTAGATAGGCACAGAGCTGTCCAAATCATCTCTCTAGACCCACAGCTGAGAGATTATGTACCATGACTGCCAAATTGTTGGAACAATTTTGGAAAGATGAATGAAGTATATTGGTAGAAAGAGATATTGTGCTTGAATTAATGGTTATTGGAAAAATTAAAGAAAATCAAGAAGATCACACTGATATTAATTACACAATTTTAAAATAATCAAGCTTATGATAATTCATTAAATTAAGAGTATGGGCTGGGCATGGTGGCTCATGCCTGTAATCCCAGCACTTTGGGAAGCCAAGGTGGGCAGATAGCTTCAGGCCAGAAGTTTGAGACCAGCCTGGGCAACATGATGAAAGCCTGTCTTTACAAAAAGATACAAAAATTAGCCAGGCATGTATGGTGGTGTGTGCCACTCGGGGGCCTGAGGTGGGAGGATCACCCGAGCCCAGGAGGTTGAGGCCACAGTGAGCCGCGATCATGCTGCTGCACTCTAGCCTGGGCGGCCGGAGTGAGACCTTCCCAGTTGCCTGAGAGGCTGGGGCACAAGAATCACTTGAACTCGGTAGGCAGAGGTTATAGTGAGCTGAGATCACGCCACTGCACTTCAGCCTAGGTGACAGTGAGACTCTGTCTCAAAAAAAAAAAAAAAAAATGAAATGAAAAAAAAAGAGTCTGCAGAACTCACAAGATTTCCTCCCATGAACACCTAGTTCCTTAAGAAATTTTAAATTATTTAAAAATGGTTTTATGTAATTGACAAATAAAAGGTGTATATATGTATTGTGTACACATGGTTTTGATAGATATATAATTGTGAAATGGCTAATTCAAGCTAATGTATATATTACCTTATATATTTATCTTTTTGTGGTGAGAAGAGTTAAAATCTACTCTCTTAGCAATTTTTAAGAATACAATATATACATTGTTATTAACTATAGTCATGGTGTTGAACAGTAGATCTCTTGAACTTATTCTTCCTGTCTAATGGAAATTTTGTATCCTTTGGACCAAGATCTCTTCACCACATCCACCACTCCAGTTCTCTGTTTCCATTAGTTCTAAAAGTTCACACATAAGTGAGGTGATGTGGTCTTTGTCTTTCTGTTTCTAGCTTATTTCACTTTACAGAATGTCCTCTAGGTTTATCCATGTTGTCACAAATGACAGGATTTCCTTCTGTTTTAAGGTTGAATAGTATTCCTGTGTGTGTGTGTGTGTGTGTGTGTGTGTGTGTGTGTGTGTGTGTAGTATATCACATTTTCTTTATCCATTCTTTGCTGATAAACACCTAGGTTGATTCCATATCTTGGCTATTATGAATAAGACTGCAAGGAACATGGAAGTACAGATATTTCCTTGACATAAACAATTTCTTATTCTTTGGCTAATACCCAAATATTACCATTATTACCCAATAATGGTAAACCTGGATCATATGGTAGTTATGTTATACTTTTAGTTTTTGAGACATCTCCATACTGCTTTCATAATGGCTGTACTAATTTGTATTCCTACCAACAGTGTGCAACAGCTCTTTCTCCCCATCCTCATCAGTGTTATCTTTTGTCAGTTTGATAATAGCCGTTCTAACAGGTGTGAGGTTTTAACAGGTGTGAGCTCACTCTGCCTTTAATTCAAATTTCCTTGTTATATTGAGCATTTTTTTTCACATACTTCTTAACCATTTGTATGTCTTCTTTTGAGATATGTGTATACAGATTTGTTGCCTATTTTTAAATCAGGGTTTTGTTTTTGTTTTTTACTATCGAGTTGTTTTGATTTCCTTATATATTTTGGATATTAACCCCTTATCAGAGGTATGGTTTGCAAATATTATTTTCACATTCCATAAGTTGTCTCTTCAGTCTGTTTATTGTTTTCTTGGCTGTGCAGAAGCTTTTTAGTTTTATGTAACCCCATTTGTCTATTTTTGCTTTTAAGTTCATATGCAGGAAAGTCATTGCCCAGACCAATGTCATGGAAATTTTCCCCTGTGTTATTTTCTAGTAGTTTTACAACTTCAGGTCTTACAGTGAAGACTTTAATTCATTTTGAGTTGATTGTTTTTGTATATAGTATGAGATTATTTTTCTGTATAAAGCTATTCAGTTGTTCCAACACCATTTATTGAAGAGCTTATCTTTTCCTAAATGTGTGTTCTTAGTTCCTTTGTAGAAAGTCAACTGACTGCAAATGCATGAATTTATTTCTGGGCTCTCTATTCTGTTCCATTGGTTTGTGTGTCTTTTTTAAAATGCCAATACCATGTGTTTTTGATTACTATAGCTTTGTAGTATATTTTGAAGTCAGGTAGTGTGATGCCTCCAGCTTTGTTCTTGCAGAAGATTGGTTTGGTCGTTTGGAGTCATTCATAGTTCCATACAAATTTTATGATTGTTTATCTATTTCTGTGAAAAAATGTCATGGAATTTTGATAAAGATTGCATTGGTAATCTTTACCATATTGGGTAATATGGCCATTTTTACAATATTAATTCTGGAAATTCATGAACACAGGATATCTTTCTACTTACTTGCATTTTCTTTCTTTTTTTTTTTTCAGTATTTTATATTTTTTAGTATACAGGTCTTTCACCTCCTTGGTGAAATTTACTCATAAATATTTTATTATTACTTGGTGTAACAATTATAGATGAGACTGTTCCCCTGATTTCTTTTTTTGGAAAGTTCATTGTTAGTGTAGAGAAATATTACTTATTTTTGTTTGTTGATTTTGTATCCTGCCACTTTATTAAACATGTTGAATATCTTCATTCTTTCTAACACTTTTGGATAGAGTATTTATGGTTTTCTGTGTATAAGGTCATATTGTCTGCAAACAAACAGTTAACTTATTTTGCAATTTAGATGCCTTTTCTTTCTTTCTTTTGCCTATTTTCTCTGGCTAGGATTTCTGGTACTATGTTGAATAGAAGTGGTAAGAGTAGGCATCCTTGTCTTGGTCCTGATTTTGGAGGAAAAACTTTTAACTTTTCAAAGTTGAGTATAATGTTAGCTGTGGATTTGTCATATATGACCTTTATTGTGTTGAGGTACATTCCTTCTATATTTAATTTATGGAGAGGTTTCTTCATGAAAAATATATTGGATTTTGTCAAGATTTTTTTTTGGCAGGGGTGGGGATAGATAGAGGAATTCACAGCCTCTTTCTAACATCCCTGAGACTACATACCCTAAGACATTTGCTGCTGTTGTAGGAATTCTGATCAAGACAGTTTGAAATTGCTTATAAAGGCCAGAATCTTCATACACTGGGGGTAAGTACAATGCCAGAAGCCATTTCAGAAGCTACTATTCTCAGAAGAACCTGTCAGGTCCAACATAAGTTTTGTATGGATTCAAGTTGGACTGTGGTCTCTGGGCATGCACTGGGGTAGTGGGGGACTGGCTCACTGTCCATATGGTTGGTAAGGTAGACTGGACCATTATTCATAATCAGATGCCACCACTATTAATAAATGTGAGCAAGAGAGCACTGTTCTGTTTTTGAGTCCAGACTAGACGAATTACTATGGCACACCATTTGCCAAGGGTCAATAGCATGGGAAGTAGATATTCAAAAATACCTAAGTCAGCTTCGCATGAGGGCAATTTGTAGAAATTAGTAAGGATTGGACGCTGCTTCTCTGCTGAGCTTGCAGATTCCACCTATAGATGAACTTAATTGGATTGAGGCAAAAAAAGAAATAAAATTAATTGACCATCAAGGAACAGGATAAAATTTAAGCCTGAGGTGTTAGGACAAATGAGAGAAGGCAGAAGTGACTCTAGTATTCTCCAGTTCCTTGAAAATTGATGCCTAAACCGAGAGCCCTACTGGGTAGCTATAAATAGGACTCCCTCACAGTAGCCTCATGGGAACTAGAACCACTAATACGCTACCAGTGAGACATTAGCAGAATTATTGTGACTTATAACAGAATAATCTAGTGGCTAATTTTCCCTCCCCATAATTAAGGCAAAGTCTTGGAGAGGGAGGGGTTAAATACTAGAGCTCTGTGTTTGTTTTCTACGAATTCACCCATTTCCCAGCTGAGCAAATAAAAAAAAAATTAAAATGAGTATGGGCACTGGTTTCATGTGTTCTCCAGCTCATCAGTAGTAATCTTATAAATTCCAAGTCAGTTTTCCTCATTTCCTCTCATAAAAAGAAATGATTGATTTTGGTACAATAGGTAATAAAAAACATTTGTGGAGAGGGCCGGAGATAGAAGGCACATTAGGGGGATTGTGAAGAAAGTTGTAGTGGAGAAGCTGAGGGTTAAGGGATAGGTATAGGCTGAAAACATTTTTAATTAATTTTTCTGACGATTATATAATCACATTTACAGTTTTGGAAAAATATAATTTTGGGGGGATAATTTAAATTTTTACTTTGATTCAGGCGTTCTAAAATATATTTGCTAGGCACTAGCAAGGAATAGTAGGAGAGTAAAAGGCCAACCCAGTACTGGTTCTTGAGGAACCCAACTTGCAGGTGCTTCATGTATTGTGGTGTCTTGTGGTTTGCTGACTGTCCGTCCTCATCTGTATTCTGTGATGGAACATATAGGTTCTGGGTTCATAGCAATCATGGTAGAAATGAAAACAGGAACAAAATTTGTCTTTGGTAGCATCAATCTCATTGTTCTACACAGGCCTCCTAGGTTCTGGGAGTATCTGTCATCAAACCCCTTCAGATTTACCCACCTTGTATTCTGCTCGCTTTTACTGATCTTAAAATCTGCATACTGTGCTATTGGAGGTGGTTTCATAACTTCTCAGGATTTTGAAGTTTTTTATTTGTAAAATAATGATACCAATCTCTGAACTGTACTTCGTTGTGTTGCTAATAAAGATCAAATGAGATAACAAACGGGAAGATGTTTTGGAAAGTGTACAGGGTTGTACAAATTGAATAGAAACAGAATGGTTTACAACTTTGGTTGTAAACGCTGGCTAGACCTTACAGTTTGGAGACCTTTCCAAAATGCCACTCACTGGGCTCCTCCCCGAGAGATTCTGATCCGGTTGATCTGGGGTCCTAGAATCAGAATATTTTAGGAGCAATTCTGTTGTACAGGCAGTGTTGAGCATCTGTTTACCCCTTAGAGAGTTCGTTACTTCCCCATGACAGGTTATATTTTTTATGTTTACATTTTAGGTTTCATAATGAATTATAAAAGTAGGGACTATCTCCTTTTAAAGGAATTTTAGCCACCAGAAAAATGTTTGCTAAAGCATCTTCATTGGACTTTTGATACTTCCTATAGATTTTGCCGTGTTCTCCCACCCGGGAGGGCAAACGTTGGAATGCTCACAGAGTTCATAACCAGAAAAGGAGTGGAGCACCCAGTCGAGCATGTGGCATGAACGGCTGATGCTGGGTATTTTAAACCTCAGGATTGTAAACAGAAGTTTCATCTGTTGACTGGGGATTTCTTTGTGATCCACAAGCTTTTAGAATATTCTGGTGACTCACTTCCCTCCAGAAGTCCCCTTTTCCGAGTTGCCCAGTCTCCCCAGCAAACACTGCTGGGTCATCCCCTGCTTCCTTGTGTGCATGAAGATAAAACACTGAAAAAAATGGGGGAAGATTTTATAATTGCTGTCATGAGCAGCTGCATGTTGAAAAAAGGTGAACTAACTTTAACTTATTTTTTTTTCTGTCAGAATGTATTTAGTATGAATTACTCATGTGCAATACAATGTTTGATAATTTTATATACAGCCAGCCACATATAGATGAAAATTTAGAATTCAGTTTTTAATCATATGACAACTGGCATCGAATTTCCAGTTATTTTTGCTAAACATCTGTCCAATTTATTTGCTAGAGTACATTCATATTTATAGTTTCCTTTCATAAAAACAATTCTAAAATGATTAGCTATATGCTTGTTTACCCAATGCTAAAGGCAAGTCTGAAAATTTGCAACTGCATTTAAAGCTGTCATTCTAATCACTGCCAGGCATTCCTATACCCTATATGCAATTTTTGTGCTATTTAAAAAATAATATTGTAATAATTATTTTGAAAAATAGAAATAGGAGCCATTAAGCATGGGAGATCATGCTTTATTCTCTCTCTCTCTCTCTTTGTTTTTTCTTTCTTAGATGGAGTCTCACTCTGTCGCCCAGGCTGGAGCACAGTGGCGTGATCTCCACTTCCCAGTTCAAGGGATTCTCCTGCCTCTGCCTCCCAAGTAGCTGGGATTACAGGCACACACCACCATGCTCGGCTAATTTTTTTCTTTTTAGTAGAAATGGGGTTTCACCATGTTGGCCAGGCTAGTCTTGAACTCCCAGTCTAAAGCAATCCACCCACCTTGGCCTCCCAAAGTGCTGAAATTACAGGCATGAGCCAGCGCACCCAGCTCATGCTTTATTAGCTTAGAAAGTCATAGAAAGGTATTTTTTTCTATATATCCATGACATTGATTGTACACTGGAGAACTTTTATTTTTCAGCATTCATGTATGTCTTGATTTAAGACAATCTGAAATTTAAAGCATCAATTAATCTAATAAACCTGGAACAAGTATTTGCATTATGAAAATGGTTCATCTCAGAGGTCTTTAAAAGTTAGCTCTGAAATTGTTAAGCCAATACATTGCCATTGGGATGGTAAATTGACTCGAGTGATTCATTTGTGGGAAATTATCTTAAATATTTTTGGGAAAAAAAAGCATTACAATTATGTACACAGATTTGCTCATCATCATGTTATGTAGGCTTTGAAAAAAGTAGAAATGGCCTAAATACCTAACAATTGCACAACAGTAAATAAATGGCATTAAGTTTACTGGATGAACAGTTACAAAGTTTTAAAAATGACCATTTAAAAATAGTATAAATTATACACTTTAAAATAAGATTTTAAATTTTATGTTATGTGTATTTAATCACAATAAAATAATCTTATAAAATATGGAAGTAATATTTATTAGCATATATTGCAGTGTAAATTGTGGCTATGCTACAATTTATATTGAAATTAAGGATATATATACACAGATGGAGAAAGACAAAAAAATTAAAAAATCAAATTTGTATTATTTAAAGTGGTGAGATCATAGTTTTTTTCTATTTAATATTTTTAAGATCATTTTACATCAGAAGAAGCTTTACCACTTTGAAAAGATAATTAAAGATATTGACTCTCTATATAACAGATCAGGGACCTATCTCAAATTGTTATCCTTATTAGTCCTATTATCTTTTCAGATGTATAAAGAATTCTGTACGTTACTTTTATTTTCACAGTGCATATTTCATGCAAGATGGTGCTGCATATAAGCAGATTTATAGATATGAACAAGAAAAAGCACTAAATATATTAGTATTTGTGTGGGTGAGAGACAGAGGTAGTTATTCAATATCTCACTTGAAAAACAAGACAAAAATAATCAGAAAAAAATGCTGCTGATGAAAGTGACGAAAACCTGGGGGCTATTTTTATTTTCTGTGGACAGTAATATCTCTTTATAACAGTGCTGAGTACTGACGAGTTCTTAATAAAACCTAGACTTATCTTTTAAGCACTCAAACTAAAGAGCAAATACACACTAAAAAATATTTTGAAGGGAATCTTTCTGAAATGTGTTACACACTTTCCTGCTTTTCTAAATGGTTTCCAAAGAATTTAATCTGACCTTTTCCATTTGACTTACATTTATGGCCCTGCATTACTGAGCGGGTAGCATGCTTCAGTTTGTGCGGTTCTTCTATCTCTTCGTTTGCTATAAAATCACTTCTTTAACAAATGACACAAGTCTGTATCGACAGAACCACCTTCTACTTCCATTTGAATATCTTATGTTCAATTTTCTCAGATCAGGTAAACACTATAACAAGCTTTCTTGAGCTTTGTGTATTATGTGATTAATAATGTAAATCATGTGGCTCCTCTGGGGAGTAAAGGGCTTGAGATTTTTGGAAAGGTCTTTTGATAGCCTAGAGTTCTTGTTCTAAATTCTGAATGTACAACTGTATTCTGAAGGATGAAGCTTGCAGATTCCTGGCTCTCAGATGAGTGTTGAGTCACAGAACTAATGTTATGTTAGAAGCAGAGGGGAATGTTGATGAACAAATTATGTTTGGTTAATGTATGATATTTTTGCTCTTTATATTATGAGAGAGGGTGAAAGAATCATGAGTAGAATGGAATGGAAGAAATCCAAAAAGAACACCAGGAATTAGAATACATTTAAATAGGCAGAAAATGGTACATAGAATAATGAAATGCAGAAGAGAAAGACAAAAAAAAAAAAATCTTATTTTGATGAGAGTTTTATTATATAATATATTTGAGGCTTTGTCAATATAAATTGAAATGTGGGTTTTTCTGAATGTTCAGCAATCCAACTGAAGGAAAGAATTAGGAAATTACATAGGTTCCAAAAAATGAGAGGCAGAGG
Source organism: Rhinopithecus roxellana (assembly GCF_007565055.1). NCBI lineage: Eukaryota > Metazoa > Chordata > Mammalia > Primates > Cercopithecidae > Rhinopithecus > Rhinopithecus roxellana. The sequence continues at coordinate 119,704,326 of NC_044562.1, forward strand.
CTAGAAAATTATATCGTCTCTAAATAAAACTGACACTTACCGAGACGGGCGGATCACGAGGTCAGGAGATCGAGACCATCCTGGCTAACACGGTGAAACCTCGTCTCTACTAAAAATACAAAAACTAGCCGGGCGAGGTGGCGGGCGCCTGTAGTCCCAGCTACTCGGGAGGCTGAGGCAGGAGAATGGCGTAAATCCGGGAGGCGGAGCTTGCAGTGAGCTGAGATCTGGCCACTGCACTCCAGCTCGGGCGACAGAGCGAGACTCCGCCTCAAAAACAAACAAACAAACAAAAAAAAACCAAAAAACTGACGCTTAAACTTTTGGTTTTCTGAAGCTAGTATCAGAGATAACATGGAAAAGATGTACAAACTCAAAATATAACAACCTCACTCCCTCTGGCAAAAATGGACCCCAAAACCAAAACCTCTTCTGCTTCTAAGACTCTGAGTAGGAAGTTGAACTAAGAGGCACGCACGTGTACCCTTTAGTGAAGACACATAGACAGCATTGATGTAAGAGTTCAGAGATCTGGGCTCCCAGAATTACCTTTCTATAACATGTACAAGTCCTGTCCCCTTCTCTAGACCTTTGTAAAATATCATTCGTGAAATGAAGAATTGGAATAGAACATTGCTATTCTCCTTTTAGAGCTCAAATAGAAAGTCATCATCTGTCACTTCTCCCTAACTTTGGAAGAGGTTGATGAATATCTTCTTCTTGAAGCACTTTTTTTTAACCTCCATGACACATCCTCTCCTTGATTTCCAAAATTTCTTCTCCTTAGCTTTGTCAACACTTTCTTTTCTGCCAAGCTTCAAATGTTAATCAGAGTTCATAAGGTTCATCTCTGAGACCTGTTTTCTTAGACACTCTAAAATCCTAGGTAAACTTATCCATTCTCATTTTTTGATTTTTCAAGTTAAAATTCAGCATAATAAAGAAATTACCTATAGTACAATGTGTAGTTTTACAAATTAGAGAATAATTATAAAGCATACACCTAGGTAAATACCTAGGCAGTAAAACAGTTCTGTGACTCAACACTTATCTGAAAGCCAGACTTCTGGAAGCTCAACCCTTCAGAATATAGTTGTACATTCAGAATTTAGAAGATGGCCTCTAGGTTATCAAAAAAACTTTCCAAAATCCGTAGCGAAAACACTGGCAGTAAAACACATGGTCTGTGCTCATAAGTCCCTGAGATTATGGGGCTCATTTGTTTTTGCAGTAAATCTAATACATCCTCCTCTAAAATTTTTACTTTAAAAACCTATAGGTAAGTTTTATGGCTATCTTGAGAATCACATTCTTTATGGCTTTAATGAAAACTATTTTATAATTTACCGGGGATTAATTTTTTTGTTATTTTTGAATATTTGAGAAAAGTTAGTTTAAAAAATCATGCATGGATGTTAAGTTTTATTACATAATCTTTGTTCATTTATTATCCTATTATCTGTTAATGTAGTAAATTACATTGATTTTTTTTTTTAATGTTGAACCAACCATGCATATAAGCTTAACTTGGTCATGATAACTTATTCTTTTTTAATATTTCTGAATTCAGATTATTAATACGGCTGACCCTTGAACAATATGGGTATGAACTGCCTGGGTCTAATTACATGCAGACTTTTCCCCATGTTTTGCCAGCCCTGAGACAGCAAGACCAACCATTCTTCTTCCTCCTCCTCCTTGGCCTACTCAATGAGAAGATGAAGACCTTTATAATATACTTCCACTTAAGGAATAGTAAGTATATTTTCTCTTCCTTATGATTTTCTTAATAACATTTTATTTTCTCTAGCTTACCTTATTGTAAGAATACAGAATATAATACATTAACATACAAAATATGTGTTGACTATTCCTCTTATCAATAAGGCTTCTAGTCAACAGTAGGCTATAAGCAATATTGCCTACTGCTATATTGACTGTCAGGTTATCTGGGAATCAAAAGTTATAGATGGATTTTGAATTGCATGGGGGTACAGTTCCCCTAACCCCTGCATTGCCCAAGGGTCAGCTATACTCAAGAATTTTGTTTTTTTTACTTTTTATTTTTTATTTCATTTTTTATTATACTTTAAGTTCTAGGGTACATATGCATAACGTGCAGGTTTGTTACATATGTATACTTGTGCCATGTTGGTGTGCTGCACCCATCAACTCATCAGCACCCATCAACTCGTCATTTACATCAGGTATAACTCCCAATGTAATTCCTCCCCCCTCCCCCCTCCCCGTGATAGGCCCCAGTGTGTGATGTTCCCCTTCCCGAGTCCAAGTGATCTCATTGTTCAGTTCCCACCTATGAGTGAGAACATGTGGTGTTTGGTTTTCTGTTCTTGCGATAGTTTGCTGAGAATGATGGTTTCCAGCTGCATCCATGTCCCTACAAAGGACACAAACTCATCCTTTTTTATGGCTGCATAGTATTCCATGGTGTATATGTGCCACATTTTCTTAATCCAGTCTGTTACAGATGGACATTTGGGTTGATTCCAAGTCTTTGCTATTGTGAATAGTGCCGCAATAAACATACGTGTGCATGTGTCTTTATAGCAGCATGATTTATAATCCTTTGGGTATATACCCAGTAGTGGGATGGCTGGGTCATATGGTACATCTAGTTCTAGATCCTTGAGGAATCGCCATACTGTTTTCCATAATGGTTGAACTAGTTTACAATCACACCAACAGTGTAAAAGTGTTCCTATTTCTCCACATCCTCTCCAGCACTTGTTGTTTCCTGATTTTTTAATGATTGCCATTCTAACTGGTGTGAGATGGTATCTCATTGTGGTTTTGATTTGCATTTCTTTGATGACCAGTGATGATGAGCATTTTTTCATGTGTCTGTTGGCTGTATGAATGTCTTCTTTTGAGAAATGTCTGTTTATATCCTTTGCCCACTTTTTGATGGGGTTGTTTGTTTTTTTTCTTGTAAATTTGTTTGAGTTCTTTGTAGGTTCTGGATATTAGCCCTTTGTCTGACGAGTAGATTGCAAAAATTTTCTCCCATTCTGTAGGTTGCCTGTTCACTCTGATGGTAGTTTATTTAGCTGTGCAGAAGCTCTTTAGTTTAATGAGATCCCATTTGTCAATTTTGGCTTTTGTTGCTGTTGCTTTTGGTGTTTTAGACATGAAGTCTTTGCCCATGCCTATGTCCTGAATGGTATTACCTAGGTTTTCTTCTAGGGTTTTTATGGTATTAGGTCTAACATTTAAGTCTCTAATCCATCTTGAATTAATTTTTGTATAAGGAGTAAGGAAAGAATCCAGTTTCAGCTTTCTACTTATGGCTAGCCAATTTTCCCAGCACCATTTATTAAATAGGGAATCCTTTCCCCATTTCTTGATTTTCTCAGATTTGTCAAAGATCAGATGGCTGTAGATGTGTGGTATTATTTCTGAGGACTCTGTTCTGTTCCATTGGTCTATAGCTCTGTTTTGGTACCAGTACCATGCTGTTTTGGTGACTGTAGCCTTGTAGTATAGTTTGAAGTCAGGTAGCGTGATGCCTCCAGCTTTGTTCTTTTGACTTAGGATTGTCTTGGCAATGCGGGCTCTTTTTTGGTTCCATATGAACTTTAAAGCAGTTTTACCCATTCTGTGAAGAAACTCATTAGTAGCTTGATGGGGATGGCATTGAATCTATAAATAACCTTGGGCAGTATGGCCATTTTCATGATATTGATTCTTCCTATCCATGAGCATGGTATGTTCTTCCATTTCTTAGTGTCCTCTTTGATTTCACTGAGCAGTGGTTTGTAGTTCTCCTTGAAGAGGTCCTTTACATCCCTTGTAAGTTGGATTCCTAGGTATTTTATTCTCTTTGAAGCAATTGTGAATGGAAGTTCATTCCTGATTTGGCTCTCTGTTTGTCTGTTACTGGTGTATAAGAATGCTTGTGATTTTTGCACATGAATTTTGTATCCTGAGACTTTGCTGAAGTTGCTTGTCAGCTTAAGGAGATTTTGGGCTGAGACAATGGGGTTTTCTAAATATACGATCATGTCATCTGCAAACAGGGACAATTTGACTTCTTCTTTTCCTAACTGGATACCCTTGATTTCTTTCTCTTGCCTGATTGCCCTAGCCAGAACTTCCAACACTATGTTGAATAGGAGTGGTGAGAGACGGCATCCCTGTCTTGTGCCAGATTTCAAAGGGAATTTTTCCTGTTTTTGCCCATTCAGTATGATATTGGCTGTGGGTTTGTCATAAATAGCTCTTATTATTTTGAGATACGTTCCATCAATACCGAATTTATTGAGCGTTTTTAGCATGAAGGGCTGTTGAATTTTGTCAAAACCCTTTTCTGCATCTATTGAGATAATCATGTGGTTTTGTCTTTGGTTCTGTTTATATGCTGGGTTATGTTTATTGATTTGCATATGTTGATCCAGCCTTGCATCCCAGGGATGAAGCCCACTTGATCGTGGTGGATAAGCTTTTTGATGTGCTGCTGAATCCGATTTGCCAGTATTTTATTGAGGATTTTTGCATCGATGTTCATTAGGGATATTGGTCTAAAATTCTCTTTTTTTGTTGTGTCTCTGCCAGGCTTTGGTATCAGGATGATGTTGGCCCATAAAATGAGTTAGGGAGGATTCCCTCTTTTTCAATTGATTGGAATAGTTTCAGAAGGAATGGTACCAGCTCCTCCTTGTACCTCTGGTAGAATTCAGCTGTGAATCCATCTGGTCCTGGACTTTTTTTGGTTGGTAGGCTATTAATTATTGCCTCAATTTCAGAGCCTGCTATTGGTCTATTCAGGGATTCAGCTTCTTCCTGGTTTAGTCTTGGAAGAGTGTAAGTGTCCAGGAAGTTATCCATTTCTTCTAGATTTTCTAGTTTATTTGCGTAGAGGTGTTTATAGTATTCTGTGATGGTAGTTTGTATTTCTGTGGGGTCGGTGGTGATATCCCCTTTATCATTTTTTTTTTTTTTTTTTTTTGCGTCTATTTGATTCTTCTCTCTTTTCTTCTTTATTAGTCTTGCTAGCGGTCTATCAATTTTGTTGATCTTTTTAAAAAACCAACTCCTGGATTCATTGATTTTTTGGAGGGTTTTTTGTGTCTCTATCTCCTTCAGTTCTGCTCTGATCTTAGTTATTTCTTGCCTTCTGCTAGCTTTTGAATGTGTTTGCTCTTGCTTCTCTAGTTCTTTTAATTGTGATGTTAGAGTGTCCATTTTAGATCTTTCCAGGTTTCTCTTTTTATTTAGTGCTATAAATTTCCCTCCACACACTGCTTTAAATGTGTCCCAGAGATTCTGGTATGCTGTATCTTTGTTCTCATTGGTTTCAAAGAACTTCTTTATTTCTGCCTTCATTTCATTATGTACCCAGTAGTCATTCAGGAGCAGGTTATTCAGTTTCCATGTAGTTGAGCAGTTTTGATTGAGTTTCTTAATCCTGAGTTCTAGTTTGATTGCACTGTGGTCTGAGAGACAGTTTGTTATAATTTCTGTTCTTTTACATTTCCTAAGGAGTGCTTTACTTCCAATTATGTGGTTAATTTTGGAATAAGTGTGATGTGGTGCTGAGAAGAACATATATTCTGTTGATTTGGGGTGGAGAGTTCTATAGATGTCTATTAGGTCTGCTTGCTGCAGAGCTGAGTTCAATTCCTGGATATCCTTGTTAACTTTCTGTCTCATTGATCTGTCTAATATTGACAGTGGGTTGTTGAAGTCTTCCATTATTATTGTATGGGAGTCTGAGTCTCTTTGTAAGTCTCTAAGGACTTGCTTTATGAATCTGGGTGCTCCTGTACTGGGTGCATATATATTTAGGGTAGTTAGCTCTTCCTGTTGAATTGATCCCTTTACCATTATGTAATGGCCTTCTTTGTCTCTTTTGATCTTTGATGGTTTAAAGTCTGTTTTATCAGAGACTAGTATTGCAACCGCTGCTTTTTTTGTTCTCCATTTGCTTGGTAGATCTTCCTCCATCCCTTTATTTTGAGCCTATGTATGTCTCTGCATGTGAGATGGGTCTCCTGAATACAGCAGACTGATGGGTCTTGATTCTTTATCCAGTTTGCCAGTCTGTGTCTTTTAATTGGAGCATTTAGTCCATTTACATTTAAGGTTAATATTGTTATGTGTGAACTTGATCCTGCCATTATGATATTAACTGGTTATTTTGCTCATTAGTTGATGCAGTTTCTTCCTAGCCTCAATGGTCTTTACATTTTGGCATGTTTTTGCGATGGCTGGTACCGGTTGTTCCTTTCCATGTTTAGGGCTTCCTTCAGGGTCTCTTGTAAGGCAGGTCTGGTGGTGACAAAATCTCTAAGCATTTGCTTATCTGTAAAGGATCTTATTTCTCCTTCACTTATGAAACTTAGTTTGGCTGGATATGAAATTCTGGGTTGAAAATTCTTTTCTTTAAGAACATTGAATATTGGCCCCCACTCTCTTCTGGCTTGTAGAGTTTCTGCCGAGAGATCTGCTGTTAGTCTGATGGGCTTCCCTTTGTGGGTAACCCGACCTTTCTCTCTGGCTGTCCTTAAGATTTTTTCCTTCATTTCAACTTTGGTGAATCTGGCAATTATGTGTCTAGGAGTTGCTGTTCTCGAGGAGTATCTTTGTGTCATTCTCTGTATTTCCTGAATTTGAATGTTGGCCTGCCCTACTAGGTTGGGGAAGTTCTCCTGGATGATATCCTGAAGAGTGTTTTCCAACTTGGTTCCATTTTCCCCCTCACTTTCAGGCACCCCAATCAGACGTAGATTTGGTCTTTTTACATAATCCCATACTTCTTGCAGGCTTTGTTCATTTCTTTTTCTTCTTTTTTCTTTTGGTTTCTCTTCTCGCTTCATTTCATTCATTTGATCCTCAATCGCTGATACTCTTTCTTCCAGTTGATCGAGTCGGTTACTGAAGCTTGTGCATTTGTCACGTATTTCTCATGTCATGGTTTTCATCTCTGTCATTTCGTTTATGACCTTCTCTGCATTAATTAGTCTAGCTGTCAATTCTTCCACTCTTTTTTCAAGATTTTTAGTTTCTTTGCGCTGGGTATGTAATTCCTCCTTTAGTGCTGAAAAGTTTGATGGACTGAAGCCTTCTTCTCTCATCTCGTCAAAGTCATTCTCTGACCAGCTTTGATCCGTTGCTGGTGTTGAGCTGCGTTCCTTTGCAGGGGGAGATGTTCTCTTATTTTTTGAATTTCCAGCTTTTCTGCCCTGCTTTTTCCCCATCTTTGTGGTTTTATCTGCCTCTGATCGTTGATGATGGTGACGTACTGATGGGGTTTTGGTGTGGGCGTCCTTCCTGTTTGTTAATTTTCCTTCTAACAGTCAGGACCCTCAGCTGTAGGTCTGTTGGAGATTGCTTGAGGTCCACTCCAGACCCTGTTTGCCTGGGTGTCAGCAGCAGAGGCTGCAGAAGATTGAATACTGCTGAACAGTGAGTGTACCTGTCTGATTCTTGCTTTGGAATCTTCCTCTCGGGGGTGTACTCCACTGTGTGAAGTGTGGGGTGTCGGTCTCCCCCTAGTGGAGGATGTCTCCCAGTTATGCTACTCAGGGGTCAGGGACCCACTTGAGCAGGCAGTCTGTCCGTTCTCAGCTCTCAACCTCTGTATTGGGAGATCCACTGCTCTCTTCAAAGATGTCAGACAGAGTCGTTTGTGTCTGCAGAGGTTTCTGCTGCTTTTGTTGTTGTTGTTGTTGTTGTTTAGCTGTGCCCTGTCCCCAGAGGTGGAGTCTACAGAGAATGGTAGGCCTCCTTGAGCTGCTGTGAGCTCCACCCACTTCGAGCTTCCCAGGGCTTTGTTTACCTACTTAAGCTTCAGCAATGGCGGGCGCCCCTACCCCAGCCTTGCTGCTGCCTTGCGGTTAGATCGCTGACTGCTGTGCTAGCAATGAGGAAGGCTCCGTGGGCGTGGGACCCTCCCGGCCAGGTGTGGGATATAATCTCCTGGTGTGCCCGTTTGCTTAAAGCGCAGTATTGGGGTAGGAGTTACCCAATTTTCCAGGTGTTGTGTGTCTCAGTTCCCCTGGCTAGGAAAAGGGATTCTCTTCCCCCTTGTGCTTCCCAGGTGAGGCGATGCCTCGCCCTGCTTCAGCTCTCGCTGGTTGGGCTGCAACAGCTGACCAGCACCGATTGTCCGGCACTCCCTAGTGAGATAAACCCAGTACCTCGGTTGAAAATGCAGAAATCACCTGTCTTCTGTGTTGCTCACGCTGGGAGCTGGAGACTGGAGCTGTTCCTATTCGGCCATCTTGCTCCACCCCTTAAGAATTTTGTTATAAAAAATCAATGATGCAAGAATGGCTACATCTCTGTGGCACCTCTGATCCACTTGACCTCTTATTCTGGCACCCGGATGGAAGGATGAGTTCCTATCTGGGATGTTACACTGTTTGGCAAAAGAGTGCTGGAAGAAACTTGTGATGCCTTTTAAATCTTCTGCTTAGATGTATTCAAATGTGTTCATTAAATTCATCCGTACACCATTGGCCCAAACACACCCATGTATAAGAAAGAAGACAATATTTTCAGGGAATAAAATTTATGACAGAATACAAATTTTAAACTATGTAATTTTAAGAGCAAATACAAAGAAAAGGATCATAAACAATACATATAATCTTAGAAGTTCATATACAGTGCAAGTTTTAGTAATAAATAGGAACAATTTATATTTTAATTCAAAGGAACAAAAGCTCAAGATTTTAGTGTTTTGGAATCAAGATTTGGAGAATTAGGATTTATACTTGGAAGATGAAATGAAGAGTATATTTTAATCAAAACAAATATCCAAATATGAAGAAAGGCACATTAGACCTGCAAGTTAAGAAAGTGTACCAGTTATCTATTGGTGCATAAAAAATTACTTGGGGCCAGGCACGGTGGCTCAAGCCTGTAATCCCAGCACTTTGGGAGGCCGAGACGGGCGGATCACGAGGTCAGGAGATTGAGACCATCCTGGCTAACACGGTGAAACCCCGCCTCTACTAAAAATACAAAAAAACTAGCCGGGCGAGTGGCAGGTGCCTGTAGTCCCAGCTACTCAGGAGGCTGAGGCAGGAGAATGGCATAAACCCGGGAGGCGGAGCTTGCAGTGAGCTGAGATCTGGCCACCGCACTCCAGTCCGGGCGACAGAGCGAGACTCCGCCTCAAAAAAAAAAAAAAAAAAAAAATTACTTGGAAACATAACAGCTTAAAACAACAAACGTTTATTATCTCCCAGATTCTAGGTCAGTAATATGGAACAGTTTAGCTGAGTGGATTTGGCTCAGGGTGTCTCATGATGTAATGAAAGTGTTGGCTGAGTTGCAGCTATCTCACATTTGACTCGGGGAGGATCCACGACCGTGCCTCCCTCATGTTGCTACTGGCTGACCTGGGGATCTCTTCAAGACTCATTCACAGCACCCTCCACAGGGCTGCCTCATAGCCTGCAGCTGGCTCCTCCCAAAGCAAGTGTCCCAGGAAAGAATGAGACTGCACTCAAGAAGGAAGCTATGGTCTTTTCGCACTCTAATCCCAGAAGTGGCATCCCAGAATTCCTGCCATACTCTATTCTTTAGAAGCAAAGTATTCAGTCCAGCCTGCAGGCAGGGGGAGCATGTGACTACCAGGAGGTGAGGAGCACTGAGAAGTATATATGTTTTTCTAAAGATCCATAACTCTGTAAATGGATAAGGTAAGATGCTAAATGGCAATTAGTTGATAAAGGATGACTCTCACTTTTTGTTTTATACATGTGTATCATTTGAATTTTTTAAATGATTATATTATTCTGTTACTAAAGAACAAAAGTAAATACAAATAATGTAAATTGCCAAAGTGATTTTTAAGGTCTTCTGTGATGGTGACTGAATATTCAGCTTTATGTCATTATTAATCTATCACTATAGGGCTTGATAAGAATCAAAGAGCTGACTTTGGCCCAAGATCCTGACTTTCTATGGGACAGTCCTGATGGATTTGTCCTGCAGAGGGATTGTGATAATTCTGAGATGAATGTAGATTGGGCTACAGGTTAGCTCTGTGGAGTTGAATTAAGGCTTCCATGTCATGGGGATGCTTCCATTAGGTGAAAACTTGCCAAAAACTTATTCTGATGATGGAGGCTTTTTTCAAACATAGACACTTATAAGAATAATTTGGGAGTTTGTTGGTTGAAAGTGAAAGAAAAGCCAAACCCAATTGGGTTTTACACAAGGGAAATGTGTTGGTTCAAAAAACATTTCAGAGACTGAGCTAGATTCAGGAGCTGTTTGATTCATAGTTCCACAATATCATCAGGGTTCTGATTCTTTATCTTAATAGGATTTTCAATTGTGCACTCCTCTGTGTATTGATTATTCCTCATGTTTGCAAAAGTGGCAGCATCAAATCTAGAAATTCCAGGATTCATGTCCTTACATCAGCAAATCCAACAAAAAGAAATAAAGTGTTTTTATACATTAACAGTAAAAAATATTGTTTGCTCTGACTGGCCTAGGCCATGTATCTATTTCTGATTGGATCATTGCATTGAGGTGGTGATATGTTCAAACTGGCTTTAGCTCATCAGAGTTCAATCATAAATCTGATTTAAGAGGTCAATTTAAAGGGGGTAAATTTTATCCCAAACCCAAGTCTGAGATGGTGAAAATGAGTAATATTCCAAAAGAAATTTGGAGTAATATTACCAGGGAATATGAGAACTTGATATAGGGCATCAAATAAAAGAAACATTATTACTTTATAGGGACACAACAATTCTCCACACCAATCAGAATGACTGTTATTAAAATGTCAAAAAATAACAGGTGCTGGCCAGGATGCAGAGAAAAAGAGATGCTTATACACTGTTGGTAGGAGTGTAAATTAGTGCATCCATTGTGGAAAACAGTGTGGCAATTCTTCAAAGACCTAAAATCAAAGCTACCATTTAACTCAGAAATTTCATTACTGGGTATATACTCAAAGGAATATAAATCATTCTATCATAAAAGATTACAATATGCAATGAACATTATGTTTATTGCAACACTATTCACAATAGCAAAGACATGGAATCAACCTAAATGTCCATCAATGGCAGCATGGATAAAGAAAATGTAGTACATATACACCATGGAATACTATGCAGCCATAAAAAAGAATGAGATCATGTCCTTTGCAGGGATATAGATGGAGCTGGAGGCTATTATCCTTAGCAAACTAACACAAGAACAGAAAACCAGTACCACATGTTCTCACTTATAAGGGGAAACTAAATGATGAGAACAGTAGAAATATAGAGGGGAGCAAGAGACACTGGGGCCTATCAGAGGGTGGTGGGTGGGAGAAGGGAGAGGATCAGGAAAAATAACTAATGGGCTTAATACCTGAGTGATGAAGTAATCTATACAACAAACCCTTATGACAAAAGTTGAACTAAATGACAAACCTGCACATGTACCTCTGAACTTAAAAGTTAAAAAAAAGAATTTATTTTAAAGGATTGTTTTTGCTTAAATTTTATAACTTGATAGTCCAATTCAAGCAAAAGTAAATAGAAATATTAACACTTATGTAAAAATTACATTGGCATTTAGTACTTGAAAGATATAAACTTAGAGGCTTAAAATGTTTGTTTGACTAGTTCCAAGAGTATTTTTATTTTTCCTTTTTTAAAGAGTTTATTTAAGGATTATGACTATTTCTCTAGTTTTTCCAGTTATACCCTTTTCTGTATGTTGACTGTTCTTAGCCTGGCTTCTCTCATAGAGCCAAAACAAGTATAAATGTGGATAAAATAAAGACAACAACTGATTGTCTCAATGGATATCAGACAAATCAGGGAAGTGAGTTTCATATTTGCACTGGATTGCTGACTAGGAACACTTTCCAAACTGCAGCACAGGGGAGCAGAAACTAAAAAGAAAGCAGCATTCTCACTACAAGAAGGAAAGAGATCAAGTTTTGGAGGTATAATTTGTGAGTCAAAGTCTCAGAGGGGAGATAGTTACATAAAGGAGGAACTCCAGAAATATACATAGGGATCTCCTTGAGTTTTTGTTTGGATATTCAACTCATAGCTCCTTCATAGTTGTTTTCTTCCTGGCCTCCAAACTTTTCCCTGGCAGAAGACAACTATGGGGAAGCTGTGAGCTAAATGGGGATTCCAGAGATGACACAGTGGTAGGAGAGATTGGGATTCTGACTAGCCAAAGTGGAGAGACAATGCTGAACACCTCAAGCATCAAATTGAGACCTCAAAAAGGAAAAGGCCTTTCTACCTCTAGAAGAGCATTTCTTAATGACAGCGCACTATTGCTAATCTGGACAGAACACTTCTCTTTATTATGCATTGCAGAATGGTTGGCAGAATCTTGGGCCTTTCTACACACTGTAATATAATAGCATTTTTCTTGTATTTTGAAAATCATAACTAGGATATTCCTTAGGATTGTTTTAGGATATTGCCAAAGGTCCCCTGGGAAACAAAATATCCCCCAGTTGAGAACCACTGCAAAAGAGTGAGAGCTACTTTAGGCCCACCCTAAAACCTTACCACCAAGCCTTGACGGGAAAAAGTCAAATACCCGCAAGAACAAAACTCAACACTCTTTAGAGGGAGACAGTATAATCCAGAATCTCAACAATATAGGATCCAAATTTCCATCATACAATAACAAATTATTGCACATACAAAAAAACCCCAAAGAATATGATCCATTAACCAGAGAAAAAAATGAAGCCAGAGATGACACAGATGTTGGAGTTAGCAGGCAAGGACTTTAAAACAGCTCTTATAGGTGACATCAGTGAAAATGAAGCAATAAAGAAATGCAAAAGCTTGCTCCTCTATATTAGCAACAACAACAATAAACTGTCAAAAAGTGTGAGAATCAACTTTTTTGGACACTGAAAACTTAAAATCTTGTAGCAACCAGGAGAGTGGCTTATTAAGAAAAAACAGCTGAATTCCAGTAAGAACAGTGAGTTGTGTGGTGTTTTAATTTACCCTGTTCCATCCCTCACCTTCCAACTCAGTAGGAGTCTTGAAAGTAACAGCCTTCATTCCCAGTACTAATACTAAAGGGAGCATAACAGACCTCATTTACAAACAGTTGTAATTATTCATTTTAACCTGTCTGATAGCTCCTTGAAAGACTGGCTCCAAAGGCTTGCCTTCATTGCACCTGACTTAGAACTTACCCAACGCTAAAGTGGCTACCTGAAAGCATTTGTCAAAAACACTTATAGGCAAATGTTTAGCTGCTACTGCCAGAGGCAATGGATAATAGTGCAAACAAGTAGGCTAATCAAAGCTTAGGAGGAGAGAGTAGGAATAAGATGCTTTGTAAGTAAGGCTTCAAAAATCTCCAATATATTCCTGAGAGCCTAGAAGACTCTGTGCAGGTTCAGGGAAGACCTGAGAAGACCCTATACTTTCACCACTGGTTGACATTCCGGATCTGCAGAAGTAGGAAGTGAAAGCTGAGACAGAGCTGTAAACTGCCTGGCTGAGTAGTGAAGACCCGTCCAATATCTGCACAGAGCCCTTTTGCAAAGACTGGGAGACATTTTGGTTCCAGGCATTTGGTTCTGGGAAATCTCTCTCCAAGCCTTATTTAACCACAAAGCTAAGAGGACAGAGACTTCAAAGGCCACACTGACAAAACTCATTGAAAAAAGTCACTAAGCAAAAATAACTACAATAAGCAGCCACAACAAACTCTGGGGAGGGGAAAAAATCTGACTTCTCAAGTTGTCATAATATTAAAAATGTCAAGGTTTCAGCAAAAACTTATGAGGCACGCAAAGAAACAAAAAGTATGGCCCATACACAAGAAGAAAGCAATCAATTGAAACGGTCCCTGAGGAAGAGCAAACATTGGACTTACTAGGAAAAGACTTCAAATCAGTTATTTTAAACAGTGTGAAAGGACTAAGGGGAACTGCTATGGTTTAAATGTGTGGCCCTTCTAAAATACATGCTGAAACTTAATCCTCATTGTGGTAATAATAACAGATGAGGCCTTTGGGAATATTAACTCATGAGGGCTCCACCATCGTGAATGGGATTACCACCTTATAGAAGGGCTTGAGGTTGAAGGGAGTGCTGTCTTGCCCTTTCATCCGTATTGCCATATGAGGGCACAGTTTTTCATCTCTCCCTAAGAATGCAGCAACAAGGCACCATCTTGGAAGCAAAGAGCTGCCCTCACCAGACACCAGTCCTCCTGGCAGTGTGATTTTAGATTTCCCAGCCTCCAGAACCATAAGAAGTAAATTTATATTTATAAATTACTCAGTCTCAGGTATTTTGTTATAGTAGCACTAATGAACTGAGAAAATATGAGAACAATGTCTCACCAAATAGAGAATATTAATAAAAAATATACGCATTATGAAAATATAACTAAAAGGAAATTCTGTAGTTTAAAAGCATACTGAAATAACCTGATAATTTCACTAGAAGGTCTAAGCAGCATATCTGAAGAGGCATAAGGAAGAATCAGTGAACCTGAAGATAAATCTGTTGAGATTACCAGGTCTGAGGACAGGTTAAAAAGGAAGAAAAAAGAACAGAGCTTAAGAGACCTAGAGAACACAATCAAACATACCATATTATGCATATTGAGAGTTCCAGAAGAAGAAATAGACAAAGAGGCCATTTTCAATAATGGATAACAGTTAGACATTAGATCGGCAAAGAAGTAGGTGATTTGAACAATGCTGTAAAGGAACTAGACCAAAAGACACCTATAGCACATTCCATCCAATAACAGTGGAATATACATTTTTCTCAATTATATATGGAACATCCTTCCAAAATACCATGTTGGGCCACAAAACAAGCTCAATAAATTTAAAAACACTGAAATAATACAGAGTATATTTTCCAGTAATAATGGAATAAAATTAGAAGTCAAAAACAGAAGGAAATCTTAAATATTCAAAAATATGTGGAAATTAAACAATATACTCTTAACAAACAGGAAAAGAAGAAACCACAGGGAAATAGATAATACTTTGAGATAAGCAAAATAAAAATACAACGTACCCAAACCTACGAGAAGCAACAAAAGCAGTGCTCAGAGAGAAATTTATATCTGTAAACATCTACATTTAAAAAAGAAGGTCTTGTCAGTAACCTAAACTTCCACCTTAAGAAACTTGAAAAAAAGGGAAAATGAAACTCAAAGCAAATAGAAGGAAAATAACAGTAAAGATTAAATAGATGAAACAGAGATTAGAAAACAAAAGAATCAATAAAAACAAACTTGGTTAAAATAATATCTTCCTTTAACTTAAAATATAAAGACACAGTTTAATTAAAATTAAAAGATATACCATGGAAGTACTAATAATAAGAAAAGTAGAGTGAATATATTAATATCAGGCAAATAGATTTCAAGAAAAGGGTCATTATAAGAGAAAGGGGACATTTTCTACTTATAAATGGTCAATTTATTAAGAAGACACAACAACCTTTTTTTGTTCATGCAAACTGTTAGAGCAAAATATAATAGACATGGTGGCTTATTTATTTCTCACCCTTCTGGAGGCTGAAAAGTTATCCATGATGAAGGCACTGGTAGATTTGGTGGCTGGAAAGGACCCAATTTCTGGTTCAGAGATGGTGACTTCTCATTGTGTTCACACATGGTAGAAGAGACAAGGCGGCTCTCTGGGGCTTCTTTTATAAAGATACTAATCACCTCCCAGGAGCCCCACTTTCTAATACCAGCCCCTTGGTGAGTAGGTTTAACCATATGAATTTTGGGAAAACATAATCATTCAGACCATAGCACAGTCCTAAATAAGAATGAACTAAATAACAATGTTCAAAATATATAAAGCAACAGTTTACAAAACTAAAAAAATAGGCAAATTTATAACTATAAATATTTTAGCCATCATTCCATCATTGATGTAAACAAACAAAAAAGCAAACTCAAAGTCTGGAGAACATGAACAATTATCAACCAGGTTGGTATCATTAACATTCATGGAACACTAAACCTCAACACAACAGAATATATGTTCTCTTTAAGTTCACATTAAGTAGTTGCTACGATTGGTCATAAAACAAGTCTCAACAAATCTAAAGAATTAAAAATTAGAGTTTATAAAAACTTTAAACTCCTTATTCATAATAAAACAAATAGGCAAGCTACATACTGGGAAGAAATATTTGCCCTATTTATATCTTTCTAAGAACCTGTATCTAGACAATATAATACACTCCTAAAACTCAGTGATAAGAAAAAAACTCAATTTTTAAAAAGGAAAAAAATTTGAATAGACACTTCATAAAGGATGGACAGTAAATACATGAAAAAGAGCTCACCATCATTAGTAATCAGGGATATGCAAATGAGATATCCCACAGAGTAGTATAAAACTAAAAAGACTGACAATCTCAAGTGTTGATGAGGATGTGGAGCAATCAGAACTCTCATGCAGTGCTAACAGGAATATAAAATGGTATAACCAATTAAAAAATCTCTGGAAATGTCTTACAAAATTAAACTCCTGCCGCCACTCTGACCCAACCCTCCTAATCCCAATTATCCAACAGAAATAATAATTTTTTTAAAAGTCTAAAAACACTTATACAGGCCTGGCATGGTGGCTCAAGCCTGTAATCTCAGCACTTTGGGAGGCCGAGGAGGATGGTTCACGAGGTCAGGAGATTAAAACCATCCTGGCCAACATGGTGAAAATCTGTCTCTACTAAAAATACAAAAATTAGCTGGGCATGGTGGTGTATGCCTGTAATCCCAGCTACTTCAGAGGCTGAGGCAGGAGAATTACTTTAACCAGGGAGTCGGAGCCGAGATTGCGCCACTGCACTCCAGCCGGGCGACAGAACGAGATTCTGTCTCAAAAAAAAAAAAAAAAAAAAAAAAATTGTACAACATGTTCACAGAGCAGTTCTATTCATAAAACCCCCAAGCTAGAAACAATCCAAATACTTACCTATAGGAGAATGAATAAACATGAGATACTGCTCAGTGTGAAGAAGAACAAATAATACAAAAGAGACATGCACAGGTAGGGGTGAGAAATAGGTGACGTGGTAGAGATTGACTTTGTAGGGGTTCAAGACAACTTCTAGAGTGAAAAATAATCTGTATCTTAAAAGTTTTGTGGGTTATATGGGTGTGTGCAATTTGTCAAAAGTAATATAACTGCACTCTGAAAATCTCTACGTATCACCATAAATAATAAAAAGAGAAATCCTTCTCGTAACAAGATAGGTACAAATAAATGGAAATTTCTCTCTTTTTTTGCCTACTTACATATAGTTTTCTCTCACTTTTAAGGATAAACCAGAGACAAAATGAAAAATTAAAATCTCTTGGTAAGGGAAAATAGTAATATTAAGCAAGTTGACAAATACCTTAGAAATTCAACTATAACATGGTGTTGCTTTTGAATTCCTATAATTTTATGCTGCAGTGATGGAAGTGATGAAAGTTAGAGTTTATTCAGTATACTTCATGTTTCAAGAATGCATGGTTATTGAAGAGACATTTTATCATTCCCTAACACCTGCAGAGGCTAATAACCCACTCCATTTGTATCTCTAAAGTTCTTGGTGGATAAGCAGAAATGAGGAATATTTAAAAGTTCTTTGACTTCTCACCTGCTGACTCTAAGTGTAAGGAGAATCTTTAATCAAATAAACTGTAATTCTTTGGGGATAATATTTTGTATTTTTTTGCTAATGTTGAGGTGGTTTCCGATTCATTTAAATGAATGCTGACATTCTGAATTGATCTTCAATATTCTATGAGAAATTAATTATTGATAAAACTTTTCTTAGTAAAGTCTAAGGTTTTCATTCTGGCAAGATAATTTCTTGGTGGAGACAGCCCACTGCCTTTCCCATACTGATACCAGGCAGTTACTCCCCCTTTTAAAACTTTCACTAAAATACGAATAAAACCACCTTGTTTGATATTTTCAATACAATTGAGATAGCATATATTTTGCAAAAATATTGTATTAATAGTAATCTAATATCACAGAAAAATATCAGAATACAAAATATGAAAATAGGCAATGAAGTCCTATTATTACTAGTTTTTTCCCTACATTTTGTCTTATGGGAAAGAGAGTTTCTTTTTCTTTTTTTTTTTTTTTTCACCAAATGCCTTGTAGATTTTTTCTAGCATTCTCTCTGGGTATGTACTTCTCAATCCCTGGTTGTCAAATGTGTGATGATCAGTAATACAGTGAAATCAGAAAAACCTGCTGTGAATTATGGCTGTGCTATGCTATCACAGACCTAAAAGTAAAAGCTAAAATTATAAGACTTCTAAAAGAAAACATGTGCTAATATCTTTGCAACCTAGGGTAGGCAAAGATGTATTAGGGGATTTTTTTTTTTTTTTTTTTTTTTAACATAGACATGGAAGACGTTTACATTCATCTCCCATTCTGCATATAAACATGCCTTCTGATACAAGGAATCACTGTTTTGGCTTGGAAATTCAGCTCCTCTCCACTCTTATTCATGTGATTGGCATGGAGCCCTGCTCACAAGGACTGGTGGTGGACATGTGGAAGAGATCTAAGCCAATAAAGGTGTCCCATTCCTTGGTATATCTTGATTTGTTCAGGAATGGGCAAGTGACCTAAGCCAAGCCAATCAGAGTAAACCTCTCTTCACATAGAATTACCAGAGCAGGAGGTATTATATAAAGACTCTGCCTCTTCTTAATTGGGTTTGACTAGGTTTGCAAGTCCTGTAAGCGCTGACAGGCATTTTCCAATCATGAGGAAAGAGCCCTTTGATTACAGATGCAGCATAGAGGAAGTGGAGTTAAGAGACAGAATGAATGAAATTAGATATGGATGACATTGTTTCAGCCTTTGTTTCCAGCTGGGCCTGATGTCAGATGTACCCTTGGACTAGTCAGTGGCTGGAAACAATGTATTCCATTTTTTGCTTGAGGCTACATTGAATTGGATTTTTCTATGCAACTGAAAGTATCTGCACTAATATTATCTATGACACAGAATTAGTAAGATGTACTCTTGTAAGAATATCTAGAAATCATTTTGTGATATGGCTATGTAGTAAAATGGGGGAAAGTTAGTATTTTAATCCTCTATCACTTATTGGCTGTGTAATCTTTTATTTTTAACTTTATTTATCAAGCGTTTACTCCCTCTCAGGCACTGTGAGGGTAATTTTAGACATTTTATCAAATTTCTTCCTTCCAACAATCCAATAAAGTAGTTATTTTTAACTCATTTCACAAATAAGGGACCCAGGGTTCAGAGAAGTTATACGACATTCTTCTCGTAACATAACAGGTAAATAGCACAGGCAGGATTTGAATCCCTGTGTGTATTACTCCCAATATGTGCTATTGGTTATCACTTAATATCTCTGAGTAGTTTTCATCTGTAAATTGCAAACAATAATATTTCCCACTATTAATATATTACAGCCTTATTGTAGGGCGAAACCATGCAAGTACTTTATAAGCTACAAATGACTGTGTCCTTTTTCCTATTTTGTTATTTTACTTTCTAAGATACAAGGTCTCACTCTGTCATCTAGACTGCAGTGCTGTGCCATGTTCATGGCTCATTGCAGCCTCAAACTCCTGGGCTCTAGCAATCCTCCCACCTCAGCCTTCTGAGTAGCTGGGACTACAGGTGCATGTCCCCATGCCTAGGTAGGTATTTATTTTTTATTTTTCATAAGATAAGGTCTTGCTACGTTCCCCAGACTGTTCTTGAGCTCCTGACCTCAAGGAATCTTCCTGCCTTAGCCTCTTCAAATGTTGGAATTACAGGTGTGAGCCACTGCACCCAGCCATGTTCACATTTATTAAACCAGATTTAAATGCAGTGATTAACAAGATTGTTTCCATCCTATATGTGTAGTTCGTTGATATTTGAGCCCCAGGAAGATGTCTATAAAAGGCATTGTTAATATAAATGCATAATTTTTGACAATTTTCATTTTTCATCTTTGACCTGCTGACCTATAGATCCTCACCCTATTCCTTCGAAGTAAAGAGCACACAAGTTTAGCTTTTAAAAAAAGCATATTAACTTTCATGGCTCCCATTTCTCATGCAAGATATCAGGGCAGAGGGAAGGTGGGAAGAGAGTGGGAGTCAATACTAGCAGAGAAAAATACAGGTCATTTTAGTGGAAGGGGAGACCAATGGTAAAAGATGGAGA
This sequence comes from Rhinopithecus roxellana, assembly GCF_007565055.1. Classification (NCBI taxonomy): domain Eukaryota; kingdom Metazoa; phylum Chordata; class Mammalia; order Primates; family Cercopithecidae; genus Rhinopithecus; species Rhinopithecus roxellana. The sequence goes on from NC_044562.1 coordinate 119,724,493, forward strand.
GCTGAAAAAAAATGTGTGATTAAAAGAGTAGTCTAGCCATTCTCAACTTGGACTAGATCATAAAGTTATCCATGGATCTTTTCAAAAAATACATATAACTGGGTTGCACCCTTGATCACTGAAATCAGATTTCATGACTGGGGCACATGGTATTTTCTTTAAAGCTCCGCAGGTGATTTCAATGTGCAGCTAGGCTGGACGGCCCCTAGGATAAAGCAGGAAAAAATGACACTTTTCTTTATGTAGTTGTATATATTTTTATGTGTTTCAATAATTAATTTACCTATTAATAAACTTACTAATGTGCATTTATTCACTCATTCCTCCTTTTAAACAGTGAATCAATTATCCACCTATTCATCCATTTATTCAGCCACTCATTTATTTGTTCACTGATTCATCCTCTTACTTAGCTAGCCAGTGACCTAGTCGACCCATGGGTATTTATCGAGTGCCTAAGCCTTGTGCTTTTAGAGATATAAAAGTGAACATGACAGATGAGGTCATTGCTTCATAAAACTACCAGTTGGTTATGGCAGTGTTTCTCAGAGTGAGTGTAACAGTGCTAAGAAACATTACTTCTTTGGCTTATGAAAAGATATTTTGAGAAACATTTGCTTATGGACTAATTCTGAAGTTATGGAAACTTTTGCTTTAATATTACTTGCATGGAATGGTAATATCTCTATGTCACTGACACATTTAAGGATACTGGAAATTCTAATTTTAAATTTGCTGAAGTGAGATGATGACTGATAGAAAGAAATAATGCTGAATTACCACTTCCCTCCCACTTTATACCAAATAAAGTTCAGCTTAATATCTTCAACTTAAAGATAAAAGAGAATGATTATAAGTAGCTTTGGTTCAATTCTTAGTTCCTTTTCTATTTGCAGATATCTCTAATCTTCATTAAAAGGCTCATTTATATATCTTTTAACCTGTTCAATTAAAACTCTCTAACCTCCCACCTTATCCAATTGAGCCAAATTTGTAGTTGATATGCTTTGTTTTATCTGCTACTTGTTTGTTTGTACTGATTCACTGAGCCTTAATATAGCTTATGTTAACAAAGTCCATGGTTACTGTTTTGAGTGAGAACAGGATATAAGTACTACATGTTCTTGGACATCAATAGCCGCTTGATCTTTCTAAATTGCTAAATCCCATAATTGTTAAAGATGTTTTACTCTGAGGGAGTAGTGTACATTTTAAAGTGGTTGTCTTTACTTTTTAAAAAACGATTTGTCAAATGTCATCACAAATGAGCAATGTCCAGATTGTACCAATTTTATACATTCTTAAATTTTTAAAATTTCCCATTTTCATGTGTAATTTCCTGGAACAGGGGCTTCCCAACTGAGTTGCTAGAAATGTCCATCTATGATAGGTGCTATGGCCTTGACAGCTTAAGCTAGTTAGAATTATTTTGGCTTACTTGCCTTCATGAAATCCGTAATTTTTAAATGTCAGTATTTGTTCAATAATTTTTAGTGTAAGCATAATATAAGTACATATTAAGTTTCTTCCAATGGCAAAAATGATACAAAAAAGTAAAAATCTATCACCTTCATTTTTCCACTATCAATCCATTCCATAAAAAGTTAACTACTGTTGTTTCTTAAGAACATCTGGAGATTTTATATGTAGATAATATTGTAGCCTAGATTACCCCAAAAAGTTAAGGAAGAAAGAGAGAATTTAACCAGTCTCTACCTCCAGTTGATCAAAAGTTTACGCAACAAATTGTAACTCCCCTAAACTTCCCGGTTGAGCATCCATGGGTGCTGGGCAGTGTCTGCTGGGGAAGCCTCAGGGCAGGACATGAAAGGTGTTTGGTAGGGATCTGAAGTGAAATATTGTCAAATTAAGCCTCATCCTCCATGAAAGCTTTTGCATTTTCCACTGCCCAGTGAGAAATGCAGAAGGTTTCATGAGGAAAAAGAGTGAAATGAGCCTAAGCATCTGAAGTGGTACATAGGGATGTTTAACGTATTTTGTATGTAAAGGGGTGTGTGTGTGTGTGTGTGTGTGTGTGAATTTAAGTACTGAAAAACTATCAATCTTTTTTTTTTCAACTTTTGTTTTAGCTTCAGGGGATACATGCGAAGGTTTGTTACTTTGGTACATTGAGTGATACTAAAGTTTGGATTACAAATGACCGAGGTACTGGGCATAGTATCTAATTTTGTTTCAACCCTTGTCAACCTCCCCACCTCCCCACTCTAGTAGTCCCCAGTTTCTACTGTTGCCAACTTTGTGTCCATGAGTACCCATTATTTAGCTCCCACTTAAAAGTGAGAACAGGAAGTATTTGGTTTTCTGTTTCTGCATTAATTTCCTTAGGATAATGGCCTCCAGCTGAATCCATGTTGCTGCAGAGAGCATGATTTTATTCTTTTGTATGGCTATGTAGTATTCCGTGGCATGTGTGTATCATGTTTTCTTTATCCATTCCATCACTGATGGAAACCTAGATAGATTGTATGTCTTTGTTATTGTGAATAATGCTTTGACCAACATGTGAGTACATGTGTCTTATTGGTAGAATGATTTATTTATTTATTATACTTTAAATTCTGGGATGAATGTGCAGAATATGCAGGTATGTTACATAGGTATACTTGTGCTGTGGTAATTTGCTGCATCCATCAACCCGTCATTTACATTAGGTATTTCTCATAATGTTATCCTTCCCCTTGCTCCCCACTCACTGACAGGCCCCAGTAGTGATGTTCCCCTCCCTGTGCCCATGTTTTCATTGTTCAGCTCCCACTTATGAGTGAGAACATGTGGTGTTTGGTTTTCTGTTCCTATGTTAGTTTGCTGAGAATGATGGTTTCCAGCCTCATCCATGTTCCCTCAAAAGGACAGGAACTCATTCTTTTTTATGGCTGCATAGTATTCCATTGTGTATATGTGCCATATTTTCTTTATCCAGTCTATCCCTGATGGGCATCTGGGTTGGTTCCAAGTCTTTGCTATTGTGAATAGTGCTGCAATAAACATACGTGTGCATGTGTCTTTGTAGTAGAATGATTTGTAATCCTTTGGGTATATACCCAGTACTGGGATTGCTGGGTTAAAAGGTGTTTCTGGTTCTAGATTCATGAGGAATTGCCACACTGTCTTCCACAATGGTTGAACTAATTACACTCCCATCAACAGTGTACAAGTGTTCCTATTTCTCCACAGCCTCGCCAGCATCTGTTGTTTCCTGACTTTTTAATGATTGCCATTCTGACTGGCGTGAGATGATATCTCATTGTGGTTTTGATTTGCATTTCTTTAATGACCAGTGATGATGAGCTTTTTTTCATATTTTTTTTTGGCCACATAAATGTCTCCTTTTGAAAAGCATCCATTCATATCCTTTGCCCATTTTTTGATAGAGTTGTTTGTTCTTTTCTTGTAAATTTAAGTTCTTTGTAGATTCTAGATATTAGCCCTTTGTCAGATGAATAGATTGCAAAAATTTTCTCCCATTCTGTAGGTTGCCTGTTCACTCTGATGATAGTTCCTTTTGTTTTGCAGAAGCTGTTCATTTAATTAGATCCCATTTGTCAATTTTGGCTTTTGTTGCCATTGCTTTTGGTGTTTTAGTCATGAAGTCTTTGCCCATGCCTGTGTCCTGAATGGTATTGCCTAGGTTTTCTTCTAGAGTTTTTATGGTTTTAGGTCTTATGTTGAAGTCTTTAATCCATCTCAAGTTAACTTTTGTATAAGGTGTAAGGAAGGCATCCAGTTTTAGTTTTCTACATATGACTAGCCAGTTTTTCCAACACCATTTATTAAATGGGAAATCCTTTCCCCACTGCTTGTTTTTGCCAGGTTTGTCAAAGATCAGATGGTTGTAGATGTATGGTGTTATTTCTGAGGACTCTGTCCTGTTCCATTGGTCTATATATCTATTTTGGTACCAGTACCATGCTGTTTTGGTTACTGTAACCTTGTAGTATATTTTGAAGTCATGTAGCATGATGCCTCCAGCTTTGTTCTTTTTGCTTAGGATTGTCTTGGCTATATAGTCTCTTTTTTAGTTCCATATGAAATTTAAAGTAGTTTTTTTCTAATTCAGTGAAGAAAGTCAATGGTAGCTTGATGGGAATAGCACTGGATTTATAAATTACTTTGGGCAGTATGGCCATTTTCACAATATTGATTATTCTTATCCATGCGCATGGAATATGTTTTTCCATTTCCTTATGTCCTTTCTTATTTCCTTGAGCATTGCTTTGTAGTTCTCCTTGAAGAGGTCCTTCACATCCCTTATAAGTTGTATTCCTAGGTATTTTATTCTCTTTGTAGCAATTGTGAATAGGAGTTCACTCATGATTTGGTTCTCTGCTTGTCTGTTACTGGTGTATAGGAATGCTTGTGATTTTTGCACACTGATTTTGTATCCTGAGACTTCACTGAAATTGCTTATCAGCTTAAGGAGATTTGCGGCTGAGACAACAGGGTTTTCTAAATATACAATAATGTAATATGCAAACAGAGACAATTTGATTTCCTCTCTTAATTGTGAATACCCTTTACTTCTTTCTCTTGCCTGATTGCCCTTGTCAGAACTTCCAATACTATGTTGAATAGGAGTGGTGACAGAGGGCATCCTTTGTCTTGTGCTAGTTTCAGAGGGAATGCTTTCGGTCTTTGGCCATTCAGTATGATATTGGCTGTGGGTTTGTCATAAATAACTCTTATTATTTTGTGATGTCTCATTAATACCTACTTTATTAAGTGTTTTTTAGCATGAAGGGGTGTGAATTTTATTGAAGGCCTTTTCTGCATCTATTGAGATAATAATGTGTTTTTTGTCGTTGGTTCTGTTTATGTGATAGATTATGTTTATGGATTTGCATATGTTGAAGCAGCCTTGCATCCCAGGAATAAAGCTGACTTGATCGTGGTGGATAAGCTTTTTGATGTGCTGCTGGATTCAGTTTGCCAGTCTTTTATGGAGGATTTTCGCAAAAAAGTTCATCAGGGATATTGGCCTGAATTTTCTTTTTTTGTTGTGTCTCCACCAGGTTTTGTTATCAAGATGATGCTGCTCTCATACAATGAGTTAGGGAGGAGTCCCTCTTTTTCTATTGTTTGGAATACTTTAAGAAGGAATGGTACCAGCTCCTCTTAGTACCTCTGGCAGAATTCTGCTGTGAATCCCTCTGGACCTGGGTTTTTATTTGTTTGGTAGGCTATTAATTATGGCCTCAATTTCAGAACTTGTTATTGCTCTATTCAGGGATTTGACTTCCTCCTTGTTTAGTCTTGGGAGAGTGTATGTGCCCAGGAATTTATCCATTTCTCCTAGATTTTCTAGTTCATGTGCACTGAGATGTTTATAGTATTCTCTAACGGTAGTTTGTATTTCTGTGAGATCAGTGGTGATATCCACTTTATCGTTTTTTATTGTGTCTATTTGATTCTTCTCTCTTTTCTTCCTTATTCGTCTGGCTAGCAGTCTATTTTGTTAATATTTTCAAAAAACCAGCTCATGGATTCACTGATTTTTTGAAAGGCTTTTTGTGTCTGTCTCCTTCACTTCTTCTCTGATCTTAGTTATTTCTTGTTTTCTGCTAGCTTTTGAATTTGTTTGCACTTGCTTTTGTGGTTCTTTTAGTTGTGATGTTTGGGTGTTGATTTCAGCTCTTTCCCACTTTCTCCTGTAGGCATTTAGGGCTATAAATTTCCCTGTAAACACTGCTTTAGCTGTGTCCCAGAGATTCTGGTATGTTGCATCTTTGTTCTCATTGGTTTCAAAGAAGTTATTTATTTCTGCCTTCATTGCATTATTTACACCTTACTCATTCGGGTGTAGGTTGTTCAGTTTCCATTTAGTTGTGCATTTTTGAGTGAGTTTGTTAATTCTGACTTCTAATTTGATTGCACTGTGGTCTGAGAGACTGTTATGATTTCTGTTCTATTGCATTTGCTGAGGATTGTTTTACTTCTAATTATGTGGTTAATTTTAGAATAGTGTTATGTGGTGTGGAGAATAATGTATATTCTGTTGATTGGGGGTGGAGAGTTCCGTAGATGTCTATCAGGTCAGCTTGGTGCAGAGCTGAGTTCAAGTCCTGAATATCCTTGTTAATTTTCTGTCTCCTTGATCTGTCTAATATTGACAGCAGGGTGTTACATTATCCCACTATTATTGTGTGGGAGTCTAAGTCTCTTTCTAGGTCTCTAAGAACTTGCTTTAAGAATCTGAGTGGCCTGGTAGTGCCAAGATGGCCGAATGGGAACAGCTCCAGCCTCCAGTTCCCAACTTGAGTGACACAGAAGATGGGTGATTTCTGCATTTCCAACTGAGGTACCAGGTTCATCTCACTGGGCCATGTTAGACAGTGGGTGCAGGAGAGTGGGTGCAGCCCAATGAGCGAGAGCCAAAGCGGGGCAAGGCATCGCCTCACCCAGAAAGTGCAAGGGGGAAGGGAATTCCCTTTCCTAGCCAAAGGAAACCATGACACACAACACCTGGAAAATCAGATCACTCCCACCCTAATACTGCACTTTACCAAGGGTCTTAGCAAACGGCACACCAGGAGATTATTTCCTGCGCCTGGCTCAGAGGGTCCCACGCCCACAGAGCCTCCCTCATTGCTAGCACAGCAGTCTGAGATCTAACTGCAAGGCGGCAGTGAAGCTGGGGGAGGGGTGCCCACCATTGCTGAGGCTTAAGTAGGTAAGCAAAGTGGCCAGGAAGCTCGAACTGGGTGGAACCCACCACAGTTCAAGGAGGCCTGCCTGCCTCTATAGACTCCACCTCTAGGGACAGGGCATAGCCAAACAAAAGGCAGCAGAAACCTCTGCAGATTTAAATATCCCTGTCTGACAGCTTTGAAGAGAGTAGTGGTTCTCCCAGCATGGAGTCTGAGATCTGAAAATGGACAGACTGCCTGCTCAAGTGGGTCGCTGACCCCTGAGTAGCCTAACTGGGAGTAAACCCCCACTAGGGGCAGTCTAACACCTCACACCTCACACAACCTCTGAGATGAAGCTTCCAGAGGAACATTCAGACAGCAACATTGGCTGTTCAGCAATATTCACTCTTCTGCAGGCTCTGCTGCTGATACCCAGGAAAACAGGGTCTGGAGTGGACCTCAAGCAAACTTCAACAGACCTGCAGCTGAGGGTCCTGACTGTTAGAAGGAAAACTAACAAATAGTAAGGACATCCACACCAAAACCCCATCTGTACATCACCATCATCAAAGATCAAAGGTAGATAAAACCACAAAGATGGGGAAAAAGCAGTGCAAAAAAGCTGAAAATTCTAAAAATCAGAGTGCTTGTCCCCCTCCAAAGGAACACAGCTCCTCACCAGCAATGGAACATAGCTGGACAGAGAATGACTTTGATGAGTTGAGAGAAGAAGGCTTCAGATGATCAAACTTCTCTGAGCTAAAGGAGGAAGTACGAACCTAGTGCAAAGAAATTAAAACCTTGATAAAACATTCGATGAATGGCTAACTAGAATAACCAATGTAGAGAAGTCCTTAAACGACCTGATAGAGATGAAAACCATGACTTGAGAACTATGTGACAATGCACAAGCTTCATTAACCAAGACCTGATCAACTGGAAGAAAGAGTATCAGTGACTGAAGGTCAAATGAATGAAATGAAGTGAGAAGAGAAGTTTAGAGAAAAAAGAGTAAAAAGAAATGAACAAAGCCTCCAAGACATATGGGACTATATGAAAAGACCAAATCTACATCTGATTGCTGCACCTGAAAGTGACGGGGAGAATGGAACCAAGTTGGAAAACACTCTTCAGGATATTATCCAGGAGAACTTCCCCAACCTAGCAAGAAAGGCCAACATTCAATTTCAGGAAATACAGAGAACACCACAAACATACTCCTAGAGAAGAGCAACTCCAAGACACATAATTGTCAGATTCACCAAAGTTGAAATGAAGGAAAAAATGTTAAGGGCAGCCAGAGAGAAAGTTCGGATTACCCACAAAGGGAAGCCCATCAGACTAACAGCAGATCTCTCGACAGAAACTCTACAAGCCAGAAGAGAGTGGGGGCCAATATTCAACATTCTTAAAGAAAAGAATTTCAACCCAGCATTTCATATCTAGCCAAACAAAGTTTCATCAGTGAAGGAGAAATAAAATCCTTTACAGATAAGCAAATGCTTAGAGATTTTGTCACCACCAGGCCTGCCCTACAAGAGCTCCTGAAGGAAGCACTAAACATGGAAAGGAACAACCGGTACCAGCCACTGCAGAAACATGCCAAAATGTAAAGCCCATCGATGCTAGAGAGAAACTGCATCAACTAATGAGCAAAATAACCAGCTAACGTCATAAAGACAGAACCAAGTTCACACGTAACAATATTAATCTTAAATGTAAATGGGTTAAATGCTCCAAGTAAAAGACACAGACTGGCAAATTGGATAAAAAGTCAAGACCCATCAGTCTGCTGTATTCAGGAGACCCATCTCACGTGCAGAGACACACATAGGCTCAAAATAAAGGGATGGAGGAAGATCTACCAAGGAAATGGAAAACAAAAAAAGGCAGGGGTTGCAATCCTAGTGTCTGATAAAACAGACTTTAAACCAAAAAAGATCAAAAGAGACAAGGCCATTACATAATGGTAAAGGGATCAATTCAACAAGAAGAGCTAACTGTCCTAAATATATATGCACCCAATACAGGAGCACCCAGATTAATAAAGCAAGTCCTTAGAGACTTACAAAGGGACTTAGACTCCCCACAATAATAATGAGAGAATTTAACACTCCACTGTCAATATTGGACAGATCAATGAGACAGAAAGTTAACAAGGATATCCAGGAATTGAACTCATCTCTGCAGCAAGCAGACCTAACAGACATCTACAGAACTCTCCACCCCAAATCAACAGAATATACATTCTTCTCAGCACCACATCACACTTATTCCAAAATTGACCACATAATTGGAAGTAAAGCACTCCTCAGCATGTGTAAAAGAACAGAAATTATAACAAACTGTCTCTCAGACCACAGTGCAATCAACTAGAACTCAGGATTGAGAAACTCACTCAAAACTGCTCAACTACATGGTAACTGAAAAACCTGCATCTGAATGACTACTGAGTACATAACGAAATGAAGGCAGAGATAAAGATGTTCTTTGAAACTAATGAGAACAAAGATACAACATACCAGAATTTCTGGCACACATTTAAAGCAGTGTGTAGAGGGAAATTTATAGCAATAAATGCCCACAAGAGAAAGCTGGAAAGATCTAAAATTGACACTCTAACATCACAATTAAAAGAACTGGAGAAGCAAGAGCAAACACATTCAAAAGCTAGCAGAAGGCAAGAAATAACTAAGATCAGAGCAGAACTGAAGGAGATAGAGACACAAAAAACCCTCCAAAGTCAATGAATCCAGGAGTTGGTTTTTTGAAAAGATCAACAAAATTGACAGACCGCTAGCAAGACTAATAAAGAAGAAAAGAGAGAAGAATCAAATAGACGCAATAAAAAATGATAAAGGGGATGTCACCACCGACCCCACAGAAATACAAACTACCATCAGAGAATACTATAAACACCTCTACGCAAATCAACTAGAAAATCTAGAAGAAATGGATAATTTCCTGGACACTTACACTCTCCCAAGACTAAACCAGGAAGAAGTGGAATCCTTGAATAGACCAATAGCAGGCTCTGAAATTGAGACAATAATTAATAGCCTGCCAACCAAAAAAACTCCAGGACTAGACAGATTCACAGTCGAATTCTACCAGAGGCACAAGGAGAAGATGGTACCATTCTTTCTGAAACTATTCCAATCGATAGAAAAAGACATCCTTCACATCCCTAACTCATTTTATGAGGCCAACATCATCCTGATACCAAAGCCTGGCAGAGACACAACAAAAAAAAAAAGAGAATTTTAGACCAATATCCCTGATGAACATCGATGCAAAAATCCTCAATAAAATACTGGCAAACTGAATCCAGCAGCACATCAAAAAGCTTATCCACCATGATCAAGTGGGCTTCATCCCTGGGATGCAAGGTTGGTTCAACATATGCAAACCAATAAACGTAATCCAGCATATAAACAGAACCAAAGACAAAAACCACATGATTATCTCAATAGATGTAGAAAAGGCCTTTGACAAAATTCAACAGTGCTTCATGCTAAAAACTCTCAATAAATTTGGTATTGATGGAAGGTATCTCAAAATAATAAGAGCTATGTATGACAAACCCACAGCCAATATCATACTGAATGGGCAAAAACTAGAAGCATTCCTCTTGAAAACTGGCATGAGACAGGGATGCCCTCTCTCACCACTCCTATTCAACATAGTGTTGGAAGTTCTGGCCAGGGCAATCAGGCAGGAGAAAGAAATAAAGGGTATTCAATTAGGAAAAGAGGAGGTCAAATTGTCCCTGTTTGCAGATGACATGATTGTGTGTTTAGAAAATCCCATCGTCTCAGCCCCAAATCTCCTTAAGCTGATGAGCAACTTTGGATACAAAACGAATGTACAAAAATCACAAGCATTCTTATACACCAATAACAGACAGAGAGCCAAATCATGAATGAACTCCCATTCACAATTACTTAAAAGAGGATAAGATACCTAGGAATCCAACTTACAAGAGATGTGAAGGACCTCTTCAGGGAGAACTACAAACCACTGCTCGATGAAATAAAAAAGGACACAAACAAATGGAAGAACATTTCATGCTCATGGATAGGAAGAATCAATATTGTGAAAATGGCCATACTGCCCAAGGTAATTTATGGATTCAATGCCATCCCCATTAAGCTACCAATGACTTACTTCACAGAATTGGAAAAAGCTACTTTAAAGTTCATATGGAACCAAAAAAGATCCCACATTGCCAAGACAATCCTAAGCCAAAATAACAAAGCTGGAGGCATCACGCTACCTGACTTCAAACTATCCTACAAGGCTACAGTAACCAAAACAGCATGGTACTGTTACCAAAACAGAGATATAGACCAATGGGACAGAACAGAGCCCTCAGAAATAATACCACACATCTACAACCATCTGATCTTTGACAAACCTGACAAAAACAAGAAATGGGGAAAACATTCCCTATTTAAGAAATGGTGCTGGGAAAACTGGCTAGCCATAAGTAGAAAGCTGAAACTGGATCCCTTCCTTACATCTTATACAAAAATTAATTCAAGATGAATTAGAGACTTAAATGTTAGACCTAAAACTATAAAAACCCTAAAAGAAAACATAGGCAATACTATTCAGGATATAGGCATGGGCAAGGACTTCATGTCTAAAACACCAAAAGCAATGGCAACAAAAGCCAAAATTGACAAATGGGATCTAATTAAACTAAAGAGTTTCTGCATAGCAAAAGAAGCTACCACCAGAGTGAACAGGCAAGCTACAGAATGGGAGACAATTTTTGCAATCTGCTCCTCTGACAAAGGGCTAATATCCAGAACCTACAAAGAACTCAAACAAATTTACAAGGAAAAAACAACAACAACAACAACAACAACAACCATGGGCAAAGGATATGAATAGACAGTTCTCAAAGGAAGAGATTTATGCAGCCAAAAGAAACATGAAAAAATGCTCATCATCACCAGCCATCAGAGAAATGCAAATCAAAACCACAATGAGATACCATCTTACACCAGTTAGAATGGCAATCATTAAAAAGTCAGGAAACAACAGGTACTGGAGAGGATGTGGAGAAATAGGAACAGTTTTGCACTGTTGGTGGGACTGTAAACTAGTTCAACCATTGTGGAAGACAGTGTGGTGATTCCTGAAGGATCTAAAACTAGAAATACCATTTGATCCAGCCATCCCATTACTGGATATATACCCAAAGGATTATAAATCACGCTGCTATAAAGACACATGCACACATATGTTTATTGCAGCACTATTCACAATAGCAAAGACTTGGAACCAACCCAAATGTTCATCAATGACCAACTGGATTAAGAAAATGTGGCACATATACACCATGGAATACTATGCAGCCATAAAAATGGATGAGTTTATGTCCTTTGTAGGGACACAGATGCAGCTGGAAACCATCATTCTCAGCAAACTATCGCAAGAACAGAAAACCAAACACTGCATGTTCTTACTTATTGGTGGTAATTGAACAATGAGAACACTTGGAATCAGGAAGGGGAACATCACACACTGGGGCCGGTTGTGGGGTGGGGGAGGGGGTAAGGATAGCATTAGGAGATAGCTAATCTAAATGATGGGTTAATGGAAAGGATCTGAGTGCTCCTGTATTGGGTGCATATATATTTGGGCTAGTTAGTTCTTCTTGTTGCATTGATGTCTTTACCATTATGTAATGCCCTTCTTTGTCTTTTCTTATCTTTGTTGGTTTGAAGTCTGTTTTATTGGAAACTAGAATTGCAACCTCTGCCTTGTTTTCTTTTTTTTTTTCCTTCCATTTGCTTGGTCCTCCATTCCTTTATTTTGAGTCTATGTGTGTCTTTGCATGTGAGATGGGTCTCCTGAACACAGCACACAATGGTTCCTGACTCTTTATCCAATTTGCCAGTCTGTGCCTTTTAATTGAGGCATTTAGTCCATTTACATTTGAGGTTATATTGTTATGTGTGAATTTGATCCTATCATTATGATGCTGGCTGGTTGTTTTACCCATTAGTTGATGCAGTTTCTTCCTAGTGTCAATGGTCTTTACATTTTGGTATGTTTTTGCAGTGACTGGTACCGGATTTTCCTTCACATATTTAGTGTTTCCTTCAGGAGCTCTTGTAAGGCAGGCCTGATGGTAACAAAATCCCTCAGCATCTGCTTGTCTGTAAAGGATTTTATTTTTTTCTTTGCTTATGAGCTTAGTTTTGCTGGATATGAAAATCTGGTTTGAAAATTCTTTTCTTTAAGAATGTTGAGGCTGGGTGTGGTGGCTCACTCCTGTAATCCCAGCACTTTGGGAGGCTGAGGCAGGCAGATCGTGAGGTTAGGAGTTTGAGACTGGCCTGACAAACATGGTGAAACCCTGTCTCTACTCTCAATACAAAATTAGCCAGCTGTGGTGGTGGGTGCCTGTAATCCCAGGTACTCAGGAGGTTGTGGCAGGAGAATCACTTGAACCCAGGAGGCAGAGGTTGCAGTGAGCCGAGATCATGCCACTGCATGCCAGCCTGGGTGATGGAGTGAGACTCTGTCTAAATAAAAAAAAGGTTGAATATTGGCCCTCACTCTCTTTTGACTTACAGGGTTTCTGCAGAGAGATCTGCTGTTAGTCTGATGGGTTTCCCTCTATGGGTAACCTGATTCTTCTCTTTGGCTGCCCTTAACATTTTTGCCTTCATTTCAGCCATGGTGAATCTGACAATTATGTCTCAGGGTTGCTCTTCTCAGGGAGTATCTTTTTGGTGTTCTCTGTATTTCCGGAATTTGAATGTTTGTCTATCTTGCTAGGTCAGGGAGCTTCTTCTGGATAATATGCTGAAGAGTTTCCAACTTGGTTCCTTTCTTCCCATCACTTTCAGGTATGCCAATCAAATGTAGGTTTGTTCTTTCCACATAGGTCTATATTTTTTGGAGACTTTGTTCATTCCTTTTCATTCTTTTTTCTCTAATCTTGTCCTCACACTCTATTTCATAAAGTTGATCTTCAATCTCTGATATCCTTTCTTCTGAATGATTGATTTGGCTATTGATACTTGTGTATGCTTCACGAAGTTCTCATGCTGTGTTTTTCAGCTCCATCAGGTCATTTATGTTCTTCATAAACTGGTTATTCTAGTTAGCAGTTCCTGGAACCTTTTATCAAGGTTCTTAGCTTCCTTGCATTGGGTTAGGACATGCTCCTTTAGCTCGGAGGAGTTTGTTATTACCCACCTTCTGAAGCCTACTTCTGTCAATTCGTCAAACTAATTCTCTGTCCAGTTTTCCTCCCTAGAGGCCTAGGAGTTGTGATCCTTTGGAGGAAAAGAGACATTCTGGTTTTTGAAATTTTCAGCCTTTTTGCACGTTTTTTTTTCTCATCTTCATGGATTTACCTACCTTTGGTCTTTGATGTTAGTGACCTTCAGATGGTTTTTGCCAGAGAGTCCTTTTTGTTGATGTTGATGCTACTGCTTTCTCTTTGTTATTTTTTTCCCCCCTCATAGTCAGGTACCTCTTCTGCAGGCTGCTGGAATTTGCTGGAGGTCCAGTCCAGACCCTGTTTGCCTGGGTCCCACCAGCAGAGGCTACAGAACAGCAAAGATTGCTGCCTGCTCCTTCCTCCGGAAGCTTCATTCCAGAGGGGCCATTGCCAGATGCCAGCCAGAGCTCTCCTGTATGAGGTGTCTCTCAACCCCTTCTGGGAGGTGTCTCCCAGTCAGGAGGCATGGGGGTTAGGGACCCACTTGAGGAGGCAGTCTGTCCCTTAGCAGAGCTCCAGTGTTGTGCTGGGAGATCCGCTGCTCTCTTCAGAACCTGCAGGCAGAAATGTTTAAGTCTGCTGAAGCTGCACCCACAGCTGCCCCTTCCCCCAAGTGCTCTGTCCCAGGGAGATGGGAGTTTTATCTACAAGCCCCTGACTAGGGCTGCTGCCTTTCTTTCAGAGATGCCCCGCCCAGAGAGGAGAAATATAAAGAGGCAGTCTGACTACAGTGGCTTTGCCATGCTTTGGTGGGTTCCACACCCAGTTCTTACTTCCCGGTGGCTTTGTTTACACTGTGAGGGGAAAACTGCCTACTCAAGCCTCAGTAATGGTGGATGCCTGTCCTGACACCAACCTCAAGCATCCCAGGTAGACTTCAGACTGCTGTACTGGCCGCAAGAATTTCAAGCTGGTGCATCTTAGCATGATGGGCTCCATGGGGGTGGGGTCCACTTAGCAAGACCACTCGACTCCCTAGCTTCAGCCTCCTTTCCAGTGGAGTGAATGGTTCTGTCTTGCTGGCATTTCAGGTGCCACTGGGTTATGGAAAAAAAACTCCTGCAGCTATCTCAGTGTCTGCCCAAATAGCCATTCAGTTTTGTGCTTGGAAACCAGGGCCCTATTGTTGTAGGCACCCGAGGGAATCTCCTTGACTGCGAGTTGCAAAGACCATGGGAAAAGTGTAGTATCTGGGCTGGAGAGCTTCATCCCTCACAGCGTGGTCCCTCAAGCTTCATTTGGTGAGGGGAGGGAGTTCCCTGATCCCTTGTACTCCCTGGGTGAAGGATACCCCACCTGCTTCTGCTTGCCCTCCATGGGCTGCACCCACTTTCTAATCAGTCCCAATGAGATGAACTTGGTAGCTTAGCTGGAAATGCAGAAATCACCCACCTTCTGCTTTGATCTTTCTGGGAGCTGCAGACTGCAGCTGTTCCTATTTGGCCATCTCGCTAGACTCCCCAGTTTGTTTTCTTATAGCTATATACTGAGTAATGAGATTGCTGGGTTGAATAGTAGTTCTAAGTTCTTTGAGAAATTGCCAAACTGCTTTCCACAGTGGTTGAACTAATTTGCATTCGTATCAACAGTGTATAAGCATTACCTTTTCTCCACAGCTTTGAGGGTATCTATTGCTTTTTGACTTTCTTATCATAGCCAGTCCGACTGGTATGAGATGATATCTCATTTTGGTTTTGATTTGCATTTCTCTGATGATTACTGATGCTGAACATTTTTTCATATGTTTGTTGGCCACTTGTGTGCTTTCTTTTGAGAAATGTCTGTTCATGTCTTTTGACCATTTTTAATGTGGGTATTTGGTTTTTATTTATTGAATTGTTTAAGATCCTTATAGGTTCTGGATATTATACCCTTGTTAATATATAGTTTGTGACTATTTTCTTCCATTCTGTAGGTTGTCTGTTTACTCTGTTGATAGTTTATATTGCTATGAAGAAGCTCTTTAGTTTAATTAGGCCCCATTTGTCAATTTTTGTTTTTGTTGTAATTGCTTTTGAGGACTTAGTCATAAATTCTTTCCCAAGGTCAACGTCCAGAATGGTGTTTCCTGGGTTTTCTTTTAAGATTCTTACAGTTTGAGGTCTTACATATGAATGTTTAATTTGTCTTGAGATAATTTTTCTGTATAGTGAAAAGCAGTGTCCAGTTTCATTCTTCTGCATATGGCTGGCTAGCTATCCCAGCACCATTTATTGAATAGAGCATCCTATCCCCACTGCTTACTTTTGTTGCTTTGTCAAAGTTCAGACGGTTGTAGGTGTGAAGCTTTAATTCTGTTTTCTCTATTCTGTCCCATTCATCTATGTGTCTGTTTTTGTACCAGCCAACTGCCATTTTTGGTTACTGTAGCCTTATAGTATAGTTTGAAGTCAGGTAATGTGATGTCTCTGGCTTTGTTCTTTTTGCTTAGGATTGCTTTGGCTACTCGGGCTCTTTTTTGTTTCCATATGAGTTTTAGAAAAGCTTTTTCTAGTTCTGTGAAAAATGATATTGGTAGTTTGACAGGAATAGCATTGAATTTGTAGACTTATTTGGGCGGTATGGCCATTTTCATGATATTAATTCTTCCAATCAAATATCCTCCATTTGTTTGTGTCATCTCTGATTTCTTTTCAGCAGTGTTTTGTAGTTCTCCTTGTAAAGATCTATCACCTCCTAGGTCAGATGTATTCCTAGATATTTTAATTTTTTGTGTGTTTTAAATGGGATTGCATTCTTGTTTTGACTCTAAGCTTGAACATTATTAATATATAGAAATGCTACTGATTTTTGTACATTGATTTTTTTTTTATCCTGAAACTTTCTTTATCGAAGTTGTTTATCAATCCCAAGAGCCTTTCAGTGGAGTCTTTGGGAGTTTTCTAGGTGTAGAATCATATCATTAACAAGGAGAGATTGTTTGACATCTTCATTTCCCATTTGTATGCCTTTTATTTGTTTCTCTTAACTGATTGCTCTGCCTAGCCCTTCCAGTACTATGTTGGATAACAGCAGTGACAGTGGGCATTCTTGTCTTCTTCCAGTTCTCAAGGGAATGCTTTCAACTTTTGCCTATTAAGTATGATGTTGGCTGTGGGTTTGTCCTAGATGGCTCTTATTATTTTGAGATATGTTCCTTCAATGACTAGTTTGTTAATGGTTTTTATCATGCAGGAATATTCAGTTATATTGAAAGCTTTTTCCATGTCTATGGAGATGATAATAGGGTTTTGGTTTTTAACTCTATATGTTGAATCACATTTATTGATTTGCATATATTGAACCAACTTTCCACCCCAGAAATGAACCCTACATGATCATGTTGAAATAACTTTTCAAATTGCTGTTAAATTCAGTGTGCTAATATTTTGTTGAAGATTTTTATATCTATGTTCATCAGGGATATTGGCCTATGGTTTTTTTTTCAAAACTTGTCTTTGCCAAGTTTTGGTATTAGAGTAATGCTGGCTTCATAGAATGAATTAGGGAGGAGTACCACCTCCTTGATTTTTGGGATACTTTCAGTAGAACTGGTACCAGCTCCTCATTGTACACCTAGTAGAATTCACCTGTGAGTTCATCTGGTCTGGGGATTTCTCGATTGGTAGGTGTAATAGGGTTCTCTAGAGGGACAGAACTATTAGGATATATATATATAATATATATAAATATATATAATTATATCTATATATATATATATATATATATATATATATATATATATAATTATTAACTTACACGATCACAAGGTCCCACAATAGACTGTCTACAGACTGAGGAACAAGGAGAGCCAGTCCGAGCCCCAAAACTGGAGTACTTGGGGTCCGATGTTTGAGGGCAGGAAGCATCCAGCACAGGAGAAAGATGTAGTCTGGGATGCTAGGCCAGTCTTTCCTTTTCACGTTTTTTTTTTTGCCTGCTTTATATTTGCTGGCAGCTGATTAGACTGCACCCACCAGATTAAGGGTGGATCTATCTTCCCCTGCCTATTGTCTCAAATGTTAATCTCTTTTGGCAACACCCTCACAGACACACCCAGTATCAATATTTTGTATCCTTCAATCTAATCAAATTGACACTCAGTATTAAACATCACAGTATTTTTATTACTGATTCAATTTCAGTACTCAATATTGGCCTGTTTAGTATTTCAATTTCTTCCTATTTCAATCTTGGGATATTGTGTGTTTCCAAGAATTTATCTATTTACTTTAAATTTGTATAGTTTGTGTGCATGGAAGTGCTCATAATAGTCTCTGAGAAGATTTCATATTTCTATATTTCTGTGGGTTTGGTTGTAATGTCACTTTTGCCATTACTGCTTGTGTTTGTTTGGATTTTCTGTCTGTTTTTTCTTTGTTAATCTTGTTTGTCCTTTAATTTTTTTTTTGCATTGATTCTTTGTATGAAACTTTGGATCTCAATTTCATTCAGTTCTGCTCTGATTTTAGTTATTTATTTTCTTCTGCTAGCTTTGGGGTTAGCTTGTTCTTGTTTTTCTGCTTCCTCTAGATGTGATGTTAGATGGCTAAAATAAGATCTAACTTTTTGAGGTAGGCCTTTAGCACTAAAAACTTTCCTCTTAACACTGATTTTTCTGCATCCCAGATATTGTAATATGCTGTATATTGGTTTTCACTTATTTCAAAGAATTTCTTTATTTCTAGTTAATTTTTTCCCCAAAAGTCATTCAGGAGCAAGTTGTTTAATTTCTATGTATTTGTGTGTTTATGGGGTTATTCTTGATATTGATTTCTATTTTCATCCCACTGTGGCCTGAGAGTATTGTGTTTTTTTTTTCTTTTCTTTTCCTTTCCCCCTTCCTTCGGGTGTGCAACAATTGGGAATGCTGAGTAAGGCTTTGCTTCTATATTCCTATGTAATTCTGTTGGAAGGTAAGATGTGGTGACTCAGGCTGCTAATCCAGGTGAGCTGGTGCTCTGAGATCTAGACATCTGCCTGGGCATGGAGTGGAGAAGGTTTTGTTGCACAATGATCTATATCCAGTAAGAGTGGGGCACCTCAGGCTGCTGAACCCAATGCACGGGTGCTCGGAATGTCTGGAGATCTGTTTTAGGGTGAAGCAAAGACAACCCTGATGTACCACAATCAGCAGGGAACAGGCTGGGACACCCATCAATGGCACATGCAGACTGGTTCCAGGTCACTAAATTGGCTCTGGTTGTCTCACTGCCTAGGGGACACTGCAGCTACAGCAGTTCTCCTCCCACCCCAGGCTTGTAATAGGGAACAGCACAATTCCTGCCTCTAGTGCTAAGATGCTTTCCACAGTTAGGGCTATGGAGGTCCCTACCTTGCTCCACAGCAGGTGCTCCAGTCCCTATCCAGAGATTAAAATGCCTGTGCGGCCACGCTGCCAGATTGACACAGAATGGCTGACTGTATGCACCTAGACTAAAAATAACATTCTGCTCTCAGTCCTGGATTGGGAAAAATATCTGAAGCTTTACCCAGTGTTTTTCCCTCACAGAATGTTGTTCAAGCCTTTTCCCAAGACAGCTCCAGGGTTTGGGGAAAATAAAGTGCTCTCCCTTGGCCTGGGCCCTTGGATCCCAATTGGAAGGGTGAGTCACAGAGGGAGGTGCTCTGCCTCTCTCATGTACTAGGACTTTACTCATTTTCTTAGCCATATGCCATCACAAGGGCTGTTCGCTGGCATTCTCATTTTTTGGGTCAGTGGTGTCCTTCACAATTCTGTGAAGGAAATTTCCATTTTCCTTCTTGAATTAAAGTTCGCAGAGTTGGTCTTTATGCACTGTCTTGCTATTTCCAAGTGGTTGAGGCATGCTAAAAGCCTCTAATCTACCATCTTGAAAGAAAAAACTGTCTTATCACATTTTAAATTCATGGTCTATGGCATTACATAACTCTTAGAAGATGAGATATTTTCCACATCACAAAAATTTCCTACTGTCCGTATTGGTTGCCAGAAACATTATAACCAAGCTTAAGAAAGTTACTCATAGCCAAATAATTTCAAAAGCAAAATTATGAAAAGTCTTCAAATATTTGTACAGCAAAAATTTTATTTATTATTGCATGTAGATGCTTAGATGTTTGTTAATGCATTTGTTCTACTATGTGAGGTGTCTCCAAAATAATTGCATTAAACTTAGTGCAAGTGAGAATCCTCAAATAGCCGTGTATTTTTACTGCCATTTCCTGAACCCTAGGATGAACACAGCTTTTCCCTGAGTCTTTTCTTTGGAAACAGTCATTCTAAAGGACTCAGATATAATCCTAAAAGACAGCTGTTTGTTAGAAGAAAAAACATAGCTAATATGTAAGTATACACATATGCATACATTAAATACAGCACAGTGTTTTAGGAAAAGTGGCAGAAACTTGGAAGATCTGATATACTGAAGACATTAACAAAAAAAAGAAATGAGAAAAATAGGCCTTGATGACCTCAAGTAAGCCTATGTGACTTATAGGGATAATAATTTTCACTGGATTGAATGGAAAAATACAATGGGCAATATTGAGATGTCTGCAGTCTCAACTTAGAGAAGCTCTGATATTTGTTGATATAGATCATTGTGTCAAAGGCAAGAAAAATATTAATTTAATGAGAATTTATCAGTCTAGGAATAGAGGCTGTGCTCCCAATGAAGGTTTATATATAGTACAACAGGACTCATTCCACTTGAACCAGTAAAGTTAGGTCAGCAGAAGCTTTCTTTAGTTATCTCTGAAAGAGATAAAAGAAAGCTAATTAAAGTTAAGGGCTTTTACTTATTGATTGCTTGTACTCCAGCATTCCACCTGTATAAACAAAATGATAAAGTTTTTTTTTTATTTTGGCAAACCACTCGTGTCTGAACTGAAGTGGAAATCTTAGAACCAAATCAAAATTTTAGGTGTTTTTTCAGAGTTTACTTGCCTTTAAAATATGAATTATTTCTTTATGTTCTACCACTGTGAATTATGGATGAAGTAACTTGACATGTTACTAAAATGTGATAGTCTGTCTGAAATATTTTGATTACATATTTTTCTGAAGTCTTTTTTTTCTTTTTTCTTTAAATACAGTGTTCATTTCTTATAGTCTCCATGCTTGAGGACTATCCTCTAAATAATTAAGCTTGCTCTGAGCATGACAGGTGATATGGTTTGGTTTTGTCCCCACCCAAATCTCAACTTAAATTGTATCTCCCAGAATTCCAACATGTTGTGGGAGGGACCCAGGGAGAGATAACTGAATCATGGGGGCCGGTCTTTCCCATGCTATTCTCATGATAGTGAATAAGTCTCATGAGATCTGATGGGTTTATCAGGGGTTTCCGTTTTTGCTTCTTCCTCATTTTTTCTTGCTGCTGCCGTGTAAGAAGTGGCTTTTGTCTCCCACCATGATTCTGAGGCGTCCTCAGCCATTTGGAACTGTAAGCCCAATTAAACCTCTTTTTCTTCCCAGTCTTGAGTATATCTTTATCAGGAGCATGAAAATGAACTAGTGCAGTAAGTTGGTACCAGTAGAGTGGGGCATTGTTGAATAGATACCCAAAAATGTGGAAGCAACTTAGGAACTGGATGACAGGCAGAGATTGGAACAGTTTGAAGAGCCCAAAAAAGATAGGAAAACATGGGAAAGTTTGAAACTTTGTAGAGACTTGTTGAATGACTTTGCCCAAAATTCTGTCATGATATAGACAATAAAATTCAGGCTGAGATGGTCTCAGATGGAGATGAGGAGATTGTTGGGAACTGGAGCAAAGGTGACTCTTGTTATGTTTTAGCAGAGAGTGGCGGCATTTTGGCCCTGCCCTAGAGATCTGATCTTGAGAGAGATGATTTAGGATATCCAGTGGAAGAAATTTCTAAGCAGGAAAGCATTCAAGAGGTGACTTGGGTGCTGCTAAAGGCATTCAGTTTTATAAAGGAAGCAAAGCATAAAAGTTTGGAAAATTTGCAGCCTGACTGTGCAATAGAAAAGAAAATCCCATTTTCTGGGGAGAAATTCAAGCCAGTGGCAGAAATTTGCATAAGTAGCAAGGAGCCTAATGTTAATCTCCAAGACTATGGAGAAAATGTTTCAGGGCATATCAGAGAACTTCACAGCAGCCCCTCCTATCACCGACCTGGAGGCCCAGGAGGAAAAAGTGGTTTCATGGGCTCCAGGGTCACTGTACTGTGTGCAGCCTAGGGAATTTGTGCCCTATGTCCCAGCTGTGCCAGCCATGGCTGAAAGGGGCCAATGTAGAGCTTGGGCTATGGCTTCAGAGGGTGGAAGCCCCAAGTCTTGGCATCTTTCATATGATCTTGAGCCTTCAGGTGCACAGACATCAAGGATTGAGATTTGGGAGCCTCCACCTAGATTTCAGAAGATGTATGATAATGCCTGGATGCCCAGGCAAAAGTTTGCCGCAGGGGCGGGGGCCTCCTGAGAAACCTCTGCTAGGGCAATGCAGAAGGGAAATGTGGGGTGGGAGCCCCCACACAAAGTTCCTACTGGGGTACTGCCTAGTGGAGCTGTGAGAAGAGGCCATCTTCCTCCAGACCCCAAAATGGTAGATCTACCAACAGCTTGCACTTTGCACCTGGAAAAGCTGCAGATGCTCAATGCCAGCCCATGAAAGTAGCCAGGAGGGAGGCTGTACCCTGCAAAGCCACAGGGGCAGAGCTGCCTGAGACCATGGGAACCCACCTCTTGCATCAGCGTGACCTGGATGTGAGACCTGGAGTTGAAGGAGATCATTCTGGAACTTTAAAATTTGACTGCCCCACTGGATTTTGGACTTGCATGGGCCCTGTAACCCCTTCATGTTGGCCAGTTTCTCCCATTTGGAACTACTGTATTTACCCAATATCTGTGCCCTCATTGTATCTAGGAAATAACTAGCTTGCTTTTGATTTTATGGGCTCCTAGGCAGAAGAGACTTGCCTTGTCTCAAATGAGACTTTGGACTGTAGACTTTTGAGTTAATGCTGAAATGAGTTAAGACTTTGGGGGACCGTTGGGAAGGCATGATTTGTTTTAAAAATGCGAGGACATGAGATTTGGAGGGGCCAGGGGTAGAATGAAATGGTTTGGCTGTGTCTCCACCCAAATCTCAACTTGAATTTTATCTCCCAGCATTCCCACATATTGTGGGAGGGACCCAGGGGGAGGTAATTGAATCATAGAGGCCAGACTTTCCCGTGCTATTCTTGTGGTAGTGATTAAGTGTCATGAGATCTGATGGGTTTATCAGGGGTTTCCACTTTTGTTTCTTTCTCATTTTTTTCTTGCCACTATGTAAGAAGTGCCTTCCACCTCCCATCATGATTCTGAGGTCTCCCCAGCCATGTGGAACTGTAAGTGCAATTAAACCTCTTTTTCTTCCCGGTTTTGGGTATGTCTTTATCAGCAGCATGAAAATGGACTAATACAGCATGTACATGAAATATGAGGATAGGAATAAGAATTTGTGATTAAGACAAGATAGGCTTATTTGAGATATCATAATTTACAAATAGCCTGAGAAATATAATTTCTTGAAGTTTATAGTTTACTTAGAATGAGTGGGAATCTTAAGAAGTAGCAACTCTACCATTGCTCATTCTTTTCTAGCTGCCTCCTCCTCTACTAAATGCTTTTTAAAATTGCTTTGGGAAAAGTAAATTTCCTTTCCTTTTACTAATGATTATAATAAATAATATTTGTTCCAAAGCAGAAAAACCAGTAAGACAGAAAAGGCAAGGAAAAAAGTGTATAAAATCTATAACACTCAGAATCTGTTAAATACGGGATATTTAAGAATTGACAATCCTCATCCTACTGTTTTTTATTTTTCAGCAAGTGCAATGAATGTTGGCATTGTTTCTCAGATTTTGGGATGACAGTCAACTACAAAAATATTTATTTGACACTAAGTATAATTAAGGCATAATGAGATAATCAATTGATGCAGCCTGCAATTCGCTATTCTTAATTTTACAAAATAAAAATTCACAGTGATGGGAGACCTGGTCCAGCCCTGTCCATTGTGACCCACACCTCCTCAGGACTGAGCAGAAAGAGCTGCTGCAATGTAAGTTGATCTAACCTAGTTGGAAAGCAATTTATTAATAATAGTCCGAGACCTCAAATATGGATGTTCTTTGGGATTCTAATCTAACAAAATAATTATAGTAGTCTAAATAATACAAAATACAAATAAACTTCATGCATAAATATTAATAGTGGCTGACCATTATAAAGTACTTATTATAGAACAGTAACTGTGATATTTCAAATGGATCATACCATACAATCATTATCAAAACAATTCTGAGATATTTACTATTACTACCTATGATCTCAGTACTTTGGTAGGATCACTTCAGGTCAGGAGCTCAAGACCACCCTGGGCAATTTATTGAGGCCCCATCTCTACAAAAAAAAAAATTAGCCTGTCATGGTGGCAAACAGCGGTAGTCCTAGCTACTCTGGAGGATGAGGAGGGAGGATCAACTGAGCCCAGAAGATTGACGCTGCAGTGAGCTATGATCATGTTACTGCACTCCAGCCTGGGTGACAGATCAAGACCCTGTTTCTAAACATATATTAAAAAACAAAAATATAAAAATATAAATTAAAAGATAAAACAAAAATAGAACAGTAAAATTAATTGATGATTATACAACAAGTAAGTGATAAAACTGGGATTAAAACTTAGTATGTGGAAATTCAGAATTCATACATTTTTCACATTTTGAAAGTATTTTTTAAAAAGTCTGCAATTATTTTAATTTTAATTGACAATTAGAAATGATATATACTTATGGTGTACAATATGATGTTTTGATATAAACAGACATTGTGGAATAGCTAAATCAGGCTACTTAACATATGCATTACCTCACATATTTATAATTTTTTTTATGGTCGGAAGAACACTTGAAATCTACTCTCTTAGCAGTTTTCAAGTATATGATATATTGTTGTTAACTATAGTCACCACAATGTACAATAGATCTCTTGAACTTGTTTCTCTTGTCTAACTGAAATGTTTTGTCCTTTGACCAAGATCTCCTTAATCCTGCCCCTTGCCCTCAGCCTCTGGTAATTATCATTTTATTTTACTCTCAGTTTCTATAAGTTGACTTTCCTAGATTCCACAAATAAGTAAAATTATGTGGTATCTGTCTTTCTGTGCCTGGCTTATTTCACTTAACATAGTGTCCTCCAAGTTCATCCACGTGAACTCCAAATGACAGAATTTCATTTTTTAAGGCTGGATACTATTCCACTCTGTATGTATACCACATTTTCTTTATTCATCTGTTTATGGACACTTAGGTTGATCTTGGCTGTGTTGAATAATGCTGAATAAGCATGAGAACGCAGATATGTCTTTGACATACTGACTTCATATCCTTTGGATATATATCCAGTAATGGGATTGGTGGGTCTCATAGTTCTAATTTTAACGTTTTGAAGAACTTCCATCCTGTTTTCTGCAATGACTGCACTAATTTACATTCCCACCAGCAGCGTACAAGGGTTCCCTTTTCTTCACATTCTTGCCAACACTTATCATTTACCTTTTTGATACTAGCCATTCTAACAGGTGTGAGACAATATCTCATTGTGGTTTTAATCTGGATTTACCTAATGATTACTGATGTTGAGCATTTTTTCTTATAATTGTTGACCATTTGTGTGTCTTCTTTGGAGAAATATCTATTCATGTCTTTGTTAATTTTAAAATTGAGTTATTTGTTTTCTTACTATTGAGTTGTTTCAGTTCCTTAAATATTTTGGATATTAACTGTATATCAGACGTGTGGTTTACGAATATATTCTCGTATTCTGTAAGTTGTTTTTTCACTCTGTTGATTGTTTGCCTTGCTGTATAGAGGTGTTTTAGTTTGAAGCAATCCACTTGTCTATTTTTGAGTCAGTTGCCTATGCTTTTGAGGTAATATCCAAAAAAATCATTGCCTAACTCAACGTCAGGAAGCTTTTTGTCTGTATGGTTTTATAGTTTCAGGTCTTACGGTTAAATCTTTAATCCATTTTTAGTTATGTTTTTGAATACATTGTAAAATAAAGGTCTAATTTTATTTTTTGCATGTAAATATCCAGTTTTTCCAGTACCAGTTATTGAAGAGACTATTCTTCCCCATTTTGTGTTCTTGTATCCTTATCAAAGATCTGTTAACCATAAATGTGTATATTTATTTCTGGGCTCTTTGTTCCATTTCATTGTTCTATATGCCTGTTTTTATGCCTGTAACACACTATCTTTATCATCGTAGCTTTATAATATAATTTGAAAGAGGATATATGGTGTCTGAAGCTTTGTTCTTCTTGCTCAAGATCGCTTTAGCTATTTGGGGTCCTTTGTAGTTTTATACAAATTTCAGGATTTTTTTTCTGTATTTGTGAAAAAGGTCATTGTGATTTGGTAGGGATTGCTTTTGGTAGGGACTACTTTGGGTAGTATAAACATTTTTACAATATTAATTATTATAATCCATGAACACAGGGTATCTTTCTATTTATTTGTATCTTCTTCATTTTCTTCTTTTCTGATTTACGAGCCTTTTGTATCTTTATTTATTTATTTATTTATTTATTTATTTTTGCCTAATTTCTCTGGATAGGACTTCTAGTACTATATTAAATAGAAGTGGTGAGAGTTGGCCGGGCAAGGTGGCTCAGCACTTTGGGAGGCAGAGGCAAGTGGATCACAAGGTCAGGAGTTTGAGACCAGGCTGGCCAACATGATGAAACCCCCTCTCTACCAAAAATACAAAAATTAGCTGAGTGCAGTCGTGTGTGCCTGTAATCCCAGCTACTCAGGAGGCTGAGGCAGGAGAATTGCTTGAACCCGGGAGGCAGAGATTGCAGTGAGTCGAGATTGTGCCAATGCACTCCAGCCTGGGTGACAGAGCAAGACTCCGTCTCAGAAAAAAAAAAAAAAAAGAAGCGGTGAGACGATGAGAACATACTAGTTTTGTCCCTGAACTTAGAGGAAAAGTTTTCAGATTTTACCATTGAATATGAACATTGTGATACATTTATTCTATTCTTTTATATCTAGTTTGTTGAGAGTTTTTATCACGGGAAGATGTTAAATTTTTTTCAAATGCTTTTTCTGCATCTGTTGAGATGATCATAGGATTTTTATTCTTCACTCTTCATTTTTATTGATTTGCATATTTGAATAATTCTTCCATCTCGGAGATAAGTTATACTTGATCATAGTGTATAATCCTTTTAATGTGCTGTTAAATTTAATTTGCTAGTTTTTTTTTTGAGAATTTTTGCATCTATATTCATCAGGGATATTGGTCAGTAATTTCTTTTCTTCCAGTGTTCTTATCTGACTTTAGTATCAGGGTAATACTTTAAAAATGAGTTTTGGAAATATTACCTTCTCTTTAATTTTTTGGAAGAGTTTGAGAAGGATTAGCATTTATTTTTCTTTAAATATTTGATAGAATTCACCAGTGAAGCCATATGGTCCTGTGGCTTTGGTCTATAAGAAAGAAAATGCCATATGGTCCTTTTCTTTCTTGGGATTTTTAAATTATTGATTCAGTCTCATTACCAGTAATAAGTCTGTTCAAATTTTCTATTTCTTCATTATTCAGTCTCTGTAGGTTGTATGTTTCTAGGAATTTAACCATTTTTTCTAGGTTATTCACTTTGCGGGAGTATAGATGTTCATAGTAGTCTTTTATGATCCTCTGTATTTGTATGGCATCAGTTGTAACGTCTTCTATTCATTTATTATTTTATTTACTTGCATTTTCTCTTCTTTTTTCTTGGTTAATTTTGTTTATACTTTCAGAAAAACAACTCTTGGTTTTATTGATTTTTTAATATTATTTTTCTATTCTCTTTTTCACTTAATTCTACTTTATGTTTTTAATTGGAGAAGCTTATTCATTTATATTTAAAGTAATTATTGAGGGGTAAGACTTACTATTGCCATTTTGTTCATTGTTTTCTGACTCTTTTATAGATCCTTTCTTTTTTCTCTTACTGTCTGTCTTTGTGACTTAATAATAAACAGCTCCACTTTAAATTACTAACTACTATTCATTATAACTGAATCTTCCTTAAAATGTAATGCATTTGAAACTTTGACATCTATTAGCCAATTTCCCTGAATTCAGTGTACTTTTTAGGAGAGGCAGGATGACAGAGAACACTGGATCTCAAAGTGTGGTTCTCTATCAGCAACATCAGCATCATCCAGATATGATTAGTTAGAAATGCAGATTCTTGGGTTCTAGCCCAGACCTACTGAATCACAAGCTCTGAGGTCTGATTCAGAAATCTGTGTCTTAATAAGCCCTCTGTGTGACTGTCATGCATGCTAAAGTTTAAGAACTACTAGTGTAAAGAAAGAAACATTTTGTTGAAAAGACCTGAGTTTTAGTTGCATTCCACACCCAGCTTTGTAAATTTGTGGAAATTATTTAATCTTCCATTTCTTTCTTTACAAAGTTAAGGATAATAATAACTATTGCATGGGTTTTCTATAAAGATTATATAATATTTGCTAGGAGTAGTGAACACTTAATAAATGGGAGTTATTGCCATAGGATGGTTCATTCTGAAAGGTCTAGCTAACAGCCCTTCACAAATGTCTAATATGCCTTACTTACATCTCATAAGACACTTCAGTGGCTAATATATTATGCCAAGTTGGGATTCAAAAATAATGGCTTTCTAATTTGGAAATGGTGTCCCTGATACAATTAGCTCTTTGCAACTGGAGAATCTATTACAGTCTGTTTGTTAAGTACTAAGCAAATTCTCCTTACAGCATATCAATGATTAGCCTTGCTAGCTTTTGTGTATGGTGCAAATTAGGCACTGAAAGTGCATAAGCCATTCTCAGGGAAATCCACAAAGTGGTAAGTGATAAATAAAATTGAACGCTCTCAATAAAGAATACCTGGGTTTTGTCAGCATGACCAGTAGGAAAAACTGCACAGAATGCTTGCCTTCTAATTGGCCCCTCTGTTAGAAAACAAATCTCTTGCCTACCGTGCTATAATACTGACAGGAAAAAGGTAAAAAATACAATTGTTATGGAAAGGGCCACTTCCCTGACAGGCTTACCAGGCTATTACATTTTTAAGGAGCTGAATTTTCCCCAGGGTATTAATTACCCCAAATGACCACTTGGAGGCTGGGCGGGGTGGTGGGGAGTACTTGTTCAGGGTCTCAGGTTACAGGGCTCTGTGATTTAAAAAAACCCTCACCATCTGTGATAACCTCCAGCAGCCAGCAGCAGCAAGGTAATGAGATCAAATCATTCCCCTTGCACTTTAACCTGTCTGGGTAAGACAAAGGCTCAGCAAAGAGAATACATCATTAAATTTAATTTAGACTTCTGGAGTTTAGACTTTTGTTTTTATCAATAAAATAAATGTTTAAACCTAAAACCATTTGCAGAGCAGACACAATGAAGCATTGACTTATTAGCCTCTAGGTAATGCTAGGTTCTTGCCAGTGCATACATTCCTAATAAAAGCAAGGCACATGAAATGGCGTCTGTTGTCTATTTAAAATATCTCTTCTGGTCTATGTGTCCAGTGATCTTACACATATAAGCTTAACTTTTTTGGACGTTTACCATTTTTTTTTAGTTTGTGAATAATATTATAATTATGTTGAGCCTGAATTATAGGTTTGCATTTGCTAAGCAGAAGACACTGTCTGCACGAAATGACTTTTTAAAGAGTTTCCTAATGAGCAGTGGTGTTCAATATGTTGGGAGCTGTGAGCATCACATGAATCAAAGTGCTAGCTATTAAAATAGGTCTTCTTAACTAAATGGAATTATATTATCTTTAAAGGAGCTATTTGACTTTATCAAACACATTACAATTTGACTTTATCAAACACATTACAAAGATATGGGGGAGGAGTCAGACTCATTACAGGTGGTAAAGAAGTGACTGGAGAGGAAATTAATTAAAGTTTCCAGTTTTCTCCCTCCTCCTCCTCCTCCTCTTCCCTCCATCTTCTGGTTTAGTTGCTTTTAAACGGACAGCATTATAGATGTCTCATCTTCATGCTCACCCTGGTTTTTGCCTAAGGTCCTAGTCTGCCTCTGGCAGTTTTGATTTCACAAATAACCCAGATCACTCCATTACCTTAAACTTGCACATCACCATTACACATAGAAGACTGTAAATACTTTAAACATGACTTCTTGGTAATTTGTGGTTTAATAACTATGAAAATTAGCCTTACACATATGTCAAGGAAAAGGCAAAAGAGGGAAAGACTAAAAAAAAAGAACCAATATGAAAGGCAAGTAAAATCTACATGCTACATAGTCTATGATCACATAACTCCATGAAAAATTTCCTTCCAAAATGTGTAACGTTCGTCACTACAATACTTGTTGAATATAAGTGATGAATGACTTTAGGTCTTGTTAGACTACTTAGTTGCCTGTTGGTGCAATAACTATGATTACAGGAAAAATGGCCATGTATGATTATAAGGCATCCAAATAAGACCCATTATGTTGTGAGCTAGTGCTTTTCTATATTACCATCTATCTACCAAGGTGAGTTAAAATGGACATACAGAGAGGTGAGGTTTATAAAACATTCTTAACTGAAATATTATTGAACAATGGAAGAAGGTTTTACAAATTAATAGCTATTATGTTATTTAAAAATTACTATGTTTTTTAAAATCAAGAAGAGTTTTATCTCAGTGGTCTGCATACTAACCAACTTACCATGCACATTAGATAAATCCTAAATAATAATTAATTTGTTATAAATCTTCAAGAAATTATTTTTCTGCTTATAAAAATATGTTTATTGTTAAAAACTTAGAAAATAGATAAAATAAAAAGTAAAAAATACATAAAATTCTACACCTAAAAATAGCCTCTAACAGATTGGATATTTAGCTCATTCTTGCATAACATTTCCATATTTTTAAAATAATGGATATCACGTTTTCTCTGTGGAGCCTTCCTATCCTGCTTATCCTGTCTAGGCCAGCTTCCTCTCCCATGATATCCACATTTTCCCCACTTACTTAACTCATCTTACTCTAAAATCTGTTTAAAGGTTTGTCCACCCCTCCCAATAAGATTTCTAAGTGAAATCTAAGAAATCATGTCTAATTCCTCTTTGTATCTCTAACACCAAGCACCCTGCATCTACAAAATTATACCCAGGATTGTTAAAAGAACAATGTATAAGTTACTTCAAATATAATTCTCTATCCAACCTTTTTCACTTAACATATGTAAAAGTATTATCTCATGTCATTAAATTTTTTCAGAACTTCCCCCCCTTTTCCTGAGGCACAGTATGCTATCACATGTCTATACTATAATTTCTTTAACCATTTTAATATTAGATAAGCATCCCCCAGCATTTTTTGTGATTATAGAAAGCAATGTGTTACAAATCTTGACATTATAAAATTGGGGGGTGTTAAAAATGGAAGATATGTTAGATCATATTTTTGATTTAATGATACATTTTCTAACTGTAATGCCACGTGCTTAAGTATGAAAGTAAGAAATAGGAATGCTCCCATTCTGTGTGATACGTGTTAAATTATTTAGAGATGTGTGAAGATAGAGAGGGAGGGAGAGATCAAATGTAGCAAAAATTTAACAATTAGTAAATTTGAATGAATGAATGAGTGAAGGACCTGAGGAGACATTTCTCCAAAGACATGCAAATGGTTGACAGGTATATGAAAACATGTTCAACATCACTAGCCATCAGAGAAATGCAAATAAAAACCACAATGAGAGATCACCTTATACCGCTGGAATGACTATTATCAAAAAGGCAAAAGATAACAAGTGTTGGAAAGGATATGGAGAAGAGGGAACTCTTGTGCACTGTTAATGGAGATGTAAATGGGTATAGACTTAAGGAAAGCAGTATGGAAATTCTTCATAAAAAATAGAACTACCATATGATTCAGTAATCCCACTTCTGGGTATATATCCAAAGAAAATGAAATCAGTATGTCAAAGAGATATCTGTACTCCCATGTTCATTGCAGCATTATTCACAATAGCCAAGATATAAAAACAGCCTAAGTCTCTGTCTACAGATGAATGCATAAAGAAAATGTGGTATGTATATGTACAATATTATTCAGCTTTAAAAAAGGAAATCCTACCATTGAGACAACATGGATGAATCCTGATGATATTATGCCAAGTAAAACAAGTGAGGCACAGAAGGGTATATATGGAATCTCAAACAGTTAAATTCATAAAAGCAGATGATACTGGTATTTGTCAGGTGCTGGGGGCTGAGGAAAATAGGAAGTGTTTTGTTTTTCTAAGACCGCCAGAGCGGGTACAAAAGAACCAGCGACTAGGCAAGGGTAGGAGCAAAACTGCAAGTTTATTTTGGTCACCTAGCTTCAAGGGAAGACGGTGGGTAGGGAGAGGTCTGTTGGCCCCCCCGACAAAAGGGGCCCCCAGAGTCACCCGTACAGCTCTCGGAGGAGTTCCCACAGTCCTGACAACCCGACAGGAGTGGAGGACTGAGGAAGGCCGCGCGTGGCGGCGTGCCTCCGGAGCGGCTTTTCTAGGAGTGGGAGGGCAATAGGCGGGGCACGGGCGTGTCAGGGGGCGTTCCACAGGTGCGACCAGGTAAATCTTGGTCTCTTCAGATTGACATCACCTGGCGCATGCCTAGTTGGTCTGCACCTTCCCGGGTCACCGGCTGGATTTTCGCGCGCGCGGGAAAAGTTGGGGGGATGAAGAACCCGGAAGTGCGCCATCTTGCCTCCGTTCATCCAAACAGGAAGATGTTAGTCAAAGAGTAAAAAGTTATATAGGATGAATAAGCTATGAAGATCAAATGTACAGCATGTGACTATAGATAATAATAGTGTATTATATACTTGAAATTTACTAAGAGAATGTATCTTAAGTGTTCTCACCATACACAAAACATGGTAACAGTATGAGGTGATGGGTATGCTAATTAGCTTACTTGTGATAGTCGTTTCACTATGTATGCATGTATCAAAGCATCAAGTTATACACATTAAACGTATACAATTTGAATTTCTTAAGCATATCTCAGTAAAGCTGGAGACAAAAAATGATGCTTGTATTTCAAGACCTTAAAAATCTAAAAGAGAGAAATGTGTTTATAATTAGTAGGCAGAGCATAGAAATATAACAGAAATAAAATCAATACATCTGAAAGCATCAAACTGGGAGATATGAATTTCAACAAGACATTAATTTGACTTCAGGGAAAATAATTTCTGAATATTAGTTTATTCTTCTTTATCTCAGATGTGTTCTAGGGCAAAGTCCTTTCTGTTTTTCTTGCTTTTATCACACTAGGTATTTTTTATGAGCTTCATGTATAAATTGAGATTATGAAATAGTTGATTCCATCTTCTGATTATTGTAGTCTAGCAACAGTGGGAATGAGAATGAAAAAGGAGTCACAGCCTTACTGCATCTTGAGTTTGCCTGTAGAGTATCCTTAAGGGGCAGCTGGCCAAGAAGCAGGGAGAACCTAGAACTCCACGAACCAGTGGTTGCCCTGATTTTGCTGCAGGAGAATGTCTTGCCTGAGGGTCTGGTTTATTCTGAATGCCTCTGAAGAGTATGTGTTGTCTTGAGGGGCAAAGTAGTTTTGTTTTAAATAAGGAAATACTCAGGATGAGATAGAGTGTGAAATGACTTCTTAGATTCAGTAGGGGTCATACTTAGACTTACCAGATTAATTCCACACCCTGCCCCCTACCCCTACGTGCCCTCCCATTTCTGTCTGTTTTTTTTTCTTTCTTTCTTTTTTTTTTTGAGACAGGGTTTTGCCTTGTGGCTCAGGCTGGAGTGCAGCGGCACAATCACAGCTCACTGCAGCTTCAACTTCCTGGGCTCAGGTGATCCTCTCACCTCAGCCTCCTGAGTAGCTGGGACTACAGGCAATGCACGACGAAGCCCAGCTAATTTGTTTGTTTATTTGTATATTTGTTTTGTGAGACGGAGTTTTGCTCTGTTGCCCAGGCTGGAATGCAGTGGCGTGATCTCGGCTCACTGCAACCTCCGCCTCCCCAAGCCAGGCTAATTTTTTTATTTTAATTTTAATTTTTTGGGTTTTGCCATGTTGTCCATCTCGGTCTTGAACTCCAGAGCTCCAGCGATTTGCTCCTTCATTCTCCCAAAGTGCTGAGATTACAGCATGAATCATAATGCCCAGCCTCCCACAAAACTTTGAAGTGAACACTTTGCTTTTCTACGTGGAAGTTACCAAACCTTGTATGGCCTTTTTCTTTAACCTCTCCTCCACTGTTCATTTTCTCTGTATAAATTGCTTTTAGAGACTAGTTACAGTATAGGCTGGAACACCTTCCTTTGGTGTCTTCTAATCATAGATAATGAAGTAGTCATTGTAACTAAGGGCTGCACAGACAGTCCTTTGAGGTTGAACACCCTAAATCCATAGACTTTGTGCCAAAAGTTCTCTCCATGTGGATGTTTTCAACATTTTATAATTTACTTTTTTTTTAATGGAAGATTCTCTTGGTTTTTCTTTACATGCCAAGGCCTTACCTGAAAACATTCATTTTAATTTGGTATGTTTAACTTTGAGAAATTATGACCCAAAGTGTTCTTAATATAGACCCTGGATTTCCTGAGATATACTAAATTACAAGTTTCTTCTCTGTTGTCTACATAAGTATGTGAAATCAAAGTATATTCTTATTTATTTCATAACTTTTGAAATGAATAATAAATGTTTTCAGTCCTCTACAGTGTACCAGGTTCTATGTTAAACCGTTTATATGCATTTTTTAAAAATTGAATTCCCATGGCCGGGCGTGGTGGCTCATGCCTGTAATCCCAGCACTTTCGGAGGCCGAGGAGGGCGGCGGATCACAAGGCCAGGAGATCGAGACCATCCTGGCTAACACGGTGAAACCCCGTCTTTACTAAAAATGCAAAAATTAGCCGGGCGTGGCGGCGGGCACCTGTAGTCCCAGCTACTTGGGATGGCTGAGGCAGGAGAACGGCGGGAACCCAGGAGGCATAGCTTGCAGTGAGCTGAGATCGCGCCACTGCACTCCAGACTGGGCGACTGAGCAAGACTCTGTCTCAAAAAAAAAAAAAAAAATTGAATTCCCACTATAATTCTACGTCATAGGTGTCATTATAATTCCCGTTTTCCAGATGAGGAAACTGAGGCTTATAAAGGTTTCATAATTTGTACAAGATCATACCAATAGGGCTGGCTACATAATTTGTGGGGTCACGTGCAAGATAAAAAATGTGGAGCCCCCCTTACTAAAAAAGCAAAACAAAAGCTTTTCCTTTTCTTTATCAGTGTCTTTCTCTCAAGTTGTCATAGTGTTTTTATTTGCTGTTGAATATTGCCTGGGCTTGGGCATAAGGATACTCAAGTGATACATGTATACTCTAATAGGTGCCCAGAACCTGGAGCCCTGCCCTAAAACTTATTGCATTGGGCATAAAAGCCCAATCTGGCCTTAGCCTGCCCAAGCCTCTCCAGGGGCAGAAAATAGCAGTGGCCACAAGGCAGGGAGAGGAGGGAAAACCTAGGTAAGATTTGGTTAGCAGGGGAAGAGGGAACAGGCAGCTGAGAATGAGTTCTAGGGAGATGTGGAGATTGTGGGAGGTAGGACTACACCTGCTCTGAGGCTCCAAATATTTGGTGCACGTGCCATTGTCTTATCAGACTTCACTTAAGTCACAAATCCAAAGATAACTTTATGATGAATTTCAAGACAGCAACTGTAAAACATTAAAACCCAAACACAGGATTCTGAGCCATGCCTTTAGAGGGGTTCATTTTAAAAAACTGAAGTTTATGAAATTACATACAGCCATACACCCATGAAGGTGGCACTTTAGTACTAACAACAGAGTGTGGAATCCATCACAGTTATGTAGGATGCCAAAGCCTGGTATCCTAGAAATCATGGTAATTTAGTAGAGGAAAAAGAAGTCATATGTGTTCATTAGGTATCAAAAACTACTTAGTGAAAATAAGGCTTTTACTAAGATAAGAAGAATCATTATATGGTCTAATGCTGGGTGGAAAGTCTAGCACCCACCTTTTAGGCAATCCATGCTATTTCAGGGTTTTACTCTTAGTAATCATTACGCTTTCAATCAAATGATTTTGCCTGCATATTATTATCTATATGAAAGCATGTAAAATTAGTCATGTTAATGCATCATTATTATTGCTTTTAAAAAAGGGTTTTCTTTTTGGTAACCTGGAAACTTTCCTCCCTAGCTTGTTAATTCGGTTTTTCTGAAGCAGTGCTCAATCTTGACCCTGTGATTCTTGGTCACAGACAGTGGCCACCCTACAGTGTAATGGTCAACCTCCCTGTGAATTTGGAAAGGAGGGTGTCCTCTGTTTAGAGTAGAGGCTGACTCCTAGCTCCAGCTCACTCTGCTCTTATAATTTAACAACAAATTTCCCTATTATGCCTGTGTTCAAATTTCATCTGAGGAAAGAAAAGTAAATTCACCACCGGACGTGCACGTTTCCCATTACCCTTAATAAAACATATTCCACAGTGTGGAGTGACATTTTAAAAGAACAGACCTTTCAGCAGCCTGTCTCTATGCCATTGTGCATAACTAAAGCCTGCTAGGTCACAAAGGGAGATGCAGGGAAGTGGATTAATATGTAAACCAACCTAGGTACCTTCAGATGATGAATTCTAAGGCATACTTTGTGAATTCATTTCATTTTGAGAGCAGTTGTGCCCAGAAATTAATTTGTATTCATAAAGCTTCCCCATTTTCTCTTTAGATAATGACAAGCTTTGTTCTTCTTGAAAAGTTTGTTTTTAACAATGTGGCACATTAATTCTGTAGGATAAATATTTATAACCAAAGCATGATATAGAAAATTATTGATAGAAAATAATATATTTTTCAAAAACATATAGAATTCCCCAGTTCTCACATGGTGCCTGCCTTAGAAATGCAATGGATGGAGTCTGTGTGTTTTGAGATTTTGGAAGAAACTCATTAAAATTCATATATGTAAACTCATTTTAACAAAATAGACATAAAAGCACTCTTAATTTCTGAACAAATCACTGCGGCTAAAAGCATTGGGATTTAATTATTGCCCTGTCTCCAGCACACGGCAATCTTCCACATCAGGTGAGAGCCAGCATCACAGAGCTTGGGGGATTTGAGCTTGCCTCTGAGGACAGGGATCTGAGAGAGTCTGACATCCTTTTGAAGCTTCCATTGTGTATGGCTCCAATAAATGTATTATAGTTATTTCTAGAGAATGACAAAACATTATCTTAAAACTACAAGTGTTTCAGGCCACCATTACAGACAGTGCATTAACTATGACAAGTACATTTCAAACTCCTATGTCTTAGATTCCACCTAATGGACTGTCAGGAAAAAGACGGAGCTTCATGGGTCAAGCATTTATGAGTTGTTGACTTCCTAACAGTAGCTCATCCCTTCTTAAGAGTATCACTTCAGAGTGAGAGTGGGAAAAACAAAAACAAAAAACCTAAGTTCTGTGAACTGTGTTTTTTCTTTTGAAAAAATCTGAATAAAGATGCCTCCAATTAGTCAGAGAGGATAAAGGATGCATTTGATTACATGATGGGCACGCAAGCTTTGTTGATGCAATCACTCAACTTTATTGTTTTTTTCTATCCTACAGTGCCTGGTGTTATTAAGACAATATGTCTACAGATTTCAAAATAATCCATTGACTAGAGAAATTTGCATCACGATGGCTTCCATAGAGAGAGTATTCAAGACAGTGCTTGGAATTAGTAGCTGTCATTTATCCTGCCTACAGGAAGAGGAAGATAAGTTTTAAATGACAGCTCTTAAAGATGGTGGCGGAGTTCCAGAAATGAAGTTGAGAATCAGGCTGCATTTCTGAGAAAACACTCAGAGCTCTTTGCTCTTGTATACTGCCAATGTGGAATCACTTCTAAATTTGCCTTAATCCAACTCCTAGGTAAGGAAGTTTTACCTGCCACAGTGCTCCACGCAAAGAAAACCCAGTAAGTCTTGTCAAAGAAGCACTCTGTAGATGCAGGGCATTTCTCTTTTTACCAACTTCCTTGGCTCGAATCCCATGCAAACCATCTCCCTTCAGCACTGGAGGGAGGTGATTAACCACAGAGTCCAATTAAATAAAAGAACTAAAAATCCCTAATTCTTCTTTTGAATTATAAGAGATTTGGACAAAACATTTAACTGAAAAACAATCATCTCAAAAAATTTAAAGCCCAATTGCTTCATGAGCACTCTAGCACTGGGCTGAACCTCCTTTCTGTACTGTTGTATTGGCATTCTCTTCCTTGCCTCACTCTTCCCGAGGTATAGTCCTTCCTCTCACTTCTCTGGTTATTAGCACATGTAATCTAGGAGTGGTTGAATCATACTTATTTTCTTCTAATTGTCATCCAACTTTTCCATTATTACCATGCATTTCTTTGAGAGTCAAAAAAGTTTATTTTAAAAATAAATGGAAAGGATGATCAAAATTAAAAGATACATAAAATAAGTGTTGGAAGCTTTCTTTCTTGTACCGGAATTGTGTACCTCACAATGTATCTTTTCAAAAACGTGTTAGTAAGTACTTTTATAGCTGCATGTATCATAGTATCATTCAATTTTATTTATGCATTGTCAGTTTTTTTCTTCTTCTTTTTTTTTTTTTTTTTTTTTTTGAGATGGAATTGCGCTCTGTTGCCCAGGCTGGATGGAGTGCAGTGGTATGCTTTCGGCTCACTGCAACCTCCATCTCCTGGGTTCAAGTGATTCTCCTACCTCAACCCCTCTAGTAGCTGGGATTACAGGCATCTGCCACCACATCCAGCTGGTTTTTGTATTTCTAGTAGAGACGGGGTTTTACCATGTTGGCCAGGTTGGTCTCTAACTCCTGACTCCTCGAACACCCATCTTGGCTTCCCAAAGTTCTGGAATTACAGATGTGAGCCACTGTGCCTGGCTATGCATTGTCAAGTTTCTAATTAATATTACCTCAACCATGGTGGAGCTGGTTGGCGTGAGGAAGTATATCCAACAGAAATAGTGCAAGCCTCAATGTACATGAACAAGAGGGTTGACATTAATGATGATGATGCCACCCAAGTTAAGAAGAAATGACCTATTCATATACCTCACTTTTTAAGTTCCCATTTACATTCTGAAGCAGAATGAGAAAATACTCTGATTTAATTTTCCTAATATCAAGGAAAAAGATAGTCCTATGGCAAAAAGTACTGCTCCAATTTTGCAATCTTCTATTAAAAATTAACACAAAATTAAGGATTTCTGATGATTTGTAGGTTTTATGGAAGATAGACTTTATTTTCTTAAGAAAATTTTCTCAGAAAAACTGAGTAAGCTCCATCTAATGTTAGTGTATCTATAATCTTAGAATGAGGAAATAGAAAACATTCTGAATAAATTTAAAATGGTTAGTTGGTATGTGCACCTTTACTTACTAGAGCTACTTGAAGTAAGTAGCATGTATGTTTTTTACTTTCATTTTTGAGTTAATTTGTCTAGAAAACAAGTGATTATGAACTACATAATAAGGAAAAGGCTAAGTTCCATCTGAATTTTTTATTAGACCATTTTCTAGAGCAGCTTTATGTCCTCAGCAAAATTAGGCAGAATGTATAAAGATTTCCATTATACCCCCTGTCCTAGAACATGCATAGCCTCTCCCAGATCAACATTCCCCAATAGAGTAATATATTTGTTATAATTGATGAACCTACATTGACACATCATCACCAACCAGAGTCTATAGTTTACATTAGGGTTCACTCTTGGTGTTGTACAGTCTATGAGTTTGCACAAATGTCTCATGACACAAATCTACTATTTTAGAATCTTAGAGTTATTTTACTGCCCTAAAAGTCCTCTGTGTTCTGCCTATTTATCTTTCTCTCCCCCAGCCCTTGACAACCACTAATCTTTTCATTGTCTCCAAAGCATTACCTTTCAAGAATGTCAGATAGTTGGATCACACAGTATGTAGCCTTTTCAAATTGGCCTTGTTCACTTAACAATATACATTTAAGTTTCCTCCCTGTCTTTTCATGGCTTGATAGGTCATTTCTTTTTAGTGCTGAATAATATTCCATTGTCTGAATGTACCACAGTTTATCCATTCACCTACTGAAGAATATCTTGGTTGCCTCTTAAGTTTGGGCAATTATAAGTAAAGCTGTCATAAATATCATGGGCAAGATTTTGTATGCACATCAGTTTTCAACTTTTTTCAGTAAATACTAAGGAGTGTGATTACTACATCATATGATAAGAGTATGTTTAGTTTTGTAAGAAGCTGTCAAACTGTCTTGTAAGGCAGCTATAACACTTTGCATTACTACCAGTAAAGAATGAGAGTTCCGGTTGTTCCACATCTTAGCAATATTTGTTTGTATTAGCGTTCTGGATTATGGCTATTCTAATAGGTATATAACGATATCTCATTACTGTTTTTGTTTGCATTTCCCTGATGAGATATAATGTGAAACATCTCTTAATAGGCTTATTTGCCATCTGTATATCTTCTTTTTCTTTTTCTTTTTCTTTTTTTTTTTTTTTGAGACGGAGTCTCACTCTGTCACCCAGGCTGGAGTGCAGTGGTGTGATCTCAGCTCACTGCAAGCTCCGCCTCCCGGGTTCCCGCCATTCTCCTGCCTCAGCCTCCCAAGTAGCTGGGACCACAGGCACCTGCCACCACGCCCCACTAATTTTTTGTATTTTTAGTAGAGACAGGGTTTCACAGTGTCAGCCAGGATGGTCTTGATCTCCTGACCTCGTGATCCGCTCCCCCACCCCCAACCTCCCAAAGTGCTGGGATTACAGGGGTGAGCCACCGCGCCCAGCCATATCTTCTTAAGTGAGGTGCCTGTTAAAGTCTTTAGCTTATTTTTAAATTGAGTTCTTTGTTTTCTTATTGTTGAGTTTTAAGAGTTCTCTGTATATTTTGGATAATGCTTCTTTATCAGTTATGTCTTTTCCAGATATTTTCTTCCAGTTTGCCTCTTTTTATTCTTTTGACCATGTCTTTTACACAGCAGAAAATCTTAATTTTAATAAGGCTCAGTTACATAATCCTTTCTCTCACGGATTATGTCTTCAGTGTTATTCTAAGAATCATTGTCATCACCAATCCCAAAGTCATTTAGATTTTCTTCTGTGTTATCTTCTAGCAGCTTAATAGTTTTTCGTTTTACATTTAGTTCTGTGATCCTTTTGAGTTAATTTTTGTAAAGGTTGTAAGGTCTGCATCTAAAATCATATATTTGCATGTAAATGTTCAGTTGTCCCAGCACCATTTGTTGAAAATGCTATCTTCTCTTCATTGTATTGCCTTTACACTGTCAAAGACCTGTTGACTATATTTACAACAGTCTATTTCTGAGCTCTTTATTCTGTTCCGTTGATCTTTTTGCCTGTTTTTTCATTGGCACTACACTGTTTTAATGGTTGTAGCTTTGTAATACATCTTGAAGTTGAAGAATGTCAATCTGCCAACTTTGTTCTTCCCTTTCAATATTGTATTGGCTATTCTGGATCTTTTGCCTCTCTCTATAAACTTTAGAATCAATTTGTTCATATCCACAAAATAACTTGCTGGGATTTTGATTGGGATGTATTGATTCTATAGATCAACTTAGGAAGAACTAACATCCTGACAATATTGAGTCTTTCTATACATGATCCATAAGTGGAACATCTCTCCATTTATTTAGTAGTTCTTTGCGTTCTGTCATCAATGTTTTGTGGTTTTTCTTATATAGATCATATTCATATTTTGTTAGATTTCTACTTAAGTTTTCATGTTTTGGGGATGCTAATGTAATTTTTTTATTTCAAATTTCGCTTGTTCATTACTGGCATATAGGAAAGTGATTGGGTTTTACACACTAGTCATGGATTCTGCAAACTTGCTATAATCTCTTATTAGTTTCAAAGTATTTTTTGTCTACTCTTTCATATTTCCTACATAGACAATCATGTCATCTGTGAATGAAGACAGTTTAATTTCCTCCTTTATAATCTATTTACCTTTTGTTTTCTTTTTTGTCTTGTTTTCTTAGCTGGACTTCCAATACAATGTTGAAAAGGAGTGGTGAGATGCCCCATGCTTGCCTTATTCCTGATCTTAATGGTAAAGCTTTGAGTTG
Organism: Rhinopithecus roxellana; assembly: GCF_007565055.1. NCBI lineage: Eukaryota > Metazoa > Chordata > Mammalia > Primates > Cercopithecidae > Rhinopithecus > Rhinopithecus roxellana. The sequence continues at coordinate 119,766,551 of NC_044562.1, forward strand.
TTCGCTCTTAAGCATGGCATTTACTATAGATTTTTTTGTGGATATTCCTTTATTAAGTTGAAGAACTTCTCCTCTACTCCTGATTTACTGGGAGATTTTATCATGAATGGATGTTGGTTTTTGTCAAATGTTTTTCTGCATCCATTGATGGGGTCATGTGATATTTTTTCTGTACCCTGTTGATGTAAGGAATTACATTAATTGATTTTCAAATGTTGAACAAGTCTTACATACCTGGAATAAATTCTACTTAGTTGTGGTGTGTAATTCTTTTGATATATCTTTGGATTTAATTTGCTAGTCATTTTATTTTCTTGTAATGTCTTTGTCAAGCTTTGGTAGTAGGGTAATGCCTGCCTGATAGAATGGGTTATAGAGTATTCCTTCTGGAAAATAGAGTAGAAAATTGATATCATTTATTTCTTACATTTTGTTAGAATTATCAGCAAACTCATCTGGGTCTGGTACTTTCTGTTTTGGAAGGCTATTATTGATTGATTCAATTTATTTAACAAATATAGGCCTATTCAGAGTATCTATTGCTTTTTGTGTGAGTTTTGGCAGATTGTGTCTGTCAAGGAATTGATTCCATTTAATTAATTTTTTAATGCAACAGATAAAAAAATAAAGTCCTAGACATTTTTATATCTTATGGTTTCAGAAACAGTTTGACTATCATTCCCGAAGTGCCAGAGTTTGAGCAAACAATACATAAGTGGTAAGTTCTCAAAGAAGTGGAGATCATTTTCTCTTTATACTCACTATAATGACCTGTCTTTAATGCTGGACCATCTTACTAGGGTGGAAAAATGTTAAACTGATTTATTGTTATGCCAGCAGAAAATTGCCCTTTTAATTCATAGTGAAACATTATTCTGTGTCCCAGTAACTGACTGAAAGGAGGGATTCAGTGAATGAAGGGAAGAAAATATGCACACAGTAAGATAACAGCAAGGCTCTAAAAGGTAGTAGTAAAGAAATATGCCAAGTATGTGGGAAACTTTATAAGGGATGCTACATGACCATAACTGATAAGGAAGAAACTAAGAGTCAGTAGTTATGAGTCACTCTGGGTAAGGTTGGCAGACACAGAACTTGTTCACCATCTACCTGCCAGAGGAAAATCAGACCAACCCAGTGTTTTCTGGTCCAGTCCCATTCTACTTTTGTGTGTAAACCCAGTTAATCACTAAGAGGTCAACCACTTCAGTTTGTATTATTTAATATAAGGCCTATTTTTCTTCCCTATATCATTCTCTTTAAGGATTAAACCTGACAGTTCAAGTTGCCAAAAGGTTGTTATCCTAATGCATTGATGCACCCTTTTGCCACGTTGCCCAGGTTAATGCTCATAATAAAGGCCAATGTTTCAATCATTGCAACAGGAGCAAAGAGAACTGTTTAGCCAGGTATTTTCTGAACTGAAATGTCCAAATATATTGGACTTCTCAATTCCCAATCTAGGGCATCAAATCAAGTGCATTCTCTAGAGAAGAACAAACTGACAGCTCCCTCTCATCCAGCTCAGAATAAAGTATCACATTATTCAATAGAGTAAAAGAAAACTTTAATGGTTTTTTCATGAGGAGTGTGAGAACAGGCTAATGATTTTGCTAGATTTGTCAGTAAATCTGGACAAAGCGTATATTGCAAATGTTTTCTTTCTTAATATTAAATCAAAAGCCTAGAAGAAAGATAATATAAATATTATAAGCATGTAACATGTATTATGTTTTTACAAAGAGGTGTTATGAATAAATGTATGCTATGTCTCTGACTCAGATCATATTTCTATATTCCCTCATTCTGTATTAGATGCCCTCCCATAATTAATCTCTGTATATGTCTTTCAAAGAACATTGTAATCAGTATTTACTATTTCTTTTGGTAGAACACAGATTCTTAGAACATAGATATTTCAGTTGTTTCTCTTTGTGAACCCAGCCCATGGCATAATGTCTTGTATAAAGTGATAATTATAAAATAGGTAAATATATGAATATGAAAACAATGGATCAAAAGTGTGATGGTTTTGTAATATCATTCCTGATTTCAGTTTCATCCAGTTACTAAGAATTTGGGCTCCTTAATCCAACAGCATGTAAACTTGAAGCCTTCTTTAACTCTCAACCCTGGGTGATTTACTGGTCCTCTTTAAGTGTTAGTTTCTTGATACGCAGTGTGAGAGCAATTGCAATGCCTACAAGGTTTTCATGAGGATCAAATGAGGGGACTCATCCAGAGATTTCAGAAGACTGTGTGACTCATAACAAGTGCTCAGTAAATGTTATAAACACATATTTTTTCAAAATTAAAAGTCAATTATCACAATTCTTCCAAATCATGACTTGGTCCTTATATGAGAATATAAAAGAATTAGAATATGAATGAGCTTTGGCATTAAGATACCTGGCTTTGAATTCCACTTTTTAGCAGTCAGAAGGGGTCTTAGGCTTCTCTAAGTATTTCACAGAATAAGGATATTCAAATTAATTCATGTTTGTTGTGAGAATTAAATGGAATAATACTTGCAAAGTACCTAAAGGAATGTAGTAACACAATATATCATTCACTTTCCATTTAGTTGACTCAATAAGTAGATAAAGTTAGCTTTGCAGTGCAGAAATTATGTATCAGTCACCCCAAAGAAATTCAGAAAAAGTAGATTTGATGACCATAGATAATAAAACCTTCCATTGATATGTAGTAGTGCTGAGAGTAATGATTACAGCTTGACATTGTTCAAGGTCAGAACTATTCTCCCCACTTGTTCAGGTGGTTTGGTCTTTCTGGAAAAGTCTTTGAATGGGATAGAAAGGTCACTTTTGTGTCAATATAGTAAGCCTTGGGGCATCAGGACTGTGTCTGATAACTATCTTCCAAAGTGTCTCTCTTAGTGAGGGACACACTAGCAGAAAATCCATAAAAAACTGTTCATCAATGACTGGCCAATTTTTGTTTTATCAACTAGGGCTGCAGAAATGAGAGAATGCACAACATGCCAAATGTACTAACATGCCAAAAGCAGGTAAAAGCTTATAGTGTTATAGCTCAGTCTAGCTTTCTTCCTGTAAAATACATTCAAAATTAATGTATGAATCAATTCCCTAGATAAAAATAGACTTGTTGAGAGCCTGTTTATGGGGTGCTCTATCATTCCTCAAATTATATATACATAGAGGAGAGACAAAGAAATAGAGATCTGGAAATTTTCAATTAATTTGATTATTGTAGATAATAAATACTTCTTTTTCTGTATAGGCATATCTCTGCTGTATTGGAATTTGATACATGCAACAATAGATAATAGTTTTAATTGTATACTTTCTGTTTCATGTTGACTCAGAATTGGGAACACATTTAATGAAAAAAACATTCAGACTTCAGCACTATACCTCAGCAAGTAATTTGAGTAAAAACTGAATACTGAAGGTGTTTATTTCAACTTGATTATTCTTTATTACATTGCATTACTGTTTTATACTGATTAAAATGCTAACTTTCTATGTTGATAAAAGATTATATTAAATTTTTTGATTTTCCCAAATCAGCAAGATTGAAATATTTACAAGAAGTTCTACTTGCCTGTGTACTAAGTAATGGAATATAAGATTTTAAAATTAAGATGCCAGAAGCAATTTGGGGCCATAGACTGTTCTGATGTTTTTTTGTTTTTCTTGAGACAGTTGTAAAGCTTGCCTAGAAATTTTTAAGATTCCTCTATGTAAATATTGAAATAAGGAGATGGAAGTGGAATCTTCAGCTGTACATAGCCATTCCAAGCCTAATTCTCCATCCTCACTCAGGTTTATTACCCTGGCCCTTATTTGTGCCAATAGTTATTAAAAAGACATTGTATATTTGTAGGCATATTCATTAAATTGATGCATTTGAAAGGAACAAATATTAATTCTAAATATCTGTTTTTTGTAGTGATTTTAATGGGAATACATCTTAGCCACAGCACTAATTTACATCATCTTATACTCTCATGTTAGATCCCTATAATGTAATGTCACTGTATATCCTCCCAAGAGGCATTTAGGGACATATAGCTAGTTTATGGTGGAACTGCATACCCATATGATCAAACAGAGATGTTAAGGAATCATATGAACCGAGAAATGAGGTTTTCACATATGAAAGGAAATTTACCCATGTGCTTGCAGTTCTGCAGGCTACTTAAAAGTCCTGTGCAAAAGCCTTTTAAATATAACTCTTGATTCCCATTGCATCTTTGCATTTCATCATATTCCAAAATATACTGTTACCTAAAGTCTAGTGTTAGGAACATGCACTATGATGAGATGATTGAAAAATAGCATTATTAAAATATAAATCCAGTATGTATGTCTTTATCAACTTTAAATCTCTCCAAATTTACCTGGATGTAATAGCAACATAAAAGTTATAGATGCTTAAGGACGTCACTAGCAGAAGGTAATGTAGAACCAAAACTGTCACTCCACCACTTAAAGTAACAATTGCAAACATTCACAGGGAAGACACCTGATAGTGAACTTCACAAAAGCTGAGGACTAACGTTACCTCCCAGATAATTGGTACCTGATGGGAGGCACCTGCCCCAATGAAGAATTTTGTACGCTAGTGAGACTTTTATATTTTCCCCTTTTATTCTTACTAACCTGTTTGAAAAACAGCTGGTATGGATTTTTTTTTTCCTGAGGTAGGTCCAAGTGGTTTGAAAGAAACTATCTCTAACTAGGCCAGAACAATTCATGTAGAAATAATATAAAATGAATTCCTTTAAAATGTTTAATTATGAAGTATTGTAAATATACATAAAACTGTATAGGACATATCCATATGCCAATAATCCATATTTATCTGATGTTTCTTTATATCGAATTTTTAAAAAGTAAAACATTCAGATATAAATAAATCACTCCTCCTGATTTTCCCCTCCCTCCCTTTATTTCTCACCAGAGGTTATCACTGTCCTGTAGCTGGTAGGACACATCATCAGGCATGTCTCTATACTTTTTAAAACATAGGCATGAGATAATAATAATACAAAAAATTATTTTGGATGCTTTCCTATTTTATACATATGGTATATTATACAAATCCTTTCACAACCTGCTAATTTCACTGAACATTGTTTTTACGATTTATCTATTTTAATGCATGTAAATTAGTTCATTCATTGTAATTTATGTATAGTATTCCATTATATTTAAAAAACTTGATTTCTTTGTTGATGGTCATTATTAATGACTTTTACAAAATGATAAATGCATTCAATGACTTTTACAAAATGATAAATGCATTCTTTTGCACATGTAAGAAATAGTGAAGTTTATATAGAACTGGAATTGCCAGATCAAAGGGTATGTGCTTTTGCAATTTTTTTTTTTTTTTTTTTTTTTTTTTTTGTTTGAGACGGAGTCTAGCTCTGCCACCGGGGCTGGAGTGCAGTGGCCGGATCTCAGCTCACTGCAAGCTCCGCCCCCCGGGTTCCGGCCATTCTCCTGCCTCAGCCTCCCGAGGAGCTGGGACCACAGGCGCCGCCACCACGCCCGGCTAGTTTTTTTTTTGTATTTTTAGTAGAGACGGGGTTTCACCGTGTTAGCCAGGATGGTCTCGATCTCCTGACCTCGTTATCCGCCCGTCTCGGCCTCCCAAAGTGCTGGGATTACAGGCTTGAGCCACCGCGCCCGGCCTGCTTTTGCAACTTTAATGAATATAGCCAATTGCTCTCCAGAGTTATTTTACCAAATCATACTCCCATTTACCGTGAATAAGAATCTTGTTAATTCATAGACTAAGCAACACTTTTTAATTTTTGTCACAGTGATGTATATTTCATGGAAATTAGTAATAATAAGAATCTTTTTATTTAAATTTTAATAAAGTAAAATATGTATACACACTTGAGTAAAACAAGGAAAAGCAGTCAGACTTCAAGTTTGCAACTTTCTTTTAAAATCCATTGGATGCAGGACAAGCAATTGGCTGAAAATATAAAGAGAGACAGTGCCTACAGAGAGAGTGAAGATGTGAGCACTCACTTGAGTTGGACACAAATGGGACACCAAAATCTAGCTTTCAGCAAAAAAACCATGTGACATATGAGAAGGCAGGAAGTAACACAATAAGATGAGCAAGGATTAATTAGAATAAAACTCAGATATGACACAGATGTTGAAAGTATTTGACAGGGAATTTAACTGAGATTCATATATTAAAGATGCTAATGGAAAAATGTGGACAACATGCAAGATCGTATGGGTAATCTCAGCAAAGAGGTAGAAACTATAAAAATGAGTCAAATTGAAACACTAGCCGGGCGCGGTGGCTCACGCCTGTAATCTCAGCATTTTGGGAGCCCAGACGGGCGGATGACGAGGTCAGGAGATCGAGACCATCCTGGCCAACACAGTGAAACCCCGTCTCTACTAAAAGTACAAAAAAAAAAAAAAAAAAAAAAAGCCGGGCGTGGTGGCGGACGCCTATAGTCCCAGCTACACGGGAGGATGAGGCAGGAGAATGGCGTGAACCTGAAAGGTGGAGCTTGCAGTGAGCCGAGCTAGCGCCACTGCACTCCAGCCTGGGTGACAGAGCGAGACTCCGTACCACCCCCCCAGAAAAAGAAAGAAACACTAGTAATGAAAAAAGATGAGACAAAAATGAAGAATTCCTTCAAAAGCCTCGTTATAGGTTCAGCCTGGAGGGAAGAAGCATCGTGAATTTGAAGCAAGGACAACAGGGGTGGGCCAAGATGGTGGGCTAGAAGCAGCAGTGATAGGAGGCTCCCATCCAGAAGAACCCAAACAGTGGGCGAATCCTGCACTGGCAACTGAGGTATCCAGGTTTCTGTTATCAGGACTGACTAGGCAGCTCGCATGACCCACGGAGAAGGAAGAGCAGTGTGGTATGACAGCCCACCTGAGAGCCACATGGGACAGGGGAGCCCCCATCCCCCACCAAGGTAGGTGGTGAGTGATCATGCTACCCAGCCCGGGAAACCGTGCTGTTTCCATGGAACTGTGCAACCCACGGATTGGAAGATCCCACTCATGAGCCTACACCACTGAGGTCTGGGGTCCAAACCACAGAGCCACGCAGATTCTCAATAGCCACTCAGCTAGAATCTGCTTAAGCTGATGTCTAAGCCCGCTGAACTCCTTGGGGGAGGGGTGGCAGCCAACACTGGGACTGTTAGCTTCCTAACACACTAAGATCCGAGAGCAGGGGAAGGGCAGCAGCCATCTCCATAGCTCTAGGATGCACTTTTCCTCTGCTGGAGCCAGGGAGTCTGGACAGTTTGGTCCCAAGTGGTATTTCCCACAGCCCAACACATCAGCTGTGGCAGACTTCAGCCAGAGTGCCTCTTCAGGCCTGACCCTTACCCATCCCTCCTCACCAGGTGGGGCCTCCCTGCAGGAACTCCAACAACTCCAGCCAGGGGCTCAGGGACAGAACTCTGATCTCCCTGAGCCCCTAGGGGAAGGGGTGGCCATAATCTCCGTGGACCAGCAGACTTAGTCTTTCCTCCTGCTAGTTCTGAGGAATCTGGGCAGCCCAGATGAATGGGATTCCCCCCAGCATGGCACACCTCCTCCACTAAGGGACAGCCAAAGTGTGCTGTTAAATGGATTCTGCTCCCTTTGCCACCCAACTAGGTAAGACCCTCCAACAGGAGTTGTCAGATACCCTATACAGGAGCACTCCTACTGGCATCAGACTGGTGTCCCTCAAGGTCAGAAATCCCAGTGGACAGAGCCAAACCAAAGGCTTTGAAAGCCAAGAAGGCAGTACTGAAAGGTGTCTATAGACACACAAAAAGAGAAGATCCACACGTCACCCATCTTCCAGTCACCCAAAATACTTTGGATTTGGAGGCAGCCCACATATTTTTGGAAGTTTGTCCCCAGGAGAAAGAAGCTTGACCACTATGCTATCATCAATTTTCCTTGACCACTGAATTGGTCATGAAGAAGAAGGACAACAACAACACACTTGTGTTTATTTTGGATGTTAAGGCCAAGAAGTACCAGACCAAACAGGCTGTGAAAAAGTTCTATGGCATTGACATGACCAGTGCCAACACCTTGATCAGGCCTGATGGAGAGAAGAAGACATTCGTTTGACTTGCTCCTGACTGTGAGGCCTTGGATATAGCCAACACAATTGGAATTATTAAAACTGAGTTCAGCTGGTTGAATCTAAATATACATTTTTCACCAAGACAAAAAAAAAAAAAAAGCTTTTAACAAAATTTAACATCCATTTATGATATAAACTTCTAGAAAACTAGGAATGGAAAGGGACTTATCCTAATATGGGTCATCTCCAAAAGCCTACATAAAACATCATATGTAGTAGTAAAACACTAGACACTTTCCCTCTAAGTTCGAGAACAAGGTGTGAGTGTCATTTTCCACTACTCATACTTAATATTGTCCTATAAAATCCAATATAATAAGTTAAGAAAGGTAATAAAGAGGATGCAGATCAGAAAAAAGAAAATCAAACTATTTGCATATGACATGGTTGTCTGTGTAGAAAGTCTCAAAAAAATGTACAAAAAGTTTATAGCGCTAAGAAAAGAGTTTATACAGATTGTAAGGTACAATGTCAAAACTCAAAAATCCTTTATAAAATAAAATTGAAATATGCAATTATAAAAACAATGCCATTTATGATACCATAACAAATTAAACATGTTGACGTAAATCTAAAGAAAAAGTATGTTGTATCTGTATGAAAACTGCAAAAGACTGATAAGAGAAATAATAATAACTTAAATTGAGAGATGCACCACGTTCCTGGATTGGAAGGCTCAATAGAGTTAAAGTGTCAGTTATCCTTAATTTGATTGAAAAATTAATTCTAAGAAATCCCAATCAAAATTCTAGCGGGGTTTTTGTAGATATTAAAAAGCCAATTCTAAAATTTATCTTTCCTCAAATACCCGGTGATCTTTGGACACTTTTTAAAACTCAAGACTTAGGCTCTAAAAAGCCCACTGAAAGCTTTGTGTGTTTTGATGAGGCTTGTTCATTAGTGGGCTTCACTTGGAATGATAGAGCAGTGCCTCTGTGTTTTGGTGGAAGGTCCACGTACCAGTATTTACCGGGCTTTTCTCTGGGGCTGCTTACTTTCTCCTGTGAAGAACCATTATGTTTCCGATTTAGTGAGTGTCGAAACATGCCCTGTTGTCAATATTCTCTGTTTCTGACTTAGTGTGTGTTGAAATATGTCCAGCTGTCAATATTCTATTCAGGTGAGCTGGGGAATAGAATTGGGGTGGGGGTTAGGGGCGGCATGTGGTTTAGTATTTAATGGGTAAAATTTTACTTAACCTCTTATGTTTATTGCAATTTATTTTCCGCACTTTCTTTTGACTGGTTTCTCTGAGTCTGGAAGTTCTGTGATTCCATTTTTCGAGGAAAAAAGCTTCTAGTCTTCCCACAGAGAGGAATAAACATATAGCTGTCAAGAAAGCAGAAGAGGCCAGGCGTGGTGGCTCACGCCTATAATCCCAGCACTTTTGGAGGCCAAGGTAGGTGGATCACGAGGTCAAGAGATCGAGACCATCCTGGTCACATGATGAAAACCCATCTCTACTAAAAATACAAATATTAGCTGGGCATGGTGGTGCATGCCTGTAGTCCCAGCTACTCGGAAGGCTGAGGCAGGAGAATCACTTGAACCCAGGAGGCAGAAGTTGCAGTGAGCCGAGATCGTGCCACTGCACTCCAACCTGGTGAGAGAGTGAGACTCTGTCTCAAAAAAAAAAAAGAACGAATGAATGAAAAGAAAGGAAGAAAGAAAACAAAAGGAAAGGAAAGGAAACGAAAGAAAAGAAAGAAAGAGAAAAGGAAGAAGGAAAGAAAAAGAAAAAGAAAGAAAGAGAAAGAAAGAAAGAAAAAGAAAGAAAGAAGAAAAGAAAAGAAAAAAGAAAAGGAAAGAAAAGAGAAAAGAAAGAAAGAGAAAGAAAGAGACCTGGATTTTAACACTCTCTCTGATGCTCATTTTAAATTGACCACCACACTTTCTATTTCATCCTTCATCTCCTTTGGAAGTAAACGTTGCCTCTATCCTGAGCATCATATGGGTTTTGCTTAACAAGTTAGTGTGCCTTGTATTGGCACCATCATGCTGGTATTGATGCTTGAACTATCTTTTCTCTTTTATGTCAATAACTATGCCTTTGTTCTCTATCTTAAAAATATTTATAGACATCATTCATTGACTATTGACTTGTTTTCTATTGACATCCATTTACTGCCATTTTTGTAGAGTTGTGTAAGACAGTAGAGATAAATGATTATTTTAACTCAAGCCATTTAATGTCTGAGGTTGATATGATTTTTACATGATTATTGGTCATTCTCTTTTTCCTTTGTGAAATCTCAGTTTATAGCCTTTGTCCATTATTCTGTTGCTTTGTGTGTGTGTGTGTGTGTGTGTGTGTGTGTGTGTGTGTTCATGCACACATCCACTTTACTGTTTGTAAGCAATCATTACTTCCTGGGAGATAAAAGTAATTGGAACAGAAAAGAAAGTTGGACCGTAAGTCACAGAAGCATGACTTCACTTTTGACTAAGAAAAACAAAGTGTATTTACTAAAATATTTTAATTATTAAAAAATATGTATGAAGTTCCCACCCTATATTATACACAATGCTAAGATGTGAAAACTTGGAAAGCTGAGCTGTTATTTTTATCACAGTATCAAATATAATTCCTGTGCCTGCCCATCTACCCAACCTGGCCTCAGTTGTTTGTGTTGCTTCTGACCTGAGGATCCCTGTATACAATTTTGATTGGGGTTGTATTGAATCTATAAACCAGTTTTTAGAAAATGCATACATTTGCAAAGCTGTATTTTTCAAACTAAAAACATTTACCACTTCACCTACTTTTAAGTGTATGGTTTAGTGGGACTAAGTATATTCCCAGTGTTGGGTGATCATTAACCACCATTCATCTTCAGAATATTCTTCATCTTCTCAAAATGAAACTGCATACTCATTAAAGAATAACTCTCCATTTCCCTCTTCCCCTTAACGATGGCAACCATGATTCTACTTTCTGTCTTTTTCTCTACTTTCTACTTTCTGTCTTTATGAATTTGATTAATCTAGGGACCTCCAATAAATGAAATCATATAGCATTTGTCCATTTGTCTTTCTGTGATTGGCTTATTTTACTTAATGTTATGTCTTCAAGTTTCATGGACATTGCTGCATGTGCCAAAATTTCTTTTTAAAGACTGAATAATATTTTATTGTATGTATATATCACATTTTGTTTATTCAAACATCCATCGATGTATACTTGGCTTGCTTCTTCCTTTTGACAGTTGTGAATAACACTTTAAAACATTGGTGTGCAAATATTTGTTCAAGACTGTGCTTTCAACTCTTTTGGAAGTAGAATTGCTGACTCATCTGGTAATTGTATTTTTAATTTTTTGAAGAATTGCCATACCATTTTGCATTGCAGCTGTATCATTTTTAATTGCCAACAGTAGTATACAATAATTCCTATTTCTTCACATTCTTGCCAACACTTGTTACCTGTTAGTCATCCAAACAAGTATGAAGTTATATCTCATTGTGGTTTGGTTTTAATTTTCATTTTCCTAGTGATTAGTAATGTTGAGCATCTTTTCATGTACTTATTAGCCATTGATATATATTCTTTGGATAAGTACTTATTCAAGTCTTTTTATTTTTTAAACCAAGTTTTGTTGTTGAATTTTAGGAATTCTTTATATATTTTGGATATTGAACTTGTTATCAGATTTGTGCCTTGAAAATATTCAATCTGATATTTTACACTGGCTTATATTGTAGTTCACAATTCTCTTTGCTGTGTTCAATCTAATAAACTTATCTATTAAACATTTAATTTTGATTACTATATTTTTCAGCTTTTATGCTATAAGAGAATAAACCCTAGACTGACTGATAGACACTGGTAAATTCTACTAATCAGAAATACTGACAGGAGATTAAAGGAGGGAAGGAGACTGAGGGCAGGCTATTTATTACCCTAATATCCTCCCTCCATCCCTGGAGAGCATTCATATTGCAGGACCAAGTTCTGCCAGGCACTCTCTAACACACATTTCTTTCCCTGTGTCCAGTAACTGCGTTTTCCCTCACCTCTTCAGCATTAAGGGGGATAATGTGCTGCTGCTATTACCAGTTAGTTCTCAGATACTGCAGTAATGCTAGTGTTTTCCTTATATACTACACTTAGCTTTGTAAATAATCCTTTCATTCAACACTCCTCAAATCACACATACCGTATTTTTCTACCTGGGACAGTGACTATAGTGGATTTGATATGTAGAAAATTTTAGTTTATCATTATTTACTAGCTTCTGGAGTTTGGCCTACTTTAAAAGACTATTGTGATGCAAATATTTTATAAATAAAATATCCCATGTTTCCTTTTACTACTTTTATGGCTTCAATCTTTACATTTAAATCTATGATCCATCTGGATTTTCTTGTGATATTAGAAGTGAAGTATTACTTATATTTTTCCTACACTTTTTTATGGCCATTTTTGTTTATTTATTTTGTGTTTGACTTTTGGAATCTGCTTATCAAATTTAAAAAATACTTTTTTTGACAAATATATAATTTATAAATTCACTTACAGATAAATGGCATCTTTAGAAGACTACTTCGTCATGAAGGCAATATTCTTTTTTATTCAGTTATTTATTTGTTTTTCTCACTAGCTTTGCTGATTATTCTTTGCAGAGATCTTTTACAGTTCCTGTTACCTCGGGTATTTTATCAAAGTTGTTATTGTAAATGTTGTTTTCTTTCATTATAACTTGTAAAAGGTTTTTATTTGCATATACAAAGCCTGGTAATTCTTAATATTGTTATTTTAATTTTGGACCCAGCCACTTTACTGAATTATCTTTTTGTTTCTAGCAGTTTAAACTTTTCTGATTTTCCCTTTAGCTAGCCTCTGATAACAGAACATAGAAGAGGCATTCAGACTCAGTGGTCAGTAAAAGCTTGAAGTAGGAGTTGATCCCTTAGCTGAGTCCCCAGTTTCAAGTCTGTCTTAGTCCATTTTTATCCATAGGTATTTCTGAAGGGAATACCTAAGGCTGAGTAATTTGTAAAGAGGTTTATTTGACTCATGGTTCTGCAAGCTGTACAAGAAGCGTGGTGCCAGTGTCTGCTTCTGGTGAGGGCTTCAGGTTGCTTCCACGCATGGAGGAAGATGAAGGAGAGCTGATACTGGGGCTGGCTTGGGGGAGGTTCCAGGCTCTTTTTACAACCAGCTCTCAGGGGAACTAACAGAATTCACTCATCCCTGCCCACTCACAGGAAGAGCATTAATCTATTCATGAAGGATCTGTCCCTATAACCCAAACACCCCCAACTAGGTCCCACCTCCAACCACTGGGGATTAAATTTCAACAAGAGCTTTGGAGGCTCAAATATCCAAACTATAACAAATTTGGATCTTGATAATTTTAGGTAAAACTGAGAGGAGTATGAGAAGAATGTTCTAGCTTAAGGAAGGAAGATATGATATTGGTTAGAAGGAACAAAGCATGTGGTTGACGTGAGAACTTAAACATCGTTCAGTATCACATGGCAACGGGCTATGAAATGGGGAGCTGTGAAACATGAAGGATAAGAAAGGCTGAGTTCACTTAGTGCCTTTCAAAGAAAGAGATGAGGATTTACGCTAAAAACAATGGAAGAAACTGCAGGATTTTAGAAGAGCAACTTGCTGACACAGAGAATGTATCCTTGTGGTTAAGGTGTCTGGTATAAGCGTGTTGTAATAATATGGGAGATAAACTTTGTTATATGAATAAAGAGGAATGCATGGGTTGAACACATACAAATGGTAAAATCTGCAAAATTTGGTGACTGGCTGCCTGAAAAAAGAAAGGAGAGTGAGAAGTTAAAAATTCTTGCTGAACAGTGGGTGAGGGAAGGATTTGTGAAAGGAAGGAGATGAGTTCAATTACAATGAGTTTGCATTTGAGAAGCCTATGGAATACATGCATATTAATTTATTTAATATATCTATGTATTAGGTCCATGCATTCATTTATTTATTCAACAAATACTGATTAAATATTTTCTCCATCTCAGATAAATTCTTGATGGACATACATTACGATATGCTTCCTGCCCTGTTGTAGCAATTGACACAGGATGGTGAATGTATATAAGTACTTGATACATTTTGCATCTACAAAAAGGAAGGTGACTATTATAGGATGAATTGTATTCCCTTCAAATTCATATATTAAATTTCCAATCCCTAGTACCTCAGTGTATTTGGAGATAAAGTCTTTAAAGAGTGATTAAGCTAACTGAAGCCATCAGGATGGGGCCCTAATTCAGTGTAACTGATGTCCTTATAAGAAAAGGAAGAGACACCAGGGATGTGCATGCACAGAGCATGCACAGAAGAACGACTATGGGGAGAGGCAGCAAGAGGATGGTTATCTGTAAGACAAGGACAAAGGCCTTAGAGAAATCAATCTTCCTGGTACCTTGATCTTGGACTTCCCCTCTAGGACTGTGAGAAATAAATTTCTGTTATTGAAGCCAGTCTGTGGTATTTTATTATGGCAGGCTGCTGTGATTTGGTTATGGTTTGTTTGTCCCCACCAAATCTCATCTTGAAATTTAATTCCCAGGGTGGTGGTGCTGGGGGGTGGGGCCTAGTGAGAGGTGTTTTGTCATGGGGTTGGATCTCTTAGGAATAGATTGAGACCCTTGCTAGGGGTTGAGTCTCACTCTGCTAGTTTCTCACTCTGTTAGTTTCTGAGCAAGTGAGTTGTTAAAGCCTGGTAGCTCTCCTCTGTGCTCTCTTGCCATGTGATCCCTGCATACCTCGGCTTGCCTTTGATGTCTGCCACTAGCAGAAGCAGCCTGAGACCCTCACCAGAAGATAACCAGATGCTGATATCATGCTTCTTGTACAGCTTGCAGAACCATGAGTCAAATAAAGCTATTTTCTTTACAAATTACTCAGCCTCAGGTATTCCTTTATTGCAACCAAAAATGGACTAAGACACAGCCCTAGCAAACGAAAACAGTGGCCAATAATTAAAATGTGCATTTACATCCATACAGAGCAAACAGATTAACAATAAAGAGAGATCAAGAACCAGCCAAGAAAGAAGCATGCAAATTACTTTTCTTAAACATTTTTCAGAAAGTAATTAAATACATAAGTTCAATAATAGATTGGACTGTATTCTTTCAGCAAAGAGTATAATTTATTAATATAACTTTTGCAAGTTTGAATCACTTTATTATCTTTGCCATTTTCTTTGGTGACAAATGGAATTTGTATTATTCTTTAGAGTCTCAAAATAATTCAAATTCAGGGATAAAATATGGAAAATAAAATATTTCTTATTCTGTGACATGGAGTAAATAAGTGATATGCTTAAGCATGTTGACCTTTTGTTTATAAGCCATTTTTTTTGCAGCTTTATTCTTAATGTATTATACAGAGCCAATGTTCCCAGGAGGGCAAATAACAAAAGTTTAGAACATTATATATATATATATATATATATTTATATTTTTAGTAAATGCTAGTTCTTCAGCCTTTAATAAATTATTACTAGGAAATAAACTTGTACTTAAATGTGTTTGGAACACACAGTTTGTGATATCAATATGAAAACATAGCTCTGAAGAAAAAATAATTTTTTTGCAGCTATGATTTGACTAGATCTTTTGAACTGATAATACTGGATCAATCATGGTCAAGATGTCAAGGGGCTGGTCTCTGTAGGTCATTTAATTTCAAGGTATTTTTTCCCAACCACTTCCTTTCTTCTAGAGTGTATGCAAATTGGACAACAGTGTCCATTTTAAAGTGTTTCCAGAGGCCAAGAGTTAAGAAATGTATTTTCCTACTGGTGAATTTACTTTTTAAGAATCATCAGTTAGATTATGTTTTAGTAGCATCTGGATTTCTCCTTTAAGCTCTTGAAAAATATAATAATGGCTCAGTTGCAGACATGGGACAGTCTTTTCTGACCCCAGGCCTCTGGTTTGTGTAATGCATTAGTTTGGAAGGCAACTTGTACTGGCTTAAATAATAAAAAGAATTTGCTAGTGCACATGCTGAAATGTCCAGAGTGTTGGCAGACTACAGGCACTAATTAATTGGGTTTCTATGTCATCTTTCAGAGATTTTTTTGGTGTTTCTCTTAAGCTTGTTGACCATATTCCCTCAAGGGCTCAAAAGTGCTATAGCAGGTCCTCATCTCACTGAGAGAATTGTGATCAGATAGGACCCAACCTTAGATCCTGGAGTGGGGAATGTTCCTAGTAGTAGCCCAAGGGGAGGAGATACTGTAAGGGCTCTTTATCTTTAGATGTGATTATGCACTAAGACTTTCTTTTTTTAATTTTAAATAAAATGAGCAAAGCTCATTTTGAAATATTTTGCTAGTTCATGAAGTTGATTCTAATATTAGCCAAATAATGTTGCTTTTAAAATAACAAAAACCTAGCAATGTGTATTCCATCTGGCTCATAATAACCAAGCAAGTCGACGACAGAGAAGGTTTTTTAATTCTTAACACCAGTACTGCTGTGCTTATTTTAAAAAGAGTTGGAGACCATATAAGTGACCCTATGTTTTCTAAAAGCCTGCCAGTTGATTTAATGTAGAAATTAGGCAATTAAAAATCAATACTTACAAGGCTCCTTTAGGGAAATTAATTTTATTAGGTTCTGATCTAACTGATTAGGCAGCAATCAGACTTCTTTGTCTTCAAAATAATGCAGTTAATGTGACAACAACGTTTCATTTACTCTGATTAGGATTCTCTATTAGGACATCAAGGATATTTAGGATAAATGATGACAGGTCTAGGAAGAAGTTGGGAATCTGATTTAGAGCCAACTTTGTATTGTTTAACTGTGTTTAATACCACAAAAGAACTGAATAAGATATTGTTTATAGTCATACTTTAATATTTATTGCATGGATACAATATTATTTCTGGGGCACAGAATCTTTTATATACACTCATTCAATAATCATTTCCTGAATAGCCATTATGCATATGAAACTTTTAAATGTAAAAAATTAAGAAAGATATAGTTTTTATTTTCAAATATCTCATGATCCAATGGGATAGAGATATCCACGAAGAATATAAATCTAAGTACAGAAAAATAAATATAAATAATATTCTGGTAAAAAAAAGGAAAAAAGAACAATTGTCCTGGAAGATTGGAAAGTCTTTCTAGAGGAAGCAATATTTCAATTGGTACTTGAGAGATAAGAACAGTGATAAGTGGAGGTAGAGCAGGACTCTCTCTCCCATGTAGAAACAGTGATGCCACAAAGGAGCATACAGTTGGCCTTCCATATCCATGGCCTCCACATACATAGATTCAACAATCATTAATTTAAAATATTTGGGGGCGGAATGGATGGTTGCACCTGTACTGAACATGTACAGACTATTTTTCCTATCAAGATTCCGTAAACAGTACACTCTAAGAACAATTTACATAGCATTTACATTGTGTTTGGTACTATAAGTAATCTAGAGATTATTTAAAATATATGAGAAGGCTGGGCATGGTAGTGCATGCCTGTAGTCCTACTGTTCAGGAGGTTGAGGCAGAAGATTGCTTAAGCACAAGAATTTGAGACTACAGTGAGCTATGAATGCACAACTGCACTCCATCCTGGGCAACACAGCAAGACCGTCTCTTTAAATAATAATAATAATAAAGCATATGGGAGGATGTGCTAGGTTATATGCAAATACTACAGCATTTTATTATATAAGGGACTTGATACTGTGGGTTTTGGTATGGGGGTAGGGGGTCCTGGAAACAATAGTCTAGGGATAGCAAGGAACGACTGTATGTGAATGTACAGAGTATAGTGGAAAATGGTGTAAAAGTATATTATGACCAAATTTACAACTGAAGGTCTTGAATTTCATGTTAAGGACTTTAAACTCCATTTTATGGTTAATGGGGAATCACTGAAGAATGTGCAACAAGGCAGTAAAATATTATAGAGAATAATCATTATATAGACTGGCAACTCTTATGGCTACATTAAGCATTGAACTTTGAGAAGTTCTACTTCTCAAGGAAAAGGATAAAGGAAAAGCACTTATCAAGTGATTGCGATAGTCCCAGTGAAGACTATTGGTGCTCTATTATTGGGACAAGGTGAAAGAATCAGAATTATGACACATTTTGAAAGTGTGGTTAACAAAATTGGATGATGTGGAGGATGAGATAAACATTCAAGTCAAATGTTTGTGGCTGACACTGCCAGTTACCTTTCAATATTTATTCTTCCCATTTTACTTAATAATATTGTCCAGAATTGTCGGGGCGTGGTGGCTCATGCCTGTAATTCCAGCAATTTGGGAGGCCGAGGTGGGTGGATCACTTGAGGTCAGGAGTTTGAGACCAGCCTGACCAACATGGTGAAACCGCGACTCTACTAAAAATACAAAAATTAGCCAGGTGAGGTGGCACGTGCCTGTAATCCCAGTTACTTGGGAGGCTGAGGCAGGATAATTGCTTAAACCTGAGAGATGGAGGTTGTGGTGAGCCAAGATCGCAAAACTGCACTCCAGCCTGGGTGACAGAGCAAGGCTCTGTCTCAAAAAGAAAATAATAATATGAAAATAATATTGTCCAGAATTTTATTAGCTGGGCACATTGCCACCCAGCTAAAAGACTGTATTTTATAGCTGCCATGACTATATGTGGCCATATGAATATGAAATTCTCATTCAAAAAAAAGTGTTTCATTCTTCCGTTTCTTCCTTCCAGTTGGTAAGATGCGAATGGGATGCACTAGAGCACTACCGACCACTGGGTATGAGGAAGTGGATGCCAAATGCTGTAGAGGAGGCTGTTGTGCATCAGAAGCAGGGAAGCAGGAGTGTGAGTCACTGATAATTTTGGGGCCATGCTGCCACCCAGGAATGCTTGCCTCTGGACACCTTTCACATGACATAGAAATCAAGATAAAAACGTATTTTTGTCATTTGTATTTTAAATTTTTATGTTATATATTGTATTTTAAGTTTTAAAATGTATATGTCAGGCTTAATCCTGACTAATTCAGTGACATCAGGTTTCATATCTGAGAAATTATGTAGCATTTAGTCAATTTGGGTTTTTTTTGTGTGTGTGTTTTCCTGTTTTGTTTTTTTGTTTTTGAGACAGGGTCTCACTGTCACCCAGGCTGGAGTGCAGTGGTGCCATCACAGCTCACTGCAGCCTCAACATCATGGGCTCAAGTGATTCTCCCATTATATATCACTATTATACCTCCCCAGTAGCTGGGACTGCAGGTTCACCACCAGGCCCAGCTAATATTTGTATTTTTTGTAGAGACAAGGTGTCACCATGTTTCCCAGGCTGGTGTCAAACTCCTGGGCTCAAGCCATCTGTCCTCCTTGTCCTCCCAAAGTGCTGGGATTACAGGCATTAGCCACTGCTCCCAGCCTCGGTTGTGTTTTAATAACAGACAACCCCCAAATTTCAATAGTTGAGAGGAACAAAGCCTTTTTTTCTTATCATGTCACATAGCTGTGCCTAATTTTAAGGGTTGGTAGAAGTGGCATCCTCTTGTGTGCCCAAATGGAGAAGAGAACCAGAAATATTGGTGAACATCATTAATATTTACCACAGAATTCTTTTAAATGATGTCATTAACCAGATGGAACAAGAAAGAAGGAAGAAGTAAATTTAATAATGGATACATTACCTGTAGATTTCAGGTACCTATATATATATAATATAGCTATAAATAAGGGTCTGAAACTGAGTGACATTAGAGGCAGGCTGATTTTCATCTATATTCATATGGAATTTGAATGAACAGGCAATGATGAGATCAGTGAGGTCAGATTGCAGAGAAAATATGTGTCCAAATCTTGGACAGAAAAGAAAAAAAAGATGAACGGGTACACACAGAAGCCCAGTTAACCTTAAAAATGTCTAAGAAGATCTGAATTTTAGAAATTGACATTTGATTAAAGAGTTATCTAAACTTTGTAGGCACCCACTTGAAGCCAGTATTAAATATTGAACCAGCCAATCACTTGCATTTATACAGTCATCGGTGAGGTTGTCTTCCTGGCAGAAAAAAGCACTGTTACACAAAGGGCTTTCTAATCATTTTCACTGGAATCATTTCATTCCAGTGAGATTGTAGTGTGCAGGAAAATAATGCCAAATAGCTAATGGCAAAAAATTAAAAGCTCAATGTGATACAGCAGATAATCTAGAAACAAGCAATGCTAATAACCAAGACTGAACAGCTTCTGAACACCTTGAGGTGATTCTCAGCATGATTAATGAAGAATTAGATCTGCTAAGGATGGTCTGTTGTGATAATCAATTTCCTCCCTAATCCAGACCTTCTTTATGTTATCTATCTGCTTCAGGACCTTTTTTAAAAAATTTTTAACTTTTATTTTAGATGCAGGGGGTACATGTGCAGGTTTGCTACGTGGGTATATTGAACCCAAGTAGTGAGCATAGTACCCAATAGGTCGTTTTTCAACCAGTGGCCCCTCCTTCCCTCAGCCCTCTAGTTGTCCTCAGGGTTTATTGTTGCCATCTTTACGTTCATGAGTACCCAATTTAGCTCCCACTTATAAGTGACATGTGGCATTGGGTTTTCTGCTGCTGTATTAATTTGCCTAGGATTATGTCCTCCAGCTCTATCCATGTTGCTGCAAAAGACATGATTTCATTCTTTTTTTATTTTTATTTATTTATTTATTTTTTGAGACGGAGTCTTGCTCTGTCGCCCGAGCTGGAGTGCAGTGGCCGGATCTCAGCTCACTGCAAGCTCCGCCTCCCGGGTTTACGCCATTCTCCTGCCTCAGCCTCCCGAGTAGCTGGGACTACAGGCGCCTGCCACCTCACCCGGCTAGTTTTTTGTATTGTTAGTAGAGACGGGGTTTCACCGTGTTAGCCAGGATGGTCTCGATCTCCTGACCTCGTGATCCGCCCGTCTCGGCCTCCCAAAGTGCTGGTATTACAGGCTTGAGCCACCGCGCCCGGCTGATTTCATTCTTTTTTATGGCTGTGTAGTATTCCATGGTGTATATGTACTACATTTTCTTTATTCAGTCCACTATTAATGGGCACCTAGATTGATTCCATGAGGAGTAAATCATTTTTGCTTAGCAATAGATTAATTTTTTACTTGTTATTTGCTTCAAGTTTTTTATTTTTTACTGGTTATGTAACTGAAGTATTATATTGAGGTCTGAATATGAAATACATAAATTAGGGGTAAATCTGAAATGATAGACATAAAGATATTTAAACTGTTATATAAATGTAAATTTAACTTTTTCTCACTGTATGACAAAATTCTGCATAATATAATTATGTGACAAATTGAAAAATCAATCAGTGGTCAGTTAAAAATCTGAAGTATAATAGATTATTAATAAAGAGGAATTGTTACAATTCCAAGTGAATTTAGCTAATTTTTCTATTTGATCTTATAAAACGTATTTTCTTCTTGAAAGCACTAAACAATATTGTTATATAAATATTGCAATTACAGGAATATTTAAATAATTCTTTTTTAAAAATTTATTTCTTTATCCATTCATACTTTAATATAATTAAGGAGTGTGTTCAAATGTTCAGTTTCTTTTAGTAGTGAATTCACAAACTGGACACTGTGCCTTGCTTTAAAGCAAATTTGAATTAAATAATTTTACCTTGTAAAAATAATCAGCAGGTTTCTGGGTGAAAAATACAGCACATATTACAAAAAGATAGAAGAAAATTTCAGCATCTCCCAAGTGCTTAGTAAGCATTGCTAAAGAAACCAGTTTCTCGGCATCCACATAGCACGGAGTTAACAATTCAAAGGGCCTAGCCTATCTGTTGAACTTACGGACACATGTAATGGATCACACACAGCCTCATTCCCTAAATGAAAATTCATATTTCATTGGTTTTGAGAATGTTTTGAAAATTAACCAAAGTTAATTATGTAAAGGTATAAGTGTGAATCAGACTGAAAGTTGCTTTATGCCATGAGAGTTAAGTTGGTACCTGAAAGCAACCTAAACAGTATTTTGGTAGGGAAGCAGCTTATATTGGGGTTGAAGAAAGAAAAACAGGTATATTTTCAGGTTTATCATTGGCTTTCTACTTTGCCTTCTTAAAGGTACTTAGTTAGCTTGTTTTTAATTAATTCATCTAAATTGTCATGATAACACATATACCCTAAAACTGAATTTGTTCATTGATTGATTGTTCAGTAGATTCTCCAATTTACAAGAGACACCACAGTATCAGTGGGAGATGGGCATTATCAAGATACTTTGTCCAAACCTATTATGAGCCTAGGATGAGTGGCAGAAAAATCAAACTGACTATCAACCTGCATAAGACAGAAGGATGTTAAGACTCATGGGGAAAGAGCTACAGGATGTATTTTGATGGTCTATTTGAAGCATGGCGGATTAAAAGAGTAGAAGTGAGCTAACATGAAAAATAAGATATTGACCTTGGGGCAGAAGTTTTTAATTCACATCAGGAGAACTTTGAAAAGAAGTTGATTATGAAAGACTTTAGATAGCAAACACCCATTTTCTATTCTTCCATTTTTAAATTACCAACCACATTTTTGTGAGAAGGGGAAAGTGTCAAATTCAATAAGTTCTCTCTCCACTCCTCCCTGCGAAACAGTATTTATTCCTTGCGATAATTCTCGGTTTACAAGATCTTAGTTGGTTATTGTGGAACTGATTGTGTCATCAAACAGGTGGGTGATTAATTACCATGACATAGTTACCAGGAGCAAATGAAATCTGAAGACTTACTATTTCTCTGTAAATCTTCATTCTTAAAGGCTCTATCTGACAAATATTGAAAAAAAATACCATTTTTAAAACTCCATGTTTTTCAAGTGATAAAGAAAGGGACTACCCTTAGAAGCAGTGACTCCGATTAAATCATATAAATGAGTAAAGCTAGCTGGGTGCTTTAATGGGACAGCAGGAGGCTGTGGACTGCATAAAGTTGGAAAAGTTGTCCCTATTCAAAGGAGATGCCTGCCACTCATTCCTACTGATTGTTGTCATTTGGAAATTAAAGTCCAGTCTTGCCAGATCTTCCAATTTTTAAAGGCAAGATGGAAATCTGAAATTTATGTGAAAATCTTGATATTCAGAAGCAAGTCTTTCAAAAATTTAAAAAACAGTGTCCCACTCAAAACAAAACTATGTGCATCCAGTCTAGTTAGGTGACAGGCTGCTAACTTACAGCCTCTGCTTTAATGACATTTTTACTTCAGATTTTTACATATATTGAGGAGAAATAAAAATCTCTTTTTTCAAATTAATTCAAAAGCTAGTCATTAAATATACAATTTAGGCACAGCAATGTCCTAGGTACTGTGAGGTACACAAAAAACTAAATAAAGATGACTACAGATTTTGAAGAACTGTAGGGGAGAAAGAAACCCGTACATATCAAACTAAAATCATGAAATGGATCGCCAGTGTTCATGTTGCCCATTTCACTACAGATTTTTTTAGCTTCAATGAAAAAATAACCTATTTAAAATTGACTCTGGTGAGGATGTAGCGAAAGGGAACCCTCATACACTGTTGGGGTAGGAATGTAAATTAGTGCAACCACTATGGAGAATAGTTTGGAGGTTCCTCAAAAAAATTAAAAAGTGAGCTACCATGTGATCCAGCAATCGCACTGCTGGGTATATACCCAAAAGAGAGGAAATAAGTATATCAAACGGATATCTGCACTCCCATGCTTGTTGCAGCACTGTTAACAATAACTAAATGTGGAAACAACCTAAGTGTACATCAATAGATGAATGGATAAAGAAAATGTGGTACATATATTCAATGGAGTACTATTCAGCCCTAAGAAGAATGAGATCCCATCATTTGCAACAACTTGGATGGAACTGGAGATCATTACGTTAGCTGAAATAAACCAGGCACAGAAAGACAAACATCACATGTTCTCACTTATTTGTGGAATCTAAAAATCAAAACAATTGAACTCGTGGAGATAGAGAGTAGAAGGATGGCTACCAGGGGCTGGGAAGGGTAGTGAAAGTAGGGTGGGGAGGTGGAGATGGTTAATGGGTACAAAATAAACTAGAAAGAATTAATAAGAATTAATAAGACCTATTTGATAGCAAAACAGAGTGATTATAGACAACAATAATTTAATGTACATTTAAAAATAACTAAAAGAACATTATTGGATTGTTTGTAATACAAATGATAAATGCTTGAGGAGATGGACACCCCATTCTCCATGATGTGATTATTATAAATTGCATGCCTGTATTAAAACATCTCCTTTAACCCATAAGTATATATGCTACTATGTACCCACTAAAAATAAAAATTAAAATAAAATAAAATTTCCTCTGGATGTGGGAAAATAAAGATAGAGTAGGTAAATTATATCCTATCATATGGGAATAAAGTCCAGAAAATCTGCTTGAAAATCCACTTTTCTGGACTTTTTGAGTTTCTGTACCATGATAAAATTTCTTGCTTCTGGGAATTTTATTTTCTTAAGAATCAATGTCAAAATAACTATCCTATTTTCCCTTAAGAGACTTGGATTTTTTTTTTTTTTTTTTTTGTAGAAAGCTCTAAATTCAGTATTTCATGTTCCACATATGCAAGATTTTTAGGAGATTTGAATAACTACTGCTGAATTGATGTGACAGGAAATCACTGAACTTTTATCTTAAATAAGCAGAAGAAAATCAATCTTAAACTAGTTGACTTAAACTAAGGGCCATTTTAATTGGATGGTTCATTTGTAAGGCTTTCTCTTTGCAGTTAAGTGGGGAACTACATTAAAAGGAATGAGCAATTTTGAGGGAATTAAATAATTGATACTATTATACAGGGTCTAGTAAAAGCATCATCTTGAGAGTCATTACATACAGATGGGTAAAATGAGCTTTCAAAAAACAAAAAGACAATACAACAGAGAAAAAAACAGACACAAACAAGTTGGCAAAGTTGCCAACTTCTGCTGACTTTGTGAGCTTTGGAAATGACCTGGCAATTGTGGCTTTGTGGTGGATGAGGGATCTGAGGTGGGCCACAGAGCAACATTCCAGGTGGTAAAAGTCACCCAGGGAGAAGGAAGAAGGGGTATGTTCTATCCCATTTGCTCAAACTTTACTCTCCGCTTGGAAACTGTTTAATCAGTCACTGCTGACAAGGCAAGGGGTCCAAGTCAGTAAGTTATGCATCCCTCTCCATGCCTACATAGTACAGTTTCACTTCTAATTGGATATAGTATTTTATCCCCGAAAGGATCACTGGCCAGGCCTCTAGGAGACATAAATTTAGATCCAGTCTTCTGAACAACTGCTGACTTTGCCTAGAACCACGAATATGTGAGGCGATGCCCTTCCTTTCTACCCAAGCCTTGAAAGCTTTAGTTAAAACACATAATAATAATGTCAAGTAACTAGCTCAGCTTTGCAGTGCTACTAAACTTTTAAAAATAAACCGTCCTTGTCTCCCCAAACATTTCATTGTTGACAATCTAGTCACAGAAATTATGATTGAGAAAAGGAAAATGATTTTATGGAGCATTGCCTCATAGCATTTAGCTCTGGTATTTTATTCTAGAAGCTAAAAAGTAAAAACACATATTGGAAAGAGAAGAAATGAAAGATAATTCCTGAAAGGCAGCCACATTATTTTTTCTAAGACAATGAGAAAGCAAAGTGATGTGAGACTATGAAGATCTAGTTATAATATTTGGTTTCTGAGCAGATTTAAATAATATACAATGTTATGCTTATTCTAGCATGATCAACTTAAACAATAAGACAGAGTAGGAGTTTGCAGCAGGTGTAATACCCACACACAAACACACACAACTAGATTATACATTTTTTAAAATATCCACCAATGGGTTCTTTTATTTAGAATATTCCTCCACTCCCCGACTTAGGGTCCTGGCAGCTGGGCTTCTAGTGATTGCATTTATGTCAGTTGCTTTGTTTTGATTTTGTTTTGACTAACTTTGTTGTAAAGGAGTTTCATTTTCACTGCTTAAGGCCTCAAGGTATTTTTCTTTTCTTTAGAAGCGTAGTTATCAAATATTATTATTAAATTTATACATTATTAGCAACCACTGAATTTGCTGCCCTGGAGACATTCAGAGCTGTTTAAGATGCAGACAAATGTTTATTTTTACTTATAGGAATAAAAAGTCACTCAATACAACCCTTAAACTGTAGCCCAAACTGTAATTTGTATGTGTTAAAGGCTTTAAATTTCAATTATTCCCTTTATCCATGTGTACCAAGAGATGATTTTTTGGAAGTGAGATGGTATAATTAAAAGCACCTCATAAAACGCTCCATCTTTTTAGTTTCCATAGCATGTGTTGATAGTAGTGTCTAAGGAAAGAAGAAAGAAGGCATGCTAGAGCAGTATTAAAAAGAATCATCAGGTAGCCCATGGGAGGAAATGAATATTTATAGCATATAAAAATTCCTTCTAATAGTCACATCATATCATATAGTAACTTTGGGATTTGTGGAATGAGTGGAAGGAAGGAGGGGGAGAAGGAACAGAGGGGAGCGAAAGGGGAGGGGAGGGGAAGAGAAAGAGAAAATATAGACCCTAGTGTTTGCTTTGTCACTTCTTAGTCAACCTTTCCCTGTTGTCATTTTCCACATCTGTAAAGTTGGAGCTTGAAATGTGACCTCTAACTTTACCTTAGCTTCACATTCTCCAGTTAACTCATTAATCCAAACAAATGGTAGCAGTCTTTTCTCATTTGGCTCCTCAAAGATCTAGTGGTTATAAAAACCTGTTAATTATGAGAGGCTATGTGGTATAGAAGAAATAGAGTGAACCTGCCTTAGAGTTAGACATTCCTCAGGCACCATCTCATGAGATGACTTCCCTCAGCTCTAAGGGAGAAAGTCATGCTGGCCTCACATGATTAGTGATGAGGACTGGCTAAAGCATTTAGTTTGGTGCCAGGCATTTAGCTCATTGTCAGGATTTTATGCCTATGCAACATTCTTATGCCTGGAAAAGCTTTTATTAGAACTTCTAGCAACCTACTAAAAAGGATTAACCATGAATTCATTAGCCAGAGAACAGATTAATTGGATTTTAGAGTTTGAGGGGACTTTTGCAATCTTCCAGTCCATCCTCTCATTTTACAAAGGAAAGAACAGGAGGAACATCAATTTAGGTGACTTGCTAAGGCCATTGGGTGGGCTAATTGCAAAGCTAGGAGTACAATCCAGCCTCCTAACTTCTAGGCCAGGCTGTTTTCCATGATACAATTGAAGCCCAGAAACCCAGGAGGACTGACTGCAGATTTCTCTGTTTCGATATACTGACACTTTTCTCCACCCCTGTTTTACATTGGGGTTGATTGATGAAAAGAAAATTGAGATGGAGCCTGAGGTCTACTTGGAGAGAATAGAAGTAGCTCCTCACACAGGGCTCACGGCCATTTCCTCATGGAAACAACGAGAAATCTTGGCTGTAAGAAAGTGGGTTAGATCTGCCACAGAATTCTGTCCTAGGAAACATAGCTCCTGTCAATACAGTTCATCATATGCTCTAAGGGACACTGGCTCTAATCACCACCTACATGCATAGTTGTTAATTTGCTAATACTTGCATAAGAGTCTCCATATAAAACTGACTCAGATTGTGTCTTCCCTGTTACTAATTTGTACAGCATTTATTTTCAGCACAGCCAATTTGAGAGCTACAGTCCCCTGCTGATATTTGAATTATATACTAGGAGGTATACATTTTGAATTTGAATATGCTCATCAGTGTTGGTTTGTTCATGTTTCTCTTGCTCTGCCCAAGTGGAAATTTACATACAAGTAGCAGGGGTACCAGCAGGGAGGTGGAGCTGGGGAATGGAAAGCTTGTAAGAGGTAAAGGCTTCATGGACAGGCCCTCTGCCTCATATCACTGACTCCACACTGGGGGTTAATGTCAAACAAGCTCAAGGTCTAGACTCAATCTCATGGTGCACCAATCACATGGGACCCCATTACACACACTTGATACTGTGATGCCATCAGGATAAACTAAAAAATTTAACACTGGGAAATCTTAAAGAATGAAAGAATGCCCAGAGGTACATTTGAAGTTTGTGAAATATGGATGTACAACAAAAAGTCCTATGCACCTTGCCTTGGTGATGGTAGAAGGTTTATGAACTGGCTTGTATAAACAGAATGTTTTTACAGTGGCACCTGGTGGAGGGTACATTGGACAGAGCACTGGGCTAGAGGCAAATACCTGGGCTTGTCTGATCCTAGGCAAGTTTCTTAAGTTCTCTGAGACTCAGTATCTGACTCCACGAAATGAAATGATAATTTTCATTATTCCTTTATTTATGAGGTTATTGCACAAGTTATTATAAATTTATTGCACAAGTTAAGAATAATAGTGTTTATAACCCAGCAATCCCATTACTGGGTATATACCCAAAGGATTGTAAATCATTCTACGATAAAGACACATGCACACGTAGGCTTATTGCGACACTATTCACAATGGCAAAGACTTGGAACCAACCCAAATATCCATCAATGATAGACTGGATTAAGAAAATGTGGCACTTGGCCGGGCACGGTGGCTCAAACCTGTAATCCCAGCACTTTGGGAGGCCGGGACGGGCGGATCACGAGGTCAGGAGATCCAGACCATCCCGGTCTACACGGTGAAACCCCGTCTCTACTAAAAAATACAAAAAAACTAGCCGGGCGAGGTGGCGGGCGCCTGTAGTCCCAGCTACTCGGGAGGCTGAGGCAGGAGAATGGCGTAAACCCGGGAGGCGGAGCTTGCAGTGAG
Source organism: Rhinopithecus roxellana (assembly GCF_007565055.1). NCBI lineage: Eukaryota > Metazoa > Chordata > Mammalia > Primates > Cercopithecidae > Rhinopithecus > Rhinopithecus roxellana. The sequence continues at coordinate 119,795,440 of NC_044562.1, forward strand.
CTGAGATCCGGCCACTGCAGTCCAGCCTGGGCGACAGAGTGAGACTCCGTCTCAAAAAAAAAAAAAAAGAAAATGTGGCACATATGCACCATGGAATACTATGCAGCCATAAAAAATAATGAGTTCATGTCTTTTGCAGGGACATGGATGAAGCTGGAAACGATCGTTCTCAGCAAACCATACAAGATCAGAAAACCAAACACCGCATGTTCTCACTCTAAGTGGGAATTGAACAAGGAGAACACACATGGACATGGGGAGGGGAACATCACATACTGGGGCCTGTCGGGGATGGGGGACTAGGGAAGGGATAACATTCGGAGAAATACCTAATGCAGCTGACGGGTTGATGGGTGCAGCAGACCACCAGGGCACGTGTATAACTATGTAACAAAACTGCACATTCTGCACATGTAACCCAGAATTTAAAGTTAAAAAAAAAAAAGAATAATAGTGTTTATAAAAACACATTGGAAATGATAAAGATCCATCCAAATATCATCTTTTTTTTTTTTTTTTTTTTTTTTTTTTTTTTTTTTTTTTTGAGGCGGAGTCTCGCTCTGTCGCCCGGACTGGAGTGCAGTGGCCAGATCTCAGCTCACTGCAAACTCCGCCTCCCGGGTTTACGCCATTCTCCTGCCTCAGCCTCCCGAGTAGCTGGGACTACAGGCGCCCGCCACCTCGCCCGGCTAGTTTTTTGTATTTTTTTTTTTTAGTAGAGACGGGGTTTCACCGTGTTAGCCAGGATGGTCTCGATCTCCTGACCTCGTGATCCGCCCATCTCGGCCTCCCAAAGTGCTGGGATTACAGGCTTGAGCCACCGCGCCCGGCCCAAATATCATCTTTACATCATAATAAAAACAGTTATAGAAGACCTTTTACATTCTATAGCTAGTCAGTGGTTAAAGTTACAATCAGAAAGCAACAATCAATATTAGTATTACATATCATTTACTAATATTAATTATGTTATAGTTTTATTGAGATTTACTTCTCCTAATGACTCCCTGAATCTCTGCCCATTCAGTAGTTACTGCAGTCATTTTTCATCCAATCCACACATTGGAATGCTTGCTATGGACCACTTATGTACGGTTCCAGGCAGTTGTGATAACGTAAAAGGTGAACAGGCAGACTTTTGCCCTCATTGGTCCTACATCCTAGCAAGGGGTTGAAGATGGGGGGAAGATGATAAATACAGTAAATAAGAAAATTGTATAACATATTAAATGGTGAAAGCTGTTACAGAGAAAAGAAAAAGTAGAACGGGGTAAGGTGAATTGGGAGGGCCAGGATTGGGGGCAATTTTAAACAGGGTGGCGAGATTTGGTTTTATTGAGAGTGTGAGCAAACAACTTAAGACAGTAAGGGAATTTGCCATTCTTTTATTGGGGGAAAAGCACTCCAGGCAGAAGGACTAGAGAGGTTAGAGAACGTGGGGTCATATAAAGACTTGTAGGTGGTTTTAAGAACATGGGCTTTTACTCTGAGGGACATGGGAGGTTGTTGGAAGGTTTTGAGCACAGGAGTGACATGATCTCTCTTATGTTTAATAGTACCACTCTGACTACTCTCTTGAGAATTGGTCTTGGGGAGACAAGGGAGCAGAAATAGGAGTTAAGGAGCAACTGCAGGAATCTAGGAGCAAGAGGATGGTGATTCATTCCACACTGTAGATGGGGGTACAGTCAGAGTCGAGCTATGCGGCTACTCAGATGACATGCTAGTAATGATTGTGTCTTCTATTTAGGGCTTGAGTATAGCTGTGATTAACCACTTGTAAAGACATATAAAGGTATGTACTAAGATTGTAAGATATTTCTACCGGCAATATTGTGAATAGGCCTTTTGTTAGAAAATGGAAGAATGTTTCTCTAATTTATCATTTCAGATTTGAAAGATGAAAATAAAAAACTCTGTGATAGGGATTTTAAAACCAAGTCCTTTTTCTAAACCCCATGATCTCCTTTAAGAATAAAATGAATTTTCAAAATTTATGATAGAATATGAACTTAATGCTATGTGACTCCCACCAGTAAGAAATTTGGGAGATGTTTTTTTAGTGTTGAGTCTTGCTTCTGTGCCCTTTTACTCACAGATTTGGTTTAGAAGAATGATTCTGTTGCTTTCAGTACACTCATATTAGTATAAAAAATAATTATTTTAAAACTACTTTGCAAAGGAAAATCATAATTTTAAAGCCACACATCCTCCAACCAAATGGAAAAAGCTATAATTGTGAAGCTTCCTTTACCTATTTGAAATATATTATCTATGTTTTATAATATATTTCATAAAACATTAAACATAATTACATTAAATTAATCACATTAATTATATGTTTATATATGATTTATATAATATATGTGATTTATATATTTACATAAAATGTGATTCATCACATTAAATACATAACTTATGTATGTTTATAATATATAAACTAAATATACACTACATTTTATATTTTACCGTAAAATAACATGGACAAACACAATTACAGTACTTTCTGTAAATTTCACAAATAACCTAATTAAATTTGTGTTATATACATTTCTTCCTTAATTAAGCTTTTTAAAAGTCTTGAGATTTTTGAAGAGCTTAAATTTACCATCTTCAAACATTATACTAAGAAAAAAAAGGAAATACTAAAAAAAAACCCACAAAAAAACAAGTCACAGATGCTTTAAGACCCAGGTCATTGTTTTCCCTCTGTAAAGTAAAAGTTCAAGAAGGTGTTTGTTTCCATCTCAAAACAGAGTAATCTCCTTAGCTGAGGATCTTTATAATTTCTTAGGGAAAGATGTTAGCATTTGCTAAGATTGTTGACAGGGTTTTGTCAGTTAGGATAGATCTATGAAGGTAAGCTAGCAGGCTGGAGACTCAGAGAAGAGTCTGTGTTGCAGCTTGAGTCCGAGGGCAGTCTGCTGACACAATTCCCTCTTCCTCTGGGGAAATCAGTCTTTTTTCTCCTGAAATCTCTGAGTGAAAGTACTATATACTCTTCTGAATCCTAGTTAGTTTGCCTATTTTCTCCCCAGTTCAGTCACCTGCTTGACATCTTCAGACAAATCTTGTGCTGAGTATTGATGTCCCCTCAAAGTTCATATGTTAAAACTTAATCTCCAATGCAATCATATTAAGAGGTAGGGCTTCAGGAGGTAATTGGGTCATGAAGGTACAGCCCCCCTAAATGGGATTAGTGCCCTTATAAAAGAGGTCCAAGGCAGATTGTTAGCCACTTCCACCATATGAAGACACAAGAAGGCACCATCTATAAAAAAAGAGAGTAAGTCCTCAGAAGACCCTGAATCTGCTGGCACCTTGATCTTGGACTTCCTCACTTCCAGAAGTATAAGAAATAAATTTCTGTTTATAAACTACCCAGTCTAAGGGATATCGTTACAACAGCCCAAATGAACTAAGACATCTGGGTAATCATAAAGTTCACAGCTGCATCTGTCCTTGTGGCTGGATATATACATAGTATGCCAAAAACCTCCGCAGCTTCTCATTAGACTAATCAACTAATCTTAATTTATTTTGTAGTGCCAATAACAGACTCAGAAGTCTCCATTGGTTTTTGTCTTCCTCAGGGAAATAGATGCCATGGCAAAACAGATCTCTCTAGTTTCTTTGTCTTGTTTCATTTTGCTTTTGTGCTATTCACCAAATATTGCTGGCTCTCTGCCTCCCAAATCTATGGTAACATCATTTTACTTGCTTACTAAGAACTTAGGTTATGCCCATTTCCAACCATAAGGAAAAGTTTAAAGAATTCTTTTTGTTCCAGGTAGTAAGGTATATTAATGTTCTGTTGCTGTATAAATACTACCACACATTTGGAAGCTTAGACAAAACAAATTTATTACATCAAAGGTTAATTTTATGTCATACTTGGCTAGGTCATGGTACCTGGACAGCTGGTCGAACATCATTTTAGGTGTTTCTGTGGATGTATTTTCCAGATGAATTAACATTTAAGTCACTAGATTTTGAGTAAGATAGGTAACCCTCCATAATATGGGTGGGCCTTATCTAATCAGTTGATGGCCTTAGGAGGAAAAAGATTGATCTCCCTAGAGGAAGAGGGAATTCTGTCGGCAGACTGCCCTTGGACTCAAGCTGCAGCATAGGCTCTTCCCTGGGTCTCCAGCCTGCTAGCCAAGCTTGTAGATTTTGAATTTACCACCCTCTATAATCATGAGCCAGTTCCCTCAAATAATCAATTTCTTTCTCTCTCTCTCTGTCTACACACACACATATGCATGCGCACACACATACACACACACCCCCTATTGGTTTTGTTTCTCTGGGGAACTTTGACTAATGTAGGCCACATGACTTGTGTTAGCCAATGAAATGTGAACAGAAGTGATGTGTGTTGGTTCCAGGTAGAAACCTCAAGAGCCAGTGTATGACTTGTCACATTCACTTTTCCTACCTCAGAAAATGTAAAGGCAGAAAAATGTAGCCTGTAGAACAGAACCCCAGCAAAACTATGATGGACATAGAGTTTGGTGAGAATTCAACCTTCATTTTTGTAAACCTCTATAATGTGAAGATTGTTGCTACAATATAACCTATATTTTCCTGATACAACTACTTCTAAATGTACTTTTTAAGGTCAGAATTTTCTTTTCCTCCTAGGTTTTACAATTGTACTTAATACCATTTTAAACCTTGGCATTCTAAGAATTTAAATTGGGCCCACGTAAACATCTGAACCACTTGCTTAATTGTCCAGTTGTCTCTGAAGAAAACTTGAACACAGGAATGTAGGGAGAATCAATAATCTAGGCTACACCAATGCTAATTCATTCTCACTTCCCAACCTCAAAAAAAACAGTTGATAGCTCTACACTTATAAATCTTAGCATGAACTCCCTTCCTTGGAATATTCTCATCATAAAGGATCTGATACTTGATAGCCTGGGGACTGTTCAGAAGATGTTTCAATCACAGTGATAAAGATAGGTACTGCTGTGTCAAATACATAATGTCTTTCCAACCATAAGGAAAAGTTTAAAGAATTCCTTTTTTCCAAATAATAGAGTATATTAATGTTCTGTTGCTGTGTAAATACTACCACATATTTGGAAGCTTAGACAAAACAAATCGATTACATCACAGGTTCTATGGATCAGGATTCTGGCACGTTTTCGTTGTGTAGTCTGCTCAGGATCTCACAAGGCTGAGAAATGAATATGTTGGCCATCTGTGTCCTCCTCCAGAGGCTGAAGTAGGGAAAGATACAATCCCAAGCTTTCTCACTTTGTTGGCACAATTAACTTCCTTGCAGTTGCATTACTGAGGTCCCTGTTGTTTGCTGGCTGTCAGCTAGAGACCACTCTTAGATCCTAGACACTCTCAGGTCCTTGCCCTGGAGACTCCTTTGGAGTTCTCATACTTCTCATTTCTTTCTAGTCCACTATGAAGGAATCTTATACAATTGAAGGTAATCACAAAGTGATTATCCCTTCGCCATTTTCCATACAACATAAGTTAGTCAAGAGAGTGACTATTCCATCATATCCACAGGTTCCATCGGCAATCAAAGGCAAAGAATTGTGCCAGGAGTGGATACCAGAGAATGAGTATTTTGAGGGTCAGCTTAGAATTCTGGCTACCACATGGAGTCATGGTTGTACAGAATAGATAGAGGAAGTTGAGGTAACAGATCACGTGACGTTTCTAATCTAGCTGTTGTGATCCTTTCAAATGAATGCTTAAGACCTTGATACCTGGACCTCCAGGGATATCCCATTTGGACACCCTTCCCACTCTGTTTCTTGCATCTCATTTCCAGAAACTCACTCTTGTAGCACTTTCCTTTTTATTCTTTTAATCCTTTTCTCTTCTTAGCAGTACCAGCTTAAGAGTTTCTATATAGAAAAAATGTGTAATTATTATGTGGTTGTAGACTGAATGTTTCTAGGCATATGAGACAAGTAGGCTTGAATCTTCATTGTGAAATTTTTGTCTTATTTAAACATTTGGAAAACCTCATATATGCATTTCAGAAAAGGATCAGCTGATGAATATTTCAGGGAAGAAGTCAAGGAATTAACAAGATCATATTTGCATTGAGAATTTCTCTGGGCCCAGTGAAGAACGGACTAGGGTGGGAGTGTGTGTAAGAAGGCAGATAGTGTTATTGGGTTAAGGGAGATTACTCACAAACTATTGCAATTGACCAGGGGTCAGCAAACATTTTCTATAAAGATTCGATGGTAAATATTTTAAGCTTTGTGGTCCAGATGGTCTTTGTCACAACTATTCAATTCTGATGTTATATTGTGAAAGTTGCCATGGATGGTATGTAAATAAATGGGTGTGGCTCTGTTTCAATATAACTTTGTTTACAAAATCAGGCAGCAGGCTAAATTTGGATCACTGTTTGTAGTTAGGCAACCCCTATGATAGACCATTACTGTACTAAAGCAATGATAGTGGGGTTGGATAGGAGATAAAATTGATTGGCTTAATTATACATGTTTTGACTTACATTGTACCAGGTGCTCTGCTAGACACAGGGGATATGTGGTGAGTAAAAGAGACAAAAATTTTTGCCCAAATGGAGTTTTCATTCTAGGAAAATTTAAAATACAAAATTTATCTATTAAATGGGAAAAGGAGACAAATACTTTGGGATGGGAAGGTGAATAGAAAATATGTGTTTTCACAAAAATTCTTTGTGGGCAAGTGCTGGTCAAGGATTGTGAATAAAATATGAGATTAATTAGAGAGCACTTCCTGAATTACACATTGACTCATTTTTTTTTTTGGTCTATAAACATGTTACAATGTGTTTTCTGTGCAATGTAATGTGTATCAAATAATCAGCATATATAAGCACACATAATATTTCTATGTGAGTAGTCTGGAGCCCCAGCCAGAGACATAATTTTGTACAGGATGAATAATGTGACCGTACAGTGACTTGTACCAGAGTTACATATCAAAGGATAATAAAACGATGCTCCCATCATAGATATTAAACATGAAACCGTTCCTCTGGGTCAAGTTGCAATTTTCACAGAAAAGCTGAATGATTTTTTTGTCCTTTTATGGAAAATATGAGGAGAATTTCAGTTTATTAGGAACATTTGATTCCCTCTTTCTTGTTGACCTTTGCCAGCCGTTTGTGTTTGTCTGGCTGCACATTCAGGCAGCCAGGAGAGGCTTCTCCCAGCAAGTGATGCAAAGGAAGTTTGTTTCCAACAAGGACATGTGTGGGGTCTGAGTATGACAAAAAATGATGATGTGAAATGATGGCAAGCTATGATGGAACAGTGAATTGGGAGTTGGTTTGGCCACCATTTTCATCTCCTAAACTACATTTAGAAAGCAATCACAGGCTTAAAGATTGTTTCTTCTGTAAGTATGTAGTTAGTTATATTTACAACATCTAACCAATGGCACTGTAACCAGCATCTGCTCTAATGACAAATGCCTTTAAAATTGTTAGTGTCAGAGAGTAAAAGGACGTTTATTTCTGGTTGTGGGAACTTTATTCTTCCTGTGTCTCCAGGGTGTATGCTCAAATCTATGCCTTTTACATACGATAGATGTTCAACCTAAGGAGAGTTCACATATTATTATTTTACTAATGATAATGTGCTATGTTCTATGCCTTAATGCAGACCATGGGAAGAACCACTATAAATCAGTAAGAGTCTCCACAGCAGGATTGTATTCACTGATGCACTGACTTTTCATGAAAACCAACGAGACCACAATGTATGAGCTGATATTTTCAGAGTGTGGGGAAAGTCTAGAGAAAGATTTCTCTCACTAATTTTTAGGCTCCAATATTTTAACTAGATATTACCAGTCTTGCATCCTTATTTGGAATTAGGTATGAGAGCTTCAAGCTTTGTTGTTGGGAGGGAAGGAATGTCTATGAAGGCAAAACAGAAAAAGTATCACCAAGGGGGAGGGCTCGAAGTGGAGAACTAAGAAAAGCAGACAACATCTGCTGCTCTAGTTGTTAACTGCTGGTCGGTATCCAGTGTCTATTCGGTCCTCCATCCTAGCAGAAATCCAATTTACTGACGTTTCCACACTTCCTCCATATGACTCAGAGAATTTTGGTTTTGGATTCTGATTCATCTATAGGTTTTTGAAATTGCCACTGATTATAAGACTTACCTGAGAAGCTTGCTGAATACATAGGTGAACAGATTTTTATTCTGAAATTCTAATCCACAAACTAGGTCCAAGTTTGGGTCTCAGAAATCTGTGTTTCTACCAAATACTGCAAATCTCTCCTTTCATTAGGGAAGTTGTAATAAATACTGATGTAGGCTCATTGATGCGTGGCAAACCATAGCAGCTTGCATCAGTCCAGGAGTGGGCTAGTAACTTAAATTTGTCCAAGCTGACTGATGGCAAAGTCTTATAGTTCAGGGTTTTTGAGAGAGGATTTTCTTCCTACTGTTTTTCCTGAAAGAAGACACGTTTACAGCCCCAGTTATTGGTGTCAGCCATGTTGTGAAAGTGAGGAGAATTAACTTTAGGATGAAGAAAGTGTGTGTTTGTGAGAGCAGAAAAAGAAAATGAACCAGAAATCTTAATACCAGAATGAGCCATCAATCAACTAACTCCAAATCCTGTACTGCCCCTGGACTTTTATTATGTGACAAGTGGTTTTCTTATTTGTTAAGCAAGTATTTCCTCTTCTTTGCTGTTAGAAGCTTTCTAATTTCACCTAAGTGTGATTTTTTTCCAAAGATTTTTTTTTTACTTTAGAAAAAAAACCTAGGAAAAGTATTTTCCAATTTTCTGCTATTATAAAGTAGAATTATGCTAAGCTATTAGTCTACCTCATTTCTCTCTGATAATACATTGGAATCCGGGAAAGAACAATCAATTTTTTGCAATTATGTGATGGATGCCACTTCAGGATCAATATCTTCAACTCTTATGTCTTTGGTATTAATGACTATGAAATAATAAATTATGGGTTAATAAATATATAGAAGTATGCATATTTGAAAGTAAATTCAGTAAACAAAACTGGCTAAACGCTAAGGTATTCAACATTTCTAGTCTATAGTTGTAAAGATGAGAATGAATTTTCCCATGGAAAAATGAAATGAAATATTGTATTAAAATATTCCCACATATGTATGATGCTCATTTTAGCTGTGGGAGAGGCTTCAGGACAAAGCCTCTGTTGGCTCTGGGTGGGATGGGTGTCACATTTCCTGCAGATATCCAGTTGAATTTGGGTGCTTACGTACTACTGCTAGGCCGAGCTTGTTGTGTCCTTCCTTTTAAATGCTGTTTTGTATCCAGAAGGTTACACATAAGACTGGTAAGTTTCTCCAGAAGTAAAAAGGGACAGGAAACTCAACCTCCCTCCCCATAAGTTTTATATATAAATATACATTTGCTGGATGAGAGTAGCAGCTGACTGTTTACATATTGCAAGAAAGACAATAGAGTTTCTAAATAAGGAGTCTGAAGCTATGTGAAGATTTGGAGGCAAAGCCTAAGGTTTGGAAAGGAACTGTGGTTCCCTATTCCATGTAAAACTGGCACCAGGACTAAATTTAGTCAGTCTGACTGCAAGAATACACCTTAGGGGCAATGTGTGCACAAGCATGCACAAGTGTGTGTGCATGTGTGTCTTCATGCTTTTGCATCCATAGGTAACCTATAACACTTCGGGGCCTGTGCAGCTTGGTGAAGAATACTCTTTGAGCTTAGCAGGGGAAAGGCTCTACAGGTATCCTCAGTTGTCAGCTAGAGCTGAACTATTCTCCATGCAATTATCATTGAGGCAACTGTTTTAGAGCCCAGCCTCAGGGAGTTTAAATTTCTACTCTACCAATGAGTACTAAGGGTGACCAGAAATGATTTATAGGTTTGGAGTCTCAGAAACAGTTACAAATTGAAACTGTGAGAACATATTAGAATTTCTGCTAGTCAGGATGACAGAAACATAAGATTTCGAAGGACTAATGTAAATCTCATATTGTTATTATAAGCTGATAAAACCCAGGACATGCTAATTATGCTTACAGGACAAGGTGGCATATATTAACTGCCCTGCCTAGAACTTTCCCCCAACTCAGTCCTTAAAACTTACCCCAGGAGCTAATAGAATGTTAGATACAGACTGGCAAGCAAAGATTCACTTACCAGAGTTAGAGAGTGCTTCGTAGGGTTTCAGGTGTGAGGAAAATAGGATTGACAGGTGAGCTAAACAAGCACAAGTAGTACTTCCCTCCCTGATCCCTGAACTAGAGAAAAGAGGAAGTTGTTAAAAACAAACTGGTACAAGAAGCATGTGAACCAGGCGTCCTTGCATGACATCTTCCCTAACACCACAAATAGTATTGGAATAGAGAGGAACACAAAAAAATTTCCCCTGTAATTTGGGGAATTTCAATGCAACTTTGACGTTTTTGAGGGTGGCTTTTGTGCACAGCAAATATAACTTGGAGGCTTCTTTCTATTTTAAAATTATTACTTATTTCATTGATATTTCAAATTAAATCCTAGTTCTTCCTTAAACTTTGAAGTTCAAATTAAAAATCTTATTTATTTATATGTTTATTAATATCTCAAATTCTAACATCACTCTTAAGAGAGATTTTACAATTTGTTTAAATTCTTTTTTTTTTTTTTTGAGACTGCGTCTCACTCTGTTGCCCAAGCTGGAGTTCAGTGGTGCGATCTCGGCTCACTACAACCTTGGCCTTCTGGGTTCAAGTGATTCTCGTAGCTCAGCAACCTGAGTAGCTGGGATTATAGGTGTGCACCAGCACACCAGGCTAATTTTTGTACTTTTGGTAGAAAGGGGGTTTTGCCATATTGGCCAGACTGGTCTTGAACTCCTGGCCTCAAGCGATCTGCCTGCCTTGGCCTCCCAAAGCCCTGGGATTACAGGAGTGAGCCACCACGCTGGGCTATAAATTCTCTTAAGCATTGTAAACAGCATTTACAAATTTAGCATATTTAATTTTCTCTTTAAGTAGTTTGTCCAACAAGTAAATTTTCTCAAAGTACCAAAATACATCTGGTAAATCTAATGAATTAAACTTAGTAATTAATTATAATAATATTTAAATCTCTTAAACGTTCTAAACAGTTTTCACATGTGGTTGAACATTCTTATCCTTTTCAACTTAAAACTGTAAGTCTAAATCAATAATTCAGATATTTAAATTGAAACATAAGGCTGATCTTTTAGATGTTCTAATATTCTAAATTATCTTAAATATTAAGAGCAATTAAAACAAAAATATATAAAGATTATTCCAAAAGCTAACATAAAATATCTCTATTATCAGTGTTATTTTCATTTCTATTTCTAGTTTTTAATTTCTCAAAATGTGGTCTCATAACTTGCAGTATCAACATCACGTGGGAAATTGTTAGAAATGTAAATTCTCAGGCCCTACCCCAGGCCTCCAGAAACAGAAACTCAGGATGGGGCCCAGCAATTTGTATTTTAATAAGACCTACAGATGATTCTGATGATGCTTAAGTCTAATAACTATTGCATGTTTAATTCTAAAGCACGTCAAGGGTAAGGCATTAGTGACATAAAAATAAATGATCCTACACATTTGAGGTTGCCTTCTCAAATAGCTTTGGGGTTAAATGCTCAACTGGTTGAAGTTGCATATTAATATGAGATTTTTGGCCAGGCAGGAAATTTGGGGCATTAGACATCTCAGGTGATCTTTCTTGTGATAATACTTAGAGACCTCATGTAAAATAGTCTATGATTCCCAAACATAGTTACTGTATAGCTCACATCTGCTAGACTCAAATCATATGCAATTTATTAACCAAATCTAAGTCTGCAGCTCTCACCTGAGCAGCATCACTACTTGATTAGATTTAGATAACTTGTTTCTTGCCTGATCCTAGTCTGATTTTTTTTTATGTACTTTCTTCCCTGGCAGAGCTACAATTTTTAGAGGTTCGTAAGTGCTGCCAACTTTAATTTTTATATAATATCCACTTTGATTCTGTCTATCTCTAAAGTTGTGTCTTTCTGGACTCAGCATAAAAATCATGCTAATAGCAGGAAGATTCAACATTATGGGGGGTAGGGTAGGCTTGTGTGCCACTTTTATCTAAAATTTAAAGTGGGGTCTTGCTGTGGTTACTCATACCACAAGAACGGAAGGGTCACTAGCAGTAGAGCTGGTGTCATAGCATTCAAACACATGATTTACAGTAAAAAATAATAAGAATGGTAACCCCCAGAGTAGTGCAACAAAGCAGCTCTACATCTGAGTGGGAGTGGATAGGAGATTTCAAATTTCCCTTCGCTCTTAATGAGCCCCCAGTGGGTGTTAGAATTAGCTGAGAGAGCAACTATAGAATATAGGTTACCAGAAGAAGGTGACAATGTTACAGAAGCAGAGGGGTAGACCGTGAGCTGTGGGATTAGAAAGAGACTATGGCTCGTCTCAGGGTTCTAGGCCAGGGAGCTGATTTCTGGTTGCCAATAGAGGAAGAGTGGAGGGGTTGCTTTCATACTGAGTAACACCTGTGCAGAAGAGCTGACAAGATGAGATACATCTGGAGAAAATGACCAGCGTATGCTCAAGCTACACCACCACCAAGTTGTGGGAAATAAAACAAGAAAAAATAAGCAAAACCCACGAAGAAGTATAGAAGGAAGAAAGAGAGTAAGGGAAGGAAGAAGGAATGAAAGAGAAAATAAATAGCAAAAATAGTTCTATAACCTTCAACAAAGACTTTCTTACTTTGGCAATCAAAAGGGACCCTGGCTCACTGGCTTGCTCCCACCACTAACACTGAGATCATTCTACACGATTGTGCCTTGCCCAGCCGATTTACTCACAGAGCCCAGAGGCCACAATTGGTGTTTTTTCGTTTGTTTGTTTTGTTTTTTAACTAAGGATGGCCCTTTTGCAAAAACGGTGAAGACAAATGCTTGGGAAACTCATACTGATTAGCTAAACTAATTAGCCTACTGTGATGGTTAATATTGAGTGTTAACTTAATTGGGTTGAAGGATGCAAAGTACTGTTCCTGCGTGTGTCTGTGAGGGTGTTGCCAAAGGAGCTTAATATTTGAGTCAGCGGACTCGGAGGCAGATGCACCCTTAACCTGGGTGGGCACCATCCCCTTGGCTGCCAGTGTAGCTAGAAACAGCAGGCAGAAGAAGGTGGAGTGAGCAGACTTGCTGAGTCTTCTGGCCTCCATCTTTCTCCCATGCTGGGTGTTTCCTGCCCTCAAACATCAGACTCCAGGTTCTTTGGCTTTTGGGCTCTTGGACTTACACTAGTGGTTTACCAGGGGCTCTTGGGCTTTCGGCCACAGACTGAAGGCTGCTTTGTCCATCGCCTGCTTGCCTACTTTTGAGGTGTTGGGACTCGGACTGAACCACTGCTGGCTTCCTCGCTTCTCAGCTTTCAGACAGCCTATCATGGGACGTCACTTTGTGATCATGTGAGTCAATTTTCCTTAATAAACTCCCTTTCCTACATACATATATCCTAGTAGTTCTGTCCCTCTAGAGAACCCTGACTAATACAGATTTTGGTACCCCATATCATAAAATATCTGGAAAAAAACTAACAGCCTGAAAGAGAAAGACTGTAATAAAGCCACGAAAAGTGGCTATCTAAAAAAAGATAATTTTCGAAAATTAGTAAATTCAGAGAAATTTGAGAAGACACTGTGTTCATAGTCCCAAGAATCAATGCCATGAAAATTAGGTAATCAGAGGGCAAGAAGAATACAGAAAGCTACATACGTAATTACTGAAATAAAATGTGAGAAAAGCTAAACCATGAAATAAATAGAACTGAAGAGTATTAATGACCAGAAAGAAAAAAGGAAATTTCCCAGGATATTGATGTAAAAAGAATAAAACTACAAAAGTATAATTAAGAATAAAAGTGGAAAAAGCAAATAATAGAAAAACATTTTCTTGAACTGAACACACACACACACACACACACACACACACACACACATTCAGATATGAAGGTCATACAATGTGCCAAGAAAAATGTTCCAGACCTGGATATATCTTGGTAAAAGTTGTGAACTTGAAGGAGAAAGAAAAAATATCTTAAAAGTTTCTAGGAGAGAGTGATAGATTATTTACAAAATTGAGAATCAGACCAGTGTCAGCCTTACATACAGATTAGAATACTAGGAAACAAAATAGGACAAAGTCTTCAAAGTCCTAAATGAAAATGCTTTGTTGTTATTGAGACGGTGTCACTCTGTCACCTAGGCTGGAGTGCAGTGGCACTATCAGGCTCACTGCAGTCTCTACCTCCTGGGCTCAAGTGATCCTCCCACCTCAGCCCCTACCTAGTGGCTGAGACTACAGGTACAACACCACACTCAGCTATTTTTTCGAGGGGGTGTTGTAGGGGGAGAGATAGGAGTCTCACTGTGTTGCCCAGACTTATCTAGAACTCCTGGGCTTAAGCGATCCTCCTGCCTCTGCTTCTCAAAATGCTGACATTACAGGCATGAGTTACCGCACCCAGCTGGAAATGCTTTTGAACCTAGAATTCTATACCATGTAATATTCAAAGTAAGAGTACAAGAGAGAGCTTTCAACAAGCAATGAGCTTTGAAAAATTTTGTTTTCCAAGCGCAAATCACTCAGTTAATCATTTACAAACAATCAACAGACACTCATCAGAGAAGGGAGGAAAGAGAAAAACAGGAAACAAAATATGTAAAGCCTGTAGTTCAATAACTAGATTAACTCATTTTTGGTGTGAAGGTAATTCTCTTCTTAAAAAAGTTTTTCTAAAGATGTAGAGATATAATGTAAAAAATGTAATAATAATCTCAATTAAAATTCTAGACAGTTTGAATAAGAAGAGTGGAGCAGGGAAATAGAGATAAAAATAAGCTATATATCATGTATTGATTATATAGTGTTAGCACTAGACATACTTTGAATTCTAGAATTTGAAAAATATTTATACACACATATATGTGTGTGTGTGTGTATATATATATATATAGAGAGAGAGAGAGAGAGAGAAGAAGAGAGGAGAGGACAGGAGAGAGGAGAGTCGGCCAGGCTGGAGTGTAATGGCATGATCACTGCAAACTCTGTCTGCTGGTCTCAAACCGTCCTCTCACCTCCCTGAGTAGTTGGGACTGCAGGCACTCACCACCAGGCCCGATTAATTTTTGTAGAGATGAAGTTTCGCTATGTTGCTCAGGCTGGTCTCAGACTCCTGAGCTCAAGCCATTTGCTCACTTCAGCCTCCCGAAGTGCTGGAATTACAAGTGTGAGCCACTGCGCATCGCCCATACATATATATATATATTTTTTTCTAAACTGAAGAGTGATACATTCAAACAGTAATATAGTAAATTCATTCATTAATTCATCAAGTACTTATTGAATACCTGTTCCATGCCAGGCACTGGATTCAGTATAGGGGATCCAACAGGGAGATGTGGCCCTACCCATGAGGAGTTTAGAATACATTTCAGTGAATTAGGAATCTGACATGGGAAGCTCAGGGTACTGTGGGACCACACAGGAATGTGCCTGACCCAGGCTTGATGAGAGGTAGGAGAGGCAACTAATTTCTTTAGGAAATGACTCAGATAAAATCGGGGGTAGGTGGTGGGGGAAGATGTGAGAATGTATGCATGACACTGAGAGAGACCACGTACTTTGAAAGAACTAAAACACTTCAGTTGGGTTGGAGTATAAAGTTCACTGGTGTAGTAGCACGAGATGAAGCTGGAGGGACAAACAGGTACTAGATCATGCTGGGCCGTCTGACTGATGTTGGAGCAATGGTAATAGCCCTTGAAAGCTGCTTATGAAGGAAGGAAGGGTGGTGTGATAGGTTTGCATATTGGAAAACTAACTCAGGTTCTGCATACGCATGGTAGAAACACTTTTGCCTCTCCAAAACCAAGAATGTATCCAATTGTGATGGTTAATACTGAGTGTCAATTTGATTGGATTGAAAGATGCAAAGTATTGATTCTTGGTGTGTCTGTGAGGGTGTTGCCAAAGGAGATTAACATTTGAGTCAGTGGGCTAGGGAAGGCAGACCCACCCTTAATCTGGTGGGCACAATCTAATCAGCTGCCAGCAAATATAAAACGTGAAAAGGCATTCCAAAGGATTATAAATTATTCTACTACAAAGACACATGCACACGTATGTTTATTGCAGCACTATTCACAATAGCAAAGACTTGGAATCAACCCAAATGTCCATCTGTGACAGACTGGATGAAGAAAATGTGGCACATATACACCATGGAATACTATGCAGCCATAAAAAAGGATGAGTTTGTGTCCTTTGTAGGGACATGGATGCAGCTGGAAACCATCATTCTTAGCAAACTATCACAAGAAGAGAAAACCAAACACCGCATGTTCTCACTCATAGGTGGGAACTGAACAATGAGATCACTTGGACTTGGGAAGGGGAACATCACACACTGGGGCCTATCATGGGGAGGGGGGAGGGATTGCATTGGGGAGTTATACATGATATAAATGATGAATTGATGGGTGCTGACGAGTTGATGGGTGCAGCACGCCAACATGGCACAAATATACATATGTAACAAACCTGCACGTTATGCACATGTACCCTAGAATTTAAAGTATAATAATAAAAAAAAAAAAAAAACGTGAAAAGGTGAGGCTGGCCTAGCCTCCCAGACTGCATCTTGTCTCCCGTGCTGGATGGTTTCTGCCCCGTAACATCCATCAGTCTCCAAGTTCTTCAATTTTGAGACTCAGATTGGCTCTTCTTGCTCCTCAAACTTGCAGACAGCCTATTGTGAGACCTATATCTATCTATATTTATCCTATTAGTTCTTTCCCTCTAGGGAACCCTGTTTAATACAACCATGTAGCTTGGGTTTTGCATAAAGAAAGTTTGGGTTTTGTAATTTGGGGTTCAAATCTCACCTCCATCACTTACTAGCTGTGTGATTCGAATATGTCACTTAGCCTCTTTGAGGCTCAGTTTCTGTCTTGTTAAAAGAAAAACGTGAAAATACTTTTATCTTCTCTTCAGGGCCTTTGTGGCATTACAAGTGAGAGTTTAATATGCTGACTGTATGTGGACTGTTTTGTTTCAAGAAGCAGCAGCTCATCTCAAAATAGATGAAGTCAAAGAGAAGGAATTGTAAGAGTGCACTGGCATGTCTCTCAGAAGCCAGTGGCAAGACTGAAGCTTGGTCTCAGGAACAACTGAATCAGGAATTTGAAAACTGTCAAGATCCTGCTTCACTCCTCTACACATTGACTTTCTTCTCATTCCCTAAGGGCTAAGTGTTTGTTTTTTGGCCATCCAAAACCTTGGGGCTGTCATTTCTTTTGTTCAAAGAACACCCAGACTGAGTTGTAATTTCTTAGTTTCATTTCTGAATTTCTAGGGAGAGATTCTCCTTTGCTCTCTGGTATTTGTTCTGCACCCAATTAACTGTGGCAGTGGGTGAGTGTTTGCACTCAGATGGGTTGGAGATATTTCTCAGGAGAGCAATACTTTCTTAAAAGGAGACATAACAGTCAGGGCCTAAGCAGAAATCACACGGCCCACACAAATTAGGATAATTTAAGAATGGTTCTATAAAAAATGACTAATTATTAAAATGTAGGTAAATTATAGGAAAACCATGAAGAATTACACAGACCTAGGGCTAGCAGCAACTATAGACTGTTAATGATGAGGCGAGGGAGAATTTACCAGCGCCCAAAAGGGGAGAGAGTTGGAAAGATCAGGCTATCTTTAGAGGAATAGTGACCTTCTGTTTAAGGACACAGGCAGCCCAAGGGAGGGAACTGGGAAATATACATCCTGACCCCATACTTTCCCTCCCATATCCTATCTGACCTCTCCATTGGCCAAAACTCACCAAAGGCACAGGATTGTATCGATACTGTCTATACAGGTCAGCTTCCTTGGGCATACTGCAGAGTGGAGATGATGGAGAGTGCACTGGGGTACAAGCAAAGGTAAGTGGACACTTACTACTGGATCTGTCCCACAGCTCCCTGAGCCAAACACCCTTGCCTTGCACCCCAGTGCACCCATACAGCTGTCCATCATGGAGAAGCTGTATGTCTGTCCTTAAGCGGCATACAGCTACATCCATATCCATATCCATATTTCCTATTTAACATTGACTAATTTCATCCATTGATTTCTAGACAATAAATTCCTTTTTTGTTGTTGTTTTTAGGAATGAGTGATGTAAGTTTCAGTTATATAACTGCCATGGTTTTATTGAGTCCATAGAGTCCATGTAAAATAGATCCTAATTCTTTCAGATCCCTACTGTTCAAAATATCAATAGATAGACTTGTTGAAAAATTGGGTAGGCAAGATTTGTCTTTAAAGACAAGTACATTAAGACAAACATTTGTAGAAACAGGTCATTTTCCTGGGCAATTTTATTATATTTGGCTAACATAACTTACGTAAGTGCTTAGTATTTTATTCAGAGTTTCAGTACAGATATTTTTTAGAATTCCAATCTCTCATAATTTAGCATCTAAGCATTACCTACAATTGATTCAGAATGTATAAAAGTATAAACTTTATTATATGTGTGGAAAATATCTGTACATTCTATGACTATTCTAAAAGTAAGGAATTTGTAAGAGAGAATGGAAGACAAAATGCCAGAAAATTTTAAAGTGTTTTATCTTTTGGAATAAGCTTTACGAGAAATTTTAAACAACCCTATTTCTTTGTTTTATTTAAAAATGATGGCCGGGCACAGTGGCTCACACCTGTAATCCCAGTACTTTGGGAGGCTGAGGCAGGCAGATCACGATGTCAGGAGTTCAAGACCAGCCTGACCAACATGGTGAAACCCCTGTCTCTACTAAAAAATAAAAAAAACTATCTGGAAGTGGTGGCATGCTTTTGTAATCCCAGCTATTCAGGAGGCTGAGGCAGAAGAATTGCTTGAAGCTGGGAGGTGGAGGTTGCAGTGAGCCAAGATCATGCCATTGTACTCCAGCCTGCGTGACAGAGCGAGACTCTGTCACAAAAAGAAAAAAAATGTTACAGTGTCCTTTTAAATTAGATTTGATGAAATGGTGAGCATCTGTGTTAGAAACACAGGATAAAAAGCTTTTTTTTTTTTGGTAATTGATTTATACAGCTGCCACAAAACTGAAAGGTGAAGTTATGACAAGAACCACTAAATGAAATGCATGCAAGTCATTCAAAATGAAAACTATCATTAGCTAATGGTCCTAGGATCTGGTTTGTATACAAAGGAATGGAAACATCTATGCAAAGGTACTAAAATGAGACTTTAACAATTAAGAGATTAAAATCTTACGATCTAATCACTAGATTTTACAGCTTAAAAAAATACTCTTGTCAGTTTTTCCACTTTACCCTAGGAGTCCTTCTTAACTCTGAAAATATACTCCTATTCTCAAGCTTTGACTCTGTTTGTACCATTGAAAGGTTACAATGTGGTGTTTTCCTCAGACCAACTCTTTATATTTACAAATAAAAGTATATTTTAAAAATGTTTCAGACCAATCAGGGAGCAGAACTCTGGCAAGAAGAGTGTTCTACTTGGGAACAAGGAGGGAGTTTTAAGGGCATCAGCTACTATAATTGCTTTGCTCTCCCAGGTAGTAGGAATTACAGAATTTTATAAAAATCACTGACATGGTATTACTTATTACTTAGTCTTGGTTTCTTAATATGTCAATTTGGCCTTCCCATAAGTGTAGCTACATATTAAACAATAAAAAAGACTGTAAGATCCAGAAGACATCAGAAAGACTGCTGGCTTTTTAATATCTTCCAGGTACTACAAAAGCCACACATAGTCTTGTATATTGACATGGGCCCTGCAAGGCCAGGGCAGAAGTGTATGACTCCACCATTTAAAGGATGCCAATTGGTGGAGCCACGGTAGCTGGATTTGGGAGGCTGACTAGTTCACAACCTCTGATAAACTGTCATCCAAGCCTGAACCAGGATCACCTAGGAGAGCCAGGGGTAAATGCATTTTAGGTGGCCTAACTCCTTGTGTTGCAACAAAGAAAGCAATTATGAAAATGGTTTGCGTTCATTGGAATGAAACCTTGATTCTGAGGGTTATTCACAAACTATTGTGTTAAACCTTACTTGATACCATTTAAGTCTATATAAAAGTATGAGTACATGGTCAGTTTTATCACATAAATCAAATATGATGCATTTATAAAATTAAAACCGAATTTTCAAATTTTTGAAAAACACGCAATGATATCAAACAATGTTCACCATATGAAATTGAATTACAAAAGCAAGAAGCGAAATAATATAGAGTGTAAGATCTGTTTTGCTAAAATGTACTTTAAAATTTACTGTAAACTAAATCCACAAAAATAGAAACCTTTCTGTACTGCTGTTTCTGCGGTGAGAATAGGGAAAACTTTCTCTATTTTTCTTATATTTCTGTGTCTATTGTCATTGTAATCTATTTTTAAAATGGACAGAAATTATTTCTATAATCAGAAAAGTATTAAGTAAATGTTGTTTACAAGATGAAGTGAAAAGAAAAAAGTTCTGCCATAGCAGCAGACACAACCCATTTAAAAGTGTTTAATCATTCTAGGTAATTGTTTAAAGAACATTTCCTGTAAATAAACAAGCCTACCACTAAATCTACTGAAATTAGGCCCTGTATTAGAGTAAGTATATGAATGTTGTTAGTAATTACAGTGGCACAAAAGCAGCCCTCTGGTTTTGTGGTTTATGATTCATAATCATTTTTTTCTTCAATATTAAGAAATACCCTGAAAATTACTATTGTCTTAAGAAAAAGAAAATGTACTAGTGTTATCTTTGAAAAAGGCAATGTCCAAAGCCATGTGACTGCTTCTGTTTTATGAGAGAAACCTGTAGTGTCTCATAGGTCTCTTCCAGATACACTGGAATAACGCCAATGTAAGAATATTAACAAAGAGCAAGTGCTGAGCCAAATAATTTAATTATCATTTGTTGACTTCTTCCATCTAAACTACATGAATCTTTATCCCAATGACACAAAGGCATCATTTCACTAAAGTTGATGAATAACTGTTTACATATTTTCCTCCTAAATACTTAAATTTTGTCTTGTTCATTTGCGTGGTTTGTGTTGTTTTGGTTTGTTCTTGTTATTTAGTATGTTAAAGATGTTCAACTTTTGTCTATCAAAGTTGTGGAAAATATTTTCCTAGACTGCTGATTGCCATTCTGTTTGTGGTATTTTTGTAAAATACAGAAGCTAGTTTTTTAGAGGGTTATATCTATTGGTGTTTTTCTTTGTGAATTCTACTGACTGTATTAGTTGATTCAACAAATATTTACTACATACTGTGTGCCAGATACTCCTCTATGTGATATGATACAACAGTGATCCAAAACACCAAGTACTCTTGCCCTCATGGAGCTTGCACTCTTACAGAAGGAGACAGACAATTAGCAATTAAAGTACATCCAACTTTTGTAGCACCTGAATCCTGAGTCAGTTAGGGGCTGTCTTTAAGAAAAAGAATACAGGACCTTGGAAAGGGACCATAGAAGTGAAGGACTTCTGAGCATATCACAAGGAAATGAGTGCTATGGAGACAAATAAAGTGGAGGAGAAAGATAGGAAGTGCTAGGTCAGAAGTAGGGATCACACATTTTTCAGAGAAGCCACACTAAGAATGTCAAATTTGAACAAAGACCCAGAGGAGGGACAGAAGCACACAAAGAGGATATCTGGGAAAGAACATGGTAGAAGAAGAAAAGAGACAGTGCTAAATCTCCACAGGGAGGGAATGCCTGTAATGTTCCAGGAAAGGAAAGGAGGTGGGTAGGGCTGAAACAAAGAAAGCCAGAGAAAAATAATAGAAGATGAGTCATAGAGGTACCAAATGAAATTATGGGAGACAGGGAGCAGATGGTGTAGGGCCTTGCAGGCCCAGTCAACTTTCTTGATTTTCTCTCTCCGAGAGTGAGAGGAAGTCACTAGAGGTGAAATGATTTAACTTATGCTTTCACTTTGATTGATAGCTTAAGAATAAATCATAGGGAGAAAGAATGCAAATACGGAGATGGATAAGGAGGCTATTGCCATAATCCAGGCAAGAGATCATGGTGGCTTGAATGAGTCTGCCTGGGGGATGTGAGAAAATATGATTTGTTTTTTAATATGTCTTGAAGATGGAACCATTAGGATTTTCTGGTAAAATGGATATAGGTTGTAAAAAAGGAGAGTCTACGGGTTTTCTTCTAAGTAAATATGAAACTTTAAGTTTATTGAAATGAGAAATTCTTTTAGAGAATAAGCTTTTGGATACAAGACAAATGAGAAGTTCCACTTGGAGTACATTGAATTTGAGATGTCCATTGGATATATGAAGTAAGATTGTCACACATGCAGTTGGAGCTCAGTAGAAAAGTCCAGGATGAATATATACCAGGAGGGACCTTGTACAGATTTCTAACGTATCAACCTTATAATTGCTCTTTTCATTGTGGTAAAAATACATATAACATAAAATTACCATCTTAACCATTTTTAAGCATAAGATCCAGTGGTATTAAAAACACTCATAGTGTCCTGTGTACCTGCTCTTTACAGTCCTTATATGTACTAAATGTTTATGTGGACTGGTGAATGGCTTCTTTTATTATTTTTCTGTAACCTTCTTTTTTCCTACTAATGCTTTGGCTTTAAAATAAAAAATAAAATTAATTAAAATTAAAATATATTTCTTAACATTATGAATGTTAGAATGTACGTTAGAAATCTGTACTCAAGAATTAAAGCATTTTCATTTTTTAAACAAGTATGAAACTATTAAGAAATAACATATTTTGGCATAAAATGAGTCATACAGATCATGCTTCTGCTGGTAGTTTAAATTGAAAAACCATAGCAAATATTATCTCCATATATATGGAATTTTTATTTTATTTAATTCAAGCCTTTAATTTGAGACATGATGGAAAAATCTTGTAGGCACACAGGGAAAGGCATGATTACTGCTGAGTGAAAACGATCTAACTGGAAAGTTTTAATGCCTGTCAGCTAATGTCAAAGCTGAAATTCTGGAAGTATGACATGCTGCAAGGCTGAAAGGAATGGAAAATTAGTGTTCCTCTTCTTTTTCTTCAACAGAATCCACACCAACCTCCTCACAATCCTTTTCAATGGCAGCCATGTCCTCACAGCCCTCAGCAAATGCTTCTTCTCCCATCCCCTCACCCACTTCCCAGTGAACAAAGGAACAGTTGGCATAACTCAAGTCAAACTTGCGGCCTAGGCAAACCCAGGCCTCAGCAATGGCTATGATGTTGCTCAGCATGCACGCAGCTCTCTTTATGTTGGCCAGATTTCCAGCAGGTACCACAGTGGGAAGCTGGCAATTAATGCCAACTTTGAGGCCAGTGAAACACCAATCCTCAAACTGGATGTTGCATTTGGTCTTGTTAGTGGAACGGCAGTAAGTATTGACGTATTTGGGAACCACATTACCACAGTGTAATAGGCAGTAAGCCATGTATTTACCATAGTGATTCACAATCTGGTTGCCTGGCTCATTCCACAATCTGGTTGCCTGGCTCAAAATAAGCACTGGTGACCTCTGCTATGCATGGTAGTCTTACCCAGCAGAGATGACAGGACATATGTGACCAAAGAGAAGAGGATGCAGGAAGAGGGTACCAGGTCAGTCTGGAATTCTGTCAGACTCCATGAAATCTGAGAGAAGCAGTGATGGAGGATAATCTGGCTAAGAAAGCAGTTAAGATTAGGGTAGTTTGGGTGCTCAATATTGGGGTTTCTACAACAGATGCCATAGATGGCCTCATTGTCTACCATGAAGGCACAATCAAAGTGCTGCAGGGTGGTGCTGGTGGTGGAATGGAGTGGTAGAGCTCAACCGCAGCTGTGGAAACCTGCAGGGCTGGGTAAATGGAGAATTTCAGTTTAGACTTTGTGGCATAATCAACAGAGCGAAGTGAACCCAGAACCAGTTTCTCCACCAAAGCTGTGGAAAACCAGGAAGCCCTGAAGACCTGTGCACTGGTGAACCAGCTTGCGACTTTGGTCCAAGACAAGACCAATGTCTTGCCAATGTCGTGATCTCCACAGGCATAGTTATTGGCAGCATCTTCCTTGTCTGTGATGAGCTGCTCAGGGTGGAAGAGCTGGTGGTAGGTGCCAGTGCAAAATTCATCGATGACTGTGGGCTCCAGGTTTATAAACACTGCTCTGGACACAAACTTGCCTGCCCACTGAAGAGGCGTAGAATCAATCATCTCCTTACCCAGTGGTCTTGTCATTTGGCATTGCGTTATTGAGCTGGATGCTGTGTTCCAGGTAGTAGAGCTCCCAGCAGGCATTGCCACTCTGGACACCAGCCTCACCAAGGTGGATGAAGATGCACTCACACTTAGTGGCTACAGGTTAGAAAAGCAAAAGTCAGAAGACACCGGGTCTCTGTTACCATCCCTGACATGTTAAGAGTCAAGTAGGTAACACATTGTATTTGGAAATTGTTTTAAAAAAAGGGCATAAATAACTCATGAAACACTTTAAGAAGAAATGATAATGGAAATTAGAAAATAGTTCTATATGAATGATAATGCAAATACTATAAATGAAAATGTGTAGGATTTGGCTAAAACCACAATTATAAGGCAAAAGCCTTAATTGTGTCTATTAGGAAAGAAGAAAAACCAAAAATCAGCACAACTTCCAGTTTACACAGGTAGAAAAAGAGTAATGAAGTCATCCAAAGAAAGTAGAAAGAAGGAAAAAAATAAAAATGAGAATAGAAGATTTTTAAATGGAAAGTAACCAATAGCTAACCCCATCAGGGGCTGGAGGGAAGCAAAAATGGAGACATTTTGTTCAAGGGGTACATCGTTTATTTACAAAAGATGAATAACTTCTAGAGAGCTGCTGTACAGTTGTACTTAAAAATACTGCATTGTACACTTAAAAATTTGTCATGAGAGTAAATCGTAGGCTAAGTGTTCTTATCACAATAAAAAAATATAGAAACAGAGTAAAAAGTGCTCAAAGTTAATTCTTTACAATAAACTAACACAATAGACAAATCACTAGCAGATTAATAAGAGAGAGAAACTTTAATGAAAACTGGACCACAAAATCACAAAATAACACTTTGCCAATTATTTTGAAAATATATTTTTTAGAAAATAATACACTTTATGGAATAGATTCAAGAATAAATAAAAGTCTGAGTAATCCTATTAAAATAAATGCAATTAAATTAGTAGTCAACAATTTAAGCGTTGGTGGAAAACACAACAAAAATGACAATAACAAAGCCAAACCAACAATGACTGAAACAGGCAAAAACATGTAATCTAAATATATTTACAAGATAATTTCAGTAAACAAGGGTTTGATAGTATCTATTTTATTCACACTGTTCTAAAGAAAAAGAAAAAGTAAGACAGTTCCTCAACAATTTTATATTTTGGTAAACTATACTTTGATAAAATCTGTCAGGGATGTTAATGAAAGAAAATTTCAGACCATTGTCTTTTATAAAAATGGATATAAAAATAATAGCTTAAACATTACCAAATATAACAAAGAAAAACATGCACATTGAAATCATGACAAAGAATGATGAATGTTTTCTTAAGAATGCAAGCATAACAATGTTAAAACATGTATTAGTGTAATTTATCACAATAACAAATTAACAGTTTTTAAAATACATGATTATTTCAATACATGCAGTAAAATCATTCAATAACTCAGGACTCCTTTATAATATAAACTCTTAATAAATAGGAGTAAGAGACCTTATTTAATGTGATAAAAAGTTAGCTACCAAATATTACCCATATTAACCGAGATACCTTATAGTAAAATATTAAAAGCATGCCTTTCAATCGAGAACAAGGCTCCAATGCCTTCTTCTATTCATCATTGTATTGGAGTGCCTGCTAAATGAAAAAGGTATGCAAAATAAATTTGCAAGGGTTAGAAAAATATAAAACTGTCATCATTTGTAAAGATTATGATTACATATATGAAAGTCCAAGAGAAGTTACAGAGAATGATTATTTAAAAATTAAAGAGATTCATATATACAAACAGCAAACAATTAAAAATATAATTTCAAAACATAGCAATCACAGAAGCAATGAGAGTACTAGAAATAGATGTAACTTCACAGAGGCAAGACTTTAATGAGAAAGTCGTAAACCTTTATTGAAAGTTATAAAAGACCTAATTAAATGTACAGATATATTACTTATAAATAAGACTTACTATAACAAATATATGAGTTCTTCCTCCTATTTATCTATAATTTCAAAAAACCCCAATATTTCATCATTTTTATGGAGCATGATAAACTCATCTTAAAATTTGTATTAGACTATAAAATGCCTAAAATTGTTGAGACTTTTCGAGAAACAAAAATGATAATGGTCTACTCATTCAAAATATATTATGAAACTATACTAAACAAAAGTTTAACTGAAAAAGTAATAGATAGAAAAATCCATTTACTGAACAGATCAAGGTTCTACCCACACACACATGGGTAGGACCACATATACATGGTTCGATCTGTTCAGTAAATGATTCTGGGGTAATTGGTTATACATACAGAAATAACTAAGATCAAATATATCCCTACTTTATATAAAACACACATTTTTCTAATTGCATTAGAGGTATGAAATGAAAAGCAAAACTAGAAGATGTTTAGGAGAAGAAAAGTATTTTAAAAATGTTGCTGTTCCTATATTTCTTAAGCAAATTACCCTGAAAAGGATGAAAAATCAATCTGGATATAGAGAAGATATTTTCAGTTCAGAAAACCAAAATTTATTAGTGTATGGAATATGCAAATAATTTCTTCCAATCAAGAAAAAGAGAAGCTAGTTATTGAAAATGTTTAGCAAGAGATAATTGATAGAAGAGACCATAAACTGCAAATTAACATTGAAAGAATGTTATATTCCATTAAGGATATGCAAACTAAAACTGCAATAAAATAACATTTTATATCCATCAGATTGGCAAAAATAATGTCTGATAAATTCAAGTGTTGGGAAACCAGGTCTCCTGTTGTCTGTGGTAGCATAAATTGGTAGAGATATTTGAATTGAATAGAAATTTGGTAGAGTGGTTTGGAAGAATTTGTCATGCATATTAAAACTTGTAGCTGCATTTCCAGAAGTCTTTCATAAACTCCTGCATATGTGCACAAGAAAACATAGAAAGGTGTGCTAATTTCAGCACTGTTTGTAAAAACAAACACACGGAAATAGCCTAATAATTGAAACAACGTAAGTAAGGGGATGGATAACAAACCATTGTTTATTCACTGGAAAAGATATCAGACAAAAGTGAAAAATATAAAAATGAATGAATTATATCTACCTACGTCAACAGGTATAATTCTCAAAAAAATACAATGCTGACTAAAGCAAAATGACACTAAAATACTTAACATTTGATACCATTTATGTAAAATTTTATACATGAAAATAATATTGTATATTGCAGTAGATACATTTACATATACTAAAAGTACAAAAACAACATAGGTGAATAGAAACAAAAACTAAAGAATTGTATTTATGAGGTGTGAGTGGGAAAGAAGAAGTGGGAGCAGGAAGGGCTTTTGTCTTAGTTGTAGATTTTTTTAAAAATAGAGGAAATTGAGCCAAATGTAGAAAAATATTAATATCTCCTAGGCATCAATAGGACCTATAGTTTTCAGTTATTCCTTGCAATATTTTGTTATTAAAAATTATAACAAGAATGCATGAAGTATTGTGACTGCTTTAACATTCAGGTTCTATAGGATCACTGAAAACTACATAAGAAAACCAAATTATTTGGTTTCAGTGAATGTGTGAAATGCATTTGGATTTGGTGTCACTGATATACTGCATTTAGGAAGAAATAAATTCAATACACAGGAAACTGATAAATGTATGATTTTTATAGAAATAAATATTAAAATTTTTACTTATGAAATCTTGTTGTCCCATTTCCTTCCCTCCTACTCAGATAGAGAAATATGTATCTGAAATCATATATTACGTCTATGAGAAAATGGTATGAAGCACAGATATCATCTCTGTGTAAGTTTTCAGTAATGCTCCACATGTAAAAAGTAAATAGTTGTTCTTGAAAATAAAGTCTATTATGCCTGATAAATACTGCCCTATGCCATGGTCTAAAATTTTTCATTATTTAAAATGTTACAAAGGCATAATTAACAATTATAATCAATATTTCTCATATTACATTCTATTTGAGTTTAATAATATGAAATTAACTTTTTCTTCTGGAGTCATTCTGCTTTACTATCTCATTTTCCTTCAGCAGTAATTATTCCAATGTGTCATGGTGTTACAGCAAAAATCCAAAAAACACAAAAAAAAAACCCTCTAAGCTCTTCTTGATGCCCTAAATTTTCTTGGATTTCACCAGTTTTGTTTATTAGGTCATACAAGATCTAATTCTATATTAGCTGAGTTTATGATTTAATATTGATAGTGAGAGTGAAAATAATTTGGCCATTACATTACTCTCTTAAAATGGAAAGCTCTGTAAACACAGACACCTCTTATTAGCTCCATCTAGTCTTTGTTGCCATTAATCAGCATTGGAGATTGAGAGTTTTAGATCATTGTTTTTAAAATTGGTACTTGCTCAATTTCATAGCCTCCTTTACGTGTCTTGAAAACACATAAAACTGAGATATCTAAAGATCAAGACCATAGGGCACAGGATTTTCATCAAGCAGAGGGCACTAATTTGCACATATCTTTATTTTGCTAAATGATTACTACCAAGTGCAGATTAAGGCTTTGTACTAAGGTAATGTGGAGAGCTTTCAGGAAAGGCTATCCTGGGTCCAGAAGCTTAATGTGTAGGAAATCCAGTACTACAGATTAGTCTTGTAAGTCTTTCTTCTTCTTTACAGTCTCAAGAAGAGAGCTATCATCAAAAGAAACTGCAGTGGTAGTCATTTTATTTACATCACGTTCATGTGCATATACTCTGTGCTACAATCTTCAAAATTATGTTTATTGCTAAACTTTTTCCAGAAAACCCAAATCTAGTGTACGTTTTGTTTCCTTCTTAGATATTTTACCTGTTTTGTTGGCATGCACAACTTGAGGTAAGCCTGTTTCATCTTATGAGATTGAAACAAAACTCTTTTTGATCATAAGTATAGAATTGGACAATTCAGAGCAATTAGTGCTCTTATTGTCTCAGTGCGTGCCTTTGAAATGTTTATAGTAGGCTACGTTGTGAAGATATTGTGAAAGTATTTTTATGTTTCAAGATAGCAAACGCTTTGAATAAATCAGTAAAAATAAATTTTATTGGAAATTCTTGTTTTCATACAGATTTTTGACTTTTCTGTTGATAACCAAACATTGGAGTATTGCTCATTTTTGCAGAATTTAAAGGTGTCTCAAGCAGCAGACTACTAGGATAAATAAAAATTAAAATGTATTTTCCTAGAACACCAGGAAAACATTTTAAATTTGAATTCATTTGGAAATGTATTTGTCTTTTTGTTGAGTACCTATCCAATGAATGACTAATTAGGTCCCATTTATTAAATAATAAAGGACTCTTGCGTTGCTATCATGGAAGCTACAGTGTAATCAGGATGACCAGGAACATATATAGGAAAAGTTGAAAAATAAGGCTAAATTACAGCAAGAGTAATGAAGATTACCCTTCACTAAGAATACTAATTCCAGAAGATAAGAGGCCACATAATGGGTTGGAGTGTTGAGAAAATCTATCGGAGTTTGAGCTGTAGAAGTTTAGGATGTAAGAAAAATTTTAAGATGAAACTTTTAGAAAAGCACATTAAATAGGCTAGGGAAACTGAGAATAGAAAGAAGGGGAAAAATTAATAAAGATTTAGCTAAGAAGACAAGATCAAAGAAAGATGGGGGAGAAAAGAAAGATGGGGGAGGTTGAGTTAGACATTAGCCTTGGGAAAAAAGATAGGCGTGTATTCACTGATAAATATAGAAAGGAAAAGACAGGTAAAAGTTCGAGATGTTTGGAACTTAAAAATTGTTTTAAAGACTCTATTTGACATATTGTTTGCATCATATGA